>NW_003852423.1:14711439-14726470 GCF_000181295.1 Otolemur garnettii
TTTTGATCAAGATGTGTTTCTGAAACACCAATCAGTTTCCCACCTTCCCCAAGGTTCTCTAACTTTTAAGACAATACATAATATTTATCTTTCTAATACAACTCCCAATTTTCTTGTTCTACACACCAAAGACTACACAGTCTTTGTGTATGCCCAGAATTGCAATTCTTCTTCCCCAAATAAAACATTTTAAACTTCAAGATTCATCATTTTATTTTGACATCTGCTTGCCTCCTAACTCCCACCTTTATCTTTCTGAGATTTTAGAGTCTGCTGTTGACTCTCCTTGATTGTAGTTAATTGCTAGACTTCATGAATCCTCACAAAGTCATTCCCAGAGACTTAGTGAAAATCATATTTTAAAGTTTCTATGTGTTTCTAAGTAGTTCTTAGGATAATCTTGTCACTGAAATCGTGAGATAAATTTTCTCTTTTGTAGATTCCTACAGAAATCTGATTCAAAGAATGTCAATGAGGATTCATATATTTATTTTTTTGAGACGGAGTCTCACTGTTGCCCTGGGTAGAGTTTGATGGTGTCATAGCTCACAGCAACCTCAAACTATTGCTTTAAGGTTGAAGGGATACTTTTGCCTCAGCCTCCCAAGTATCTGGGACTACAAGGGCCTGCCACAACACCCAGCTGGTTTTTCTATTTTTAGTTGAGAGTCTTGCTCTTGCTCAGGCTGGTCTCAAACTCCTGCGCTCAGGCCATCCACCTACTTTGGCCTCCCAGAGTGCTAAGATTATTGGTGTGAGCCACTGTGCCCAGTCTTGTCTATGAGGATTTGAAGAAGATTTGAAGAGCACATAGTGTTTGATCAGGTAATTAACATTTTAAAAGGAATGACAAGAAATTAAAATGCTTGGGAGCCCTAATAGGTAAAACAGAAGTTTATCAGTCACCATTCAACCTGTCTCCTACTTCTATGTCTTCTTTCCTGTCCTAGTGTAACTTCTTCACAGGGTCATTGGATTTTAACATTGGAATGTTAAGGAAAGTTTGGTACATGTCCGTCCCTTCAGCTGAACATAGAATGAGGACTAGTGGTTTGAGGAAGAGGACAGAGAACTTTATTAGTTTGCCTTTGAATGAGGAAGGTGTTAGACTCTTGAAGTATCATGTCTTCCCTTAAAGCAGAAATATAGAGCTTTATTTATTTATTTTTGTAGAGACAGAGTCTCACTTTGTTGCCCTTGGTAGAGTGCCATGGTGTCACACAGCTCACAGCAACCTCCAACTCCTGGGCTTAAGCGATTCTCTTGCCTCAGCCTCCCCAGTAGCTGGGACTACAGGCGCCCACCACAAGGCCCACGTAAATATAGAGCTTTTAAAGGGAGTTTTCAGCTTTGGGTTATTGCTGTTTATAGCATCTCGAGTTACTGCCATTTTCTTCATCGTATTATCCCCATAAACTTGGACTAAATGTCTCTGATTTCACTTCCATTCTTGCCAAGTTTAATAAGAAATTTAATGTTTGTTGCTCTAGTTTAAATTTGGACATTCTTAGGATGGCGTTTTAAAAAACGACTGTAGATTAGCTTATTTGATGTCTATTCTAGTGCTTTTCTAGCCAGGTTAGAATGCTACAAATGATAATTGAATTCAGAGTTTCTTGTAGTTCAGGTTCTGCATATGTTCTAGGTGCCACCAAGCACAAGCACAATGACCCCATAGGACTTGCAGGCAGAAAGCACACGCCAAGTTTGGCTCTCCTAGAGAGCATAGAGATGGAGGTGTCTGGTTGTTCTGGACAGGTCAGATGACATTTCTCACGTCCATGTCTCACATGATAGCAACTTGGCTGTGGCGGCAACATCATCAGCATCACCGGGTTCTCTCTAAAACCATACTACGGTCTGGCTGGGTGCTTCTCCTGGCCAAGTGAAAGTCTGAGGTGTTCAAGCTTGGTTTCCTGGGCTTCCTCAAGGTTCAACAAACCTCATTCCCTTTAAATGCGCTAGAGTCTAGGTTTGTTTTTATTTCTATTTATTTATTTTATTTCAAAATATTAAGGGGGTACAAATGTTTTTATCACGTGGATATCTCGCATCACGCTGAAGTGAGGGCTTTTGGTGTGCTATCACCAGAATAGCATTCACTGCACCCAGTAGATAAGATGTGATTCTTCATCCTCTCCTTCTGCTCTCCCCCCTTTCTGAGTAAGATCGTTGAGTAATATCTCTCATGCTCTTTATACAGATTCATGCCTGTGTGCACCCCTCGCTTAGTTCCCACTTACTGGTGAGAACATAGAGCGTTTGGTTTTCCATTCCTGGGATACTTTACTTAGGATAATGGTCTCCAATCCCTCCCAAGTTGCTGCAAATGACAGAATTTCATTCCTTTTTATGGCTGAGTAGTACTTCCCTGGAAGTACTCACCGCTACATTTTCTTTATCCACTTACGAGTTGATGAGCACTTAGGTTGATTCTGCATCTTTGCAATTGTGAATTGTGATGTGATAAACATTTGAGTGCACTTGTCTTTTTTTTTTTTTTTTTTTAAATATATATATATAATATTTTCCTTTGTGACAATACCCAGCAGTGGGGTGGTTGGATCAAGTAGTAAGTATACATTTATTTCCTTAAGAAATCTTCATACTCTTTTCCATAAAGGTTGTACTAAATCCTTTCTCTCTGCATTTGCACCTGCATCTAGTGTTTTTTGTAGCGTCTGTAACTCAAATCAGCTAGAGTGGATAACAACTCTTAGAAATAATGTTTAATTACATAGTTTTTAAAATCAATCTTTTTTTTTTTTTTGCAGTTTTTGGCTGGGGCTGGGTTTGAACCCACCACTTCAGGCATATGGGGCTGGTGCCCTACTCCCTTGAGCCATAGGCACCACCCTAAAATCAATCTTTTTAAGTGGCCTGATATGAAAGGGAAAAAACCAGTAGTGTATCTCAATTGTCAGAAACACAAGGAGGTTGCCTTCTTAGATTCTAGAGCAGTGTTTTTCAACCTTTTTTATCTCATGGCACACTTGAACCTGTAGTTAAACTTCCACAGCACACTTAAATTATGTTGATCAAATAAAAAGAGTAAAAAAAAGAATATACATATTGTGCTTGGAACTTTTCTGAAAATAATTTAATCAATGATCTTTAAAAATGTTTGCAGCATACCTAAGATCCTCTCATGGCACAAGGGTTGAAAGTCACTGCTTTGGAGTCTAGAGCAAACTTCTATAGCATCACGTAGAAGGGTAGGGTTCTGGGGGGTGCTAAGATCTTAAACAGCTCGGGCATCTGAACAATGGAGTCCTTGGTCCCAGCTTGTGTCTAAGTTCCAGCTAATGGTAAGTTTCCACATAGTCTGGCCAGCTTTTGAGGTGGGCCCTCCTGAAGGCCTCACAATCAATGCGTATGAAGCCTTCTGAACAAGAAGCCACCCTAAGGGCAGTGGGCATGAGACATGCAAGTGTGACCAGCAACGAAGCCTCCCAGAGGAACAAATCTGGTTCAAGACAGGTTGGTGAAGTGGCACCTGTAGCTCAGTGGGTGGGGCGCTGGCCACGAGCACTGAGGCTGGCAGGTTTGAGCCACAGCCAGCTAAAGCAACAATGACAACTGCAACAACAACAACAACAACAACAAAAAATAGTGGGGCACTGTGGCAGGTGCTTGTAGTCCAAGCTACTTGGGAGGCTGAGCCAGGAGAATCTCTTGAGCCTAGGAGTTTGACGTTGCTGTGAGCTGTGATGTCACAGCGCTCTACTGACAGAAATAGCTTGAGACTCTGTCTCAAAAAAAAATATATCTAAATTATATTAAAAAAGAAAAAAAAAGATTGGTTGGTGAGTGTTGTTTAATATTTATCTCTGGCATGTGCCACAGGGAATTTGGACAAAGTAAAGAACTTGGGGACAGCCAGAAAATGTAAGGTTAAAAAGATAGGGAAAAGAGGCGATTTTATAAAAATCTCAGAAACATTCAATCACTGACTCATTCATTCATTCGTTCATTGAACACGAAATGAAGAGGATGAGCAGGTCTTTGCCTTCATGAAGCTTATGTTAGAAAAATGCTGAACCAATAATTACCCACATCCTAAAGTTTCAACGATCATTTCTGTGAAGACAGATGGAGTCTTCCTAGAGGAAGGGCCAAATCTGCAAAGGCTTAAACCAGTAGGAGCTAGTGGAGCAAAGAATAAAGTATCCCAGGAGGTGAAATAAGGCTTGAAAAAAGGCTTTATGCACAGGAGGAGAAAAAGCCAGTATGGGGTAAGATCCTAGGAAGCAAAGGGGCTGGAGAGGCAGATAGGATGGGGTTGCGAGGGTCTTGCAGAGACCCTATAAAAGACCTGGATGTCAAAGTTAAGAGGGTTGAGAAGGTAACAGAGAAAATAAAGTAGTGGAGAGTCATTATCAGATTTCAATTTTAAAGAGTACTTTCTAGTTACCATATGGTACCACATTGTGATGCCACACATATTCTGTAGCTGTTTTTGTGCTGTATTTGCCTACACGCCATTCATCCACTCCATAAATATTTATTGGGATTGATAAATACTATGTTCATGTTTTTCAAACTGTGGGAGGAGAGTCACTAGGGGATTGTGAAATCAGTTCAGGGAACTGTCAGAAATATTTAAAAAAAATGAAAGAAAATATTAAAAAGGTAGAAATATCACAGGGCATCATCACACATAGGTAAGGTTAGATATTATTTCTGTCCAACTTAATTTTGTCCTATGCATTAAGGCAAAAATTATATTGAGATCTGTGTCATGAATATTAAATGATGTAATATACTTAGCATAGTTCCTGGGACATATTATACTCATTGAGTGCTTGGCTAAGTAAACAAATGACCTCCATGATGGGTATAGTCTCTGTGTCTGTAACATGTGTGAATTTAAAAATGCAACATAGGGGCAGCGCCTGTGGCTCAGTGGGTAGGGTGCCAGCCCCATATACTGAGGGTGGCAGGTTCAAACCCAGCACTGGCCAAACTGCAACAAAATATAGCTGGGTGTTGTGATGGGTGCCTGTGGTCCTAGCTACTCCTGAGGCCGAGGCAAGAGAATCGCCTAAATCCAGGAGCTGGAGGTAGCTGTGAGCTGTGACGCCACAGCATTCTACTAAGGGCGACAAAGTAAGACTGTCTCTAAAAAAAAAAATATATATATATATATAATAAAAATAAAAATAAAAATAAAAATATAACGTAGGTGGGTGGATAGTTCTGCTCTGGGCTGACTTGATGTGGTTAGCTGGTGGCTATGCTTGGGTTGATTACTCTAGGATGGCTTCATTTACATATCTATTTGGGCAACATAAATTACCTGACAGTATTTCTCTCATGATTCAGCAAGTGTCCCCAGGATTATTCACAAGGAAGTAGATGCAGTATTCTGAAGAATAGGAGTGGGCAAGCCCCAGTGCATAAGCATGTTTCAAGATTTTGCTTGCATTGTGTATACTAATGTCTCATTGGGCAAAGCAAGTCATATGGACAAATCCAGATTCAAAGAATGGAGCTGCAAAGTCATATATCACGCAAAGATGGAAAAAAATGCCACTATTTTTATAAACTTCAAGAGGAATGCTGGCACCAACAGAAATGAAAAAAAAAATAGAAAAAGACTTTTCATGCTACAAATGAGTAATGACCTCAGGTTTTCCAGCAAATAGTGTTCTTCAAACTATCTCACACCGTCACTAAAATAGGTTGACTCTATTACAGATTTCAGAAATAGATTTCATAAGTTTCTGTTTGTAGAGATTTAAAAAAACAAAACAGCAGTTATATTTCTTAAATGGTGGCAACATAAATTACTAATTCAAGGTAGTTCTTTATTTTCATTCTATTACTTAAAAAACTTTCATTCTAATTTCAAAGGTAATACATGAGCAATGCATAAAAGTCGGGAAACATTAAAAAATTAAACATTCATGTCACCAGTTTATTTAATGGCCACTGTTACTGTTTTTATGAAACATTCCTTCCACTATTTTTCCATAATTTAAAGGAAAAAGATTAAATGTCTTATGGTATTTTAAAACTTTTTTCACCTATAAATGTATGAGGAATATTTTTAATTAAATCACAACTGTGTACATTAATGCAGTCATGGGGTACAGTGTGCTGGTTCTATATACAATCTGAAATATTTTCATCAAACTGTTAACATAGCCTTCATGTCATTTTCTTAGTTACTTTGTTAAGACATTTATATTCTACATTTAGAAAGATTCACATTGAGGAATATTTTTTAAGTAAAAAATTTCAGTTGCTTAATTTTTTTTCTTTTTTTTTGAGACAAGGTCTTGCTCTGTCGCGTAGGCTGGAGTGCAAGGGTGTGATCCTAGTTCACAGTAACCTAGAACTTCGCTCCAGAGCTCCACCTCAGCCTCCCAAGTAGCTTACAGATTTGCGCCACTACGTCAAGATAATTTTTAAATTTTTTTGTAGAGATGCGTTGCCTACATTAGTCTCCTGGTCTCAAGCGGTCCTAACCAAAGCCTCCCAGGAGTAGAGCCTCTGGTCACCTGGAGCAGCTATACCCCAGGTGCAACAGCGCGCGCCACCGCGAAGCGCGGAACGCCCCGCCCTGTCCGCCCACCAATCAGCAAGAGCTGAGGACGGCCCCACCCAAGAGCGTCGAGGGGCGGGGCTGGGGACGCTGCGGGGGGGCGTGGTCTGCGCCCAGTGCCCAGCCGCGAGGCGGGTCTTCCTGAGGAAAAGAATTGCATTAATTATCTCCTTCCACTAATGAGTTCTAGGCTGTGGTTCAAATGATCCCCGCCCCAGTAGAAATTAGAATTCACCCGCGGCCCACTCAGAAATCGTTCTCCGCCTACCACGCTGCGGCCACGCTGCACTTCAACCCCCAGAAGGCGTCGCGGCGCAGCGTCTGACTTGCGCAGTAGCGTCCGTTGTAAAGTGCTATGACAACAGGGCGAAGATGGCTTGGAGTTAGGCTGGATTGGGGAGGTGTCCCTTCCGCTGAGGCTGTCGGTTTTCTGCTTCATCCCGCTCACTGTCGGCACCGCCGTGGTTACCTCCTCTTTGTGAGCAGCAGGACTTGCAGTTGTTCTCGTCTGTGTAGTCTTTCTGAGGGATAGATGCCGTTTCCTCCGCTTGTCTCTGGGGGTGACAGGGAGCGCAGGGGAGCTTCTTGGGGAAATCTCTCCAACTCGTGCTGCCTGGTGGGACTCGCTCTTTGCCCCAGACGTGGAACAGATACGAACGGGAGAACGAGAGGAAGTAGTGAAGCTAAGGGTTGATTTACTCTGCACCCTGTGTTCTTGCTCTCTCTGTTCCGTCCCTGGGACCCTTGTCAGGCGTTCTTAAAGGGAAATCTGCGGAAGAAGGGGTTCGCAGAAAGGTGGGGCAGAGCCCATTTGACTTGGCATCAGGTAAGAAAGTATGTGTCCAATTAAACTATAGGTTCATGAGTGTCCTTTCCATATTTTGTGGAGAATACTGATCTTCCGATGCAGTGTAATGGTTTTGGGAATGTACGGTGATCGGCTTCTTAAGAAGGATGTTCGCAGGGATGTTTGCAGACAACGACTATGAGCACTGAGTGTGTAAGATCCTGTAAACATCTTCGAGACAAGAGTGATGAGAATTTTTAAGTATTCCATTGAAGAATGTCACGTGGTGCATGAGCATCCTCTTATGTCACTTCAACAGGTTTGTGAGGAAATGGTCAAAACAGGTCCCAGCCCATGACTGAAGTAGGATGCATGTACTAATACCCTAATCCTTCATGTAATAGGATTATTCTTTATTCTTTGTTCTCTTTGCAGACACAGCAGTTTAGATGAACTGAGATGATTTTTATAAGTGCCTCGTCCCAAACAAATCCTGCAATTGACCTCAGTTTCCTGGAGAAACTGACAGAGTTTTTTGAGCCCCTCTTGTATTTAAAAAATAAAACCCCATCTCCCTTGAACTGTGATCTGGTGAAAATCAAAACGAAACAAAAACAAAGGAAGCCATATCTCATGTGTATGCACATCTTACAAGTACACACATAACACATACACATACACAGTTTGAAAGATGCTGCAGGGAAAACTGTGGGTCTTAACTAAAGTCTGCCAGCATTCATAAACAGAAATATTTTGTAATTTATTAGCATTTTGATAAGAAAATGCTGTTTTGGGGGGGTTAATACACTGAAGAATTAGAAAAAAGAAACTTTAAAAATTTTAGACTTTTCTAAAGAAGAATTAAAACAGGAAACATTACTTTGAAAATAATTAACAGGTTATTTGTGAGAGTTTAAGGAATTTTTCATTTTGTGTAATTGTGCTTAAATTATAACTATTCACTTAACGGTTATGGTACAGCTTCTTGAGGGAAATACTCATTGAAAGGAGAAAAATCCAATAGCAGTGGTATATAGTAATTTAAAAAGTTTTATGTGGGTGGCGCCTGTGGCTCAGTGGGTAGGGTGCTGCCCAGTATACCGTGGGTGGTCGGTTCGAACTTGGCCTCGGCCAGCTAAAACAGCAATGGCAACTGCAACAAAAATAGGCGGGAGTTATGGTGGGTGCGCCTGTAGTCCCAGCTACTTGGGAGGCTGAGGCAATAAATTCTCTAAGCCCAAAACGTGGAGGTTGTTGTGAGCTGTGACGCCATGACACTCTACCGAAGTTTTATGTCTTTTGAGCTATGTAGCAAGTCTTATCTTTGAGAATACTTTCTAATATTTTTTCAAATTTATTGAAATAATGAAGTTATTACAAAACATCCTTGTTGATTAATAACATTTCCATTAAAGATTTCTATCAGTGTTTTTGGTGTCCTATTTAAAATTTCAGTCCTGGCTAGGCACAGTGGCCTACGACTGTAATCCCAGCACGCTGGAAGGCCAAGGCAGGTAGATGGCCTGAGTTCATGAGTTTGAGACCAGCCTGAGCTAGAGGGAGACCCCGTCTCAAAAGGAAAAAACAAACAAACAAACAATAGCCAGATCTTGTGGTGGGTACCCATAGTCCCAGATACTCAGGAGGCTGAGGTAAGAGGATCTTTTGAGCCCAAGTGTCTGAGGTTGCTATGAGCTATGAGGCCATGACACTCTACCAGGAGTGACAAAGTGAGATGCTGTCTCAAAAAAAAAAAAAAATTCAGTCCAGAGAGTCAGCTTGACATTTGTATTTGTGACTCTGAGCATACTACCATAACCATCACTATCACTACTAACACTAATGTTATCACCATTATTACTACTACTAGGTTATTGCTGATAATTATCTCACATTTATTGAGTACTTGCTATGGGTTGAGCCATTTTGTCCTTCCCCCTGGAACTGTTATGGTAGTACAGAATGAGGGACTTGTCTAAGGTCATATGGCTAGAATGTGGGGTCCAAATTAAACCCTGGTCTGTCCCCCTACAGCTTTTGCGCCTTTTGCATCTTTTAATGAAAATCTCAACACTGAGCCCCCGTGTTATTGCTCTGAAAAACAACATTCTTCTAACTCCATGTGCATTTTTTATCTTTCTTTGGTGGACCTGATTCCTACTTTCTGAAATTTGAAGTGGACACTAGCAAAGCTCCAAATACGAATACTAGCTTCATAGTCTTAGCCTCCTAATTCTAGAACTTGCCTTAAAGCCCATAAGTTCTTCCCACAAGTTTCTTTGGGGTTACCATTGTCACAGCTATTCTTCTATTTATCCTTACACAATGTAGGATGAGGTCAATGAGGTGTTAAAACTTCCACCTTTTAAATGAAACCTACATTTCAGTAAAGTTGGTATGGATGTGAACAGGTATATGAATAAGTATTACAAACAAAAAGGAAAGTGTCAAGTGGTAAGGAAATTTCTGGAGATTAGGGGATAAAAAGATTATGTAGTATTTATTATTCTAGGAAGGCATTTGAAACTAATCTTTTGTATCTATTTATAGGAATGCAGCTGTTAAAACCTTCAAATTATTATTTTATAGTCATCCTTTAACACTGTAAATGTATGAAATACTTTTCTGCAGTTTGAACTTGTAGTGATCAGAATTAATATAAACAGAACTATTGCTGTGATAGACTACATGGGATGGCCCCAAAGGTCATTTGTTTAGAGTTCTGGAGTAGACCAGTCTGGGTTTAGGAACTGCATAGCACTTATTAGTTGTGACTACTTGGTTGGGTTTCTTAACCTCTCTATTCAAGTATATCTGACTGTAGTTCTGTGACGAAGATTAAAAGAGAATACTTGCAAGCCTGGGATTTAGTAAATGGTAAAATATTAGCTATTATTTTCTTTCTTTCTTTTTTTTTTTTGTAGAAACAGAGTCTAACTTTATGGCCCTTGGTAGAGTGCCGTGGTGTCACACAGCTCATAGCAACCTCTAACTCCTGGGTTTAGGCGATTCTCCTGCCTCAGCCTCCTGAGCAGCTGGGACTACAGGCGCCTACCACAACACCTGGCTATTGTTTTGTTGCAGTTTGGCTGGGGCTGGGTTTGAACCTGCCACCCTTGGTATATGGGGCCGGCGCTCTACTCACTAAGCCACAGGTGCCTCCCTTAGCTATTATTTTCTTTGAAGGTGAAGGGAAGTGTTAGTCATTGAAAACCTGATTTTTTGTTCTTATTTTCCACTTATTTAAGAAAAATCACTGAGGAACTAGAAATCAACATTGAATAGGGGATAAAATGCCAGAATAAATAAATAAATTCATATTTTACTTTTAGTTGTTTGAAATGATATTTGTTTGTGTTTTGTAACCCAACATCCAGGTTTCATGACTGAAAAATGCCCTGTTACTGTCGTTCCTTACCTTTCTTCTTCCTGTCAGGACCCGACCACTCTCACCCAACTACTTACCTTGGTATCTCAAGGTCAATGGTATATCTTTCTCAATTTGGAATATAAATTAGCATTTTATCTAAGTCTTAATTTATGTCTAATTTTTCTTTTTCTCAATGGCTTGTCTTCCAGGAGAAAGGGTGGAATTTCTTTTATTAACCTTCTGAATTGAATTTGCTATCCTTCTTAGTGGTAAATTAGATACAGGAGTGTCCTACTTTAAAAAAAGTGAATTTTTTTTTGTGGGTAATTTAAAAGATAAAAGAGTAAAGAACAGTAAAATGAATGCCATGTATCCATTACCATTTATTCTTTTTTTTTTTTTTGAGACAGAGTCTCACTATGTTGCCCTCAGTAGAGCGCTATGGTGTCACAGCTCATAGCAACCTCGAATTCCTGGGCTTAAGTGATTCTCTTGCCTCAGCCTCCCAAGTAGCTGGGACTACAGACACCTGTCACAATGCCCGGCTATTTTTTTTTCTTTTTTGTAGTTGTCATTGTTTGGCAGGGCAGGCCAGGCCAGTCCGTGTTCGAACCTGCCAGCCCTGGTGTATGTGGCTGGCGCCCTAGCCACTGAGCTATAGGCCCTGAGCCACCATTTACTCTTTTAAAAAAAATAACAGCTTAGGGCGGTGCCTGTGGCTCAGTGAGTAGGGCGCCGGCCCCATATACCAAGGGTGGTGGGTTCAAACCCGGCTCTGGCCAAAACGCAACAAAAAAATAGCCGGGTGTTATGGCACTCTACGGAGGCCGATAAAGTGAGAGTCTGTCTCTAAAAAAACCAAAACAAAACAGCTTTATTGGCTGGGTGTGGTAGCTCACTCCTATAGTCATAGCAGTTTAGGATGCTGAGGCAGGTGGGTCACTTGAGCTTAGGAGTTTGAGACCAGTCTGAGTAAGAGTGGGACCCTAGTCTCTACTAAAAAGATAGAAAAAAAATTCGCTGGTATTGTGGTGGGTACTTGTAGTCCCATTTATTCAGAGGCCAAGGAAGGAGGATCCTTTGGACCTGGGAGTTTGAGGTTGATGTGAGCTAGGCTGATGCCCTGGCACTCTAGGCTGAGCAACAGAGTAAGACTCTTTTTCAGAACAAAACACAAAAATCAGCTTTATTGAAATATAGTTCCTTTATATATATAACTAAATATATATTCTGTTACTAATTTAACACATAATATTCATAATATAACACATAATTTAGTTGCACATCTTCCTTGGGGAGTTTTTGTGTGTTCCTGGATATGTTCAGCTATTACCATAATCAATGTTAGAATATTTTTATGACCTCAAAAGGAAACCTCATGTCCTTTAGGTATGACTCCCTACCCTCTTCCCTCACCACCCCCTGGCCCTAGGCAACTACTAATCTACTGTCTGTCTCTATGAATTTGCCTATTCTAGACATTGTATGTAATGATATTATGATATATCATCAGCATTCAATATATACTGCACTCCCCCCTCTTTCTAGACACATTCTTTTCACTTCCTTTTGGATAACTGACTCCTGCTTTTCCTTTGATAATATTAAAGGCCAATTTGTATGGTTATATAATGTCATTAGCTATAATGAGTGATGCAAACATTTTTTAGAAATACTCCTACAAGCCAGATGTGGTGGCTCATACCTGTTAATCTCAGCCATTCAAGTGGCTGGAGGTGGGAAGATTGCTTGAGGCCAGGAGCTTGAAACCAGCCTGGCCAACATAGACCTCATCTCTAAAAAAAAGAAAGAAAAGAGGCTCAGTGCCTGTAGCTCAAGTGGCTAAGTCGCCAGCCACATAAACTAGAGCTGGCAGGTTTGAATCCAGCCTGGGCCTGCCAAACAACAATGACAAACTGCAACCAAAAAATAGCTGAGCATTGTGGCTGGTGCCTGTAGTCCCAGCTACTTGGGAGGCTGAGGCAAGAGAATCGCTTAAGCCCAGGAGTTGGAGGTTGCTGTGAGCTGTGATGCCATAGTACTCTCCCCAGGGTGACAGCTTGAGGCTCTGTCTCCAAAAAAAAAAAAAAAAAAAAAAAAAGAAGAAGAAGAAAGAAACTCTCCTACATACCTATATGTTGAAACTCATTATAAATTTATTTACCTGTTAGGTATTTTTCCTTCACTTCTGTCAACATCCTGTCTTTATCTGGCTAATTTCTTTCTTAGCATAGAGGACCTTAGATGGAGTTTTGTTTCTTTTTTCTTGTCTTTTTTTTTTCTTTAAACTTGTCATTTTGAAATTTTTATTTTTGAGAGACAGGGTCTCAGTCTTTCTCCCGGGCTAGATTACAATGACATGATCATAGCTTACTGGAACATTGAACTGTTGAACTGGGCGCAAGCAATCCTCCCTTCATGCCTGACTAATTTTTTTTTTTTTTTGAGAGAGACCCTCAAGCTGTTCCCCTGGGTAGAGTGCCAGTGGCATCAAAGCTCACAGCAACCTCCAACTCCTGGGCTCAAGCGAGTCTCCTGCCTCCGCCTCCCAAGTAGCCGGGACCACAAGCGCCCGCCACAACGCTCGGCTATTTTTTGGTTGCAGCCATCATTGTTGTTTGGCGGGGCTGGGCTGGATTTGAACCCACCACCTTAGGTGTATGTGGCTGGCGCCTTAGCCACTTGAGCCATAGGCGCCGAACCATGCCTGACTAATTTTAAAATATTTTTTGTGGAGGCAAAAGTTCCACACGTTTTCACATGTACCATATCAGTAATTCTACAGTAGGTAGAGCTGGTATATGCTTATTTTAGATAAAAAATCAAAGGACAGGGCAGCGCCTATGGCTCAAAAGGGTAGGGCGCTGGTCCCATATGCCGGAGGTGGTGGGTTCAAACCCAGCCCCCGCCAAAAAAAAAAAAGAAATCAAAGGACAGAGAGGTTGTGTGGGTTGCCCGAGGAGACACACAGTTAGTGGCATAAATAGACCTGTAGTCCAATTTTTCTGTTTCTTTTTGGTGTACATTTCCCTCTTCCATCTTGCCTTTCTACAATTAGAATGGGGAAAAGAGTGAATGCTTTTATAGTGCCTATAATATTAATGTAATAACTGTAGTATTAGTCATTTGATCTCATTTGTTCATCTTAGTAACTCTTTGTAACAGGAGTTATAACTGGCCCTCCATGTCCCTGGGTTTTGCATCCACAGATTCAACTAGCTACGAATCAAAACCAGTCAACATGGAGAGCTGACTCCATTTTATTTTTTATGTTTTTTTTTGAATTTTAGTTTTTTTTTGTTTTTTATTAAATCATAGCAGTGTACATTAATACAGTCATGGGGTATAGTGTGCTGTTTTTATATAGAATTTGAAATTCTATATAAAAGAACTGGTTAACATAGCCTTCATGTCATTTTCTTAGTTATTGTGTTAAGACATTTATATTCTACATTTAGAAAGATTCACATGTACCCTTATAAGATGAACCATAGGCGTGATCCCACCAATCACCCTCGCTCCCCCCACCCTTCCCCCTCCCCTTCCCTCCCTCTCCCCTTTCCCCATATTCTTGGATTCTAAATCATTGTAAATAAAAGACTTGAGCATTTGTGTATTTTATATCTGCTGGGGTCCTGGAACCAATTCTCCAAGTTTTCAGAGGGCCAACTCTGGAGTATTTTCTCTAATGATTAGATAGAGAAGAAATTAGGCATTTTGCTAGACTTATATGCTAAATAGTGCTGGTAAGTGCATCTCCAAAGAATTTTTTTTTTCTTGTAATGTTGTGTGGTTCTTTTCTAAGTGTCTGCAAAGAAAGAATCAGTCCAACATAAATGTATATAATTTCTCAGCCTAATTTACTAATGGTGTTGCAAAATATCTGATTAATGCTTCTTACCATTTGAACTTATGGTTTCTTATATGTGTATAAAATATTAAAAATTAAAGTTAATGTGGAAATGTTCTTCTCTAAAGTGTCCAAGTTTAATTTGCTGTGCCTTAAGAGATAATTAATTCATGGTGTGAAGTGGATTTTTATTATAAATAAATATTTTCTTTTTAGAGTGAAAGAAATGTCTTTATTTAAAGCCCGTGATTGGTGGTCTACTGTTCTGGGGGAGAAAGAAGAATTTGATCAAGGCTGTTTGTGTTTGGCTGATGTTGATAATAGTGGAAATGGACAAGGTAAGCGACTTAGAACCATGCATTTTGGGAGCAAAGCTGTAGAAATCAAATAAAAATAACTTGCTTTTTAAAATAGATGTGTTGGCTCGGCGCCTGTGGCTCAAGCGGCTAAGGCGCCAGCCACATACACCCAAGG
>NW_003852423.1:14727396-14747017 GCF_000181295.1 Otolemur garnettii
CTGGGACCACAGGCATCCGCCACAGTGCCTGGCTATTTTTTGGTTGCAGCCATTATTGTTGTTTGGCGGGCCCGGGCTGGATTCGAACCTGCTACCTTAGGTGTATGTGGCTGGTGCCTTAGCCGCTTGAGCCACAGGCGCTGAGCCGTTTTTTTTTTTTCTTTTTTATTAAATGATAGCTGTGTATATTAATGCAGTCAAGGATAGGCTTTTTTTCAATCCACAGTCAATTGGCTTTTCTTTCCTTTTTTTCCTTTCTTTTCTTCTTTCCTTCTTCCTTCTTTCTTTCTCTCCTTTTTCCTTTCTTCCTTTCTTTCCTTTCTTTCTTCCTTTCCTTTCTTTTTTTGTTTCTTTTCTTTTTTTTCTTGACAGTCTCACTATGTCGCCCTCCTTAGAGTGCTGTAGCATCACAGCTCACAGCAATCTCAAACTCTTGGGCCTAAGTGATTTTCTTACCTCAGCCTCTCAAGGAGCTGGGACTACAGGTACCTGCCACAACGCCTGGCTATTTTTTTGTTGCAGTTATCATTGTTTAGCTGGCCCAGGCCAGGTATGAACCTGCCAGCCTTGGCGGCTGACGCTGTAACCACTGTGCTATGGGTATGGAACCGAGTCATTAGTTTCTTAAAAAGTTATTATGACTATTCTTTTGTTCCATGTATATAAGTATTGTTCCCTTACATTTTTCTTTCTTCTGTTTCTCTTTTTTATACTAAAAACTGTAGGATTGGGGGCTGGGGAAATGAAAGGAGAAAATTACACTGGCAAGGAAGAGTGGGAGGTACTATGTATGTACCTGAACTGTGTGCACTAAACACCTACTAAATTGTTTCTAAGGGAAATCTGGGCCTTGCCCTTCCACCAACAGGAGATGAGAAGGCTTTTTTCTTTTTTTTTTGAGATCAAGTTTCATTTTGTCTCACAGGCTAGAGTACTGTGACCTCAGCCTAGCTCATAGCAACCTCAAACTTCTGGCCTCAAATTTTTGCCTCAGCCTCTTGAGTATCTGGGACTACAGGTGTATACCACCACACCTGGGTAACTTTTCTGTTTTTAGTGGGAATTGGTCCTCCTCTTTCTCAGGTTGGTCTTGAACTCCTGAGCTTAAAGGATCTTCCTGCCTCAGCCTCCTGGAGTTGTAGGATTACAGGTGTCTGCTACTATGCCCAGCCCCCAAAGACCCTTTATTCAGAGGGTGTCTTTGGGAGGGTCATCAAAGATCATCAACCCTGCCTCCACTCAACTGTTAAAGCTTATGATTTGCTAATTATTTGGCAACATAGAAGAGTCATGTCACAAAAATACCTGCCAGAGAGAACAATTTCAAACTCACTTCTGTCCAAACTATCTAAAATTCAACTTGGTTTGAAACTATATTTACTGAATAACATTCTGTTCACTCAACAATTTCTATTAGAGTTCATCATTGGGGTGCCACACTGAGTTACCAATATGCTGAGATATTACTTTCCCCCAGGTTGTGGTCAGAGCAGCTTCTTCTGTTATTCCAAGTATGTTGTAAAAAAATCACTGTGTATGTGTGTGTGTGTGTGTGTGTGTGTGTGTCCCACATAGACGAAACATTGATTGTTGTCTCCTAAAGTTTGGACATCTGCATTGTAATATCCTGGAGTGATTATTATATATGAAAGTTTTCTATCCTAGATATACAAGATTCTGTAACAGTGGTTCTTAACCTTCCTAATGTTGTGGCCCTTTAATACAGTTCCTGTGGGTTGCGACCCACAGGTTGAGAACTGCTGCATAAGATTGTACTTTTGGGGAGTGGGTGGGATGGTGGGACTTAGGTATCTGCATTTTTTTTTTTTTTGACAAGCTTAGCATTGAATAACGGCTTGCTAAAGTTTGAGAATGATTGTTGTTGATCTTATGGAGTGGAAGGTTAATGACAGCAGTTTTGGATATGCTCTGTTTAAGATAGAAATGTCTAGTATACAGAATAGAGAAAGAGGCTGGAGAATGAGAAGATAACTAATTGTATGTGAAGCTCTAAGAATGGGTGAAAATGCACAGGAAGGAATATTAGAATAAGAGGGAAGGAAGCATAGGACTGTCAGCTGGAGAATGTGAGCATAAAGAGGCAAGTTTGGGAAGAGTACTAGATTCTGAGGTCAGGCAGAGATGGGAGAACCAGCTGGCCTGGTACCTGAGAGACGAGGTTTAGTGATAGGAGGATTGAAGAGTTCCCATGACATGTAACGTCAAGGTTCATTAGTGTCCTTGATGAGGGTGGATGAGTGGGCACCATGGTAACAAGATCTAGATTTGCAGTGAGTGAAGTGGAAGTGAGTGGGAGGTAAAGAGACTGAGTGTTTATGGCTCTTTAAAGAACTTAACTGTGAAGGGAAGAAGGGAAAATGATGATTTAAAGGTAATGTAGGGTCAAGGGAAGTGGGAAAAATTCAATGTATAGGATAGGAATATAATTGATAGAGCAGGGGTCTAGAGAAGATAGTCATATGGGATCAGGTACACAGATGGGTTAACCTTGAGCAGGTGGGGGAACATTTTCCCATTGTGACAGAAGGCAAGAAGGTAAGAATGGATGTAGATGTAGACAGATTTATAGGGAAGTTGAGACAGTAATGTCAGTTGACCCCAACTTTTTTATTTTTTCCCCCAAGACTCTCACTTTGTCTCCTTGAAACAGTGTTATCGTCATAGCTCACTCTAACCTCAAACTCTTAGATTTAAGTGATCCTTCTGCCTTAGCTTCTTCTTTCTTTTCTTTTTTTTTTTTTTGAGACAGAGTCTCACTATGTCACCCTTGGGAGAGTGCTGTGGCATCACAACTTACAGCAACCTCACACTCTTGGGCTTAAGCGATTCTCTTGCCTCAGCCTCCCAAGTAGCTGGGACTGCAGTCGCCCACCACAGTGCCCTACTATTTTTTTTGTTGCAGTTGTCATTGTTGTTTAGCTGGCCTGGGCCAGGTTTGAACCTGCCAGCCTGGGTATATGTGGCCAGCGCCCTAATCACTGAGCATGGGTGCTGCTGGCCTCAGCTTCTGGAGTAGCTGAGACCTGAGGCCTGCATCACCATGCCTGGATAATCTTTCTATTTTTTAAGTAGAAAATGTAATAGTAGAGACAGGGTCTTACTCTTTCCCAAGCTGGTGTCCAACTCCTGAGCTCAAGCAATTTTCCTGCCTCAGCCTCCCAGATTGCTAGGATTATAGGTGTGAGCTACCATGTCCAGCCTGACCCCCCTTTTTTTTAGGTGATCAGAGAATAAGAGAGGGTAGTAGGTACTAGGTATCCTGAAATTGTTTAGGGGAAGCCAACTTGACAAATAGAAAGATTCCTTGCGGGTTAGGCATGGTTGCTCACACCTGTAATCCTAGCACTCTGGGAGGCTGGGGCAGGTGGATTGCTTGAGCTCAGGAGTTCAAAACCAATCTGACCCCAGCGAGACCCTGTCTCTTAAAAAAAATAAATAACTGGGTGTTGTAGTGGGCACCTATAGTCCCAGTTACTTGGGAGACTGAGTATGCAAGAGGATTGCATGAGCCCAGAAGTTTGAGGTTGCTGTGAGCTATGACACTGTGGTACTCTAATGAGGGTGACAAAGCGAGACTCTGTCTTAAAAAAAAAAAAAAAAAGAAAGATTCCTTGCTAATCTTGAGAATACCATTGAAACTATGCATTTAAAGTGGTACCTGCTTTTCTGATTCTCTTACCTCAAGAGATGCAGGCTCTTTAGAGAGACAGACTGAAGAAGAGAGAGAGAATCTGAATAATCCAATTTAGATAATGCCAACCTGTGGATCAGAGTAGAAACCACGCAGACTGATCAAAAGTAGTCCCTACCTTTATCTTTTAGTGACTCAGTACTTATAACACACACAGTACTATCCCTTGGAGCTGGACATATATATGTTCTTATCCATCTGTAATGGGAGATAACATGTGTACCCACTGCTTTAGAGGCAGTTTCAGGGAGCCCTTGCTTTTCAAGTTGAGGATCTGTAGGTGATATCTCTTTTTCTTATTAATTCAGGTGTGATTCTCTTTCAGTATTTTTCTGCCTTTAGACTAAATGGTATGTATGCTGTTTACAACCCTATATGCAATGGTAGGGGAAAAGAGGAGAAGGAAAATTTAAAATATTAAGATGAAAGAGTAGGAAAATTGATAACTCAAGGTTAAGTCCCATTGGGGACTGCATTCCCCAGGCTCTGAGTCTTTAATGCCTGCCTGTTCATTAATCCCTAAGTAATTTCATATTATAATAATCAACTATAGCTTGAAATATGTGAGAATCATACTGTTACCTGAGATCTGGTTACTTTGGTGGTCCTGGAGACTGTTCTAGTAATCATGCATTTTGCTTCAGGGGATTAGCTTGTTACCAGGTGGACTTGGCCATCCTGACTTCTTAACCCTGAAGACAGAACTATATTGAAGTTGAATCTTGGTTATTTAGTGAGTAAAAATGGGGATTATGGGGATTAGGGCAGGTTATATGGGAAGCTCAGTGGGGAGTATTTTAGAAAAGTTTGGAGATTTAAGTCTTCTTTAAGCCTTTTAGACTTGTCAAGTGACTCCATCACAATAGTATAAGCTCATTCTTTCTAATTAATACCTTTACTTTTAACTTAGGAAAACTGGAGAGACTTGTCAATCCATTTGTTACTGTAATTGAAATTCAGTGAATCAAGCTCTGAATTACATTCTCAATACTGAAATCCCACTGATAAAAGATAAATCTTTCTGGGCTGGGCATGGTGGCTCACACCTGTAATCTTAGGATTCTGGGCCAAGGTGGAAGGATTGCTCAAGCTCAAGAGTTTGAGACTAGCTTGAGCAAAACGAGACCCCATCTTCTACAACAAATCGACAATTTAAGTGGGTGTGGTGGTGGATGCCTGTAGTCCCAGCTGCTTGGGAGTCTGAGTCAGGAGGAATGCTTGAGCCCAGGAGTTTTTGAGGTTGCTGTGAGCTGGACTGAGGCCAAGGCATTCTAGCCCAGGTGAGAGAGACTCTGTCGCAAAGTAAGAAAAAAAAAGAAAAAAAAGAAGTTCTTTCTGTAGCGCCCCAAAGACTCTGAGTTTTATCCTTTACCCTTAAATGACAAGTTTTGAGATTCAAATCTGTCATTCTTATTTTAAATAATCCGGTGACCTTAGATAAAGCTATTTTATTTTATTTTTTGAGACAGAATCTTACTTTGTTGCCCGTGGTAGAGTGCCATGGTGTCATAGCTCACAGCAACCTTAAACTCTTGGGCTTAAGCAATTCTCTTGCCTCAGCCTCCTGAGTGGCTGGGACTACGGGTGCCTGCCATAACATCCAGCTATTTTTAGAGACGAGGTCTCGCTCTTGCTCAGGCTGGTCTCCAACCTGTGAGCTTAGGCAATCCACCCTCCTGGGCCTCCTAGAGTGCTAGGATTACAGGCATGAGCCACCATGCCTGGCCTTAGATAAAGCTATTTTGTATGTAATTTGACATTCCTCCTTCCTGTTCATTTTGCCCATAGCAGCAATTGTCCGTCCACTGGAATTTTACCTGCAGTGGGCCCAGAGTTCCAAATGATTAGAGGTGATCACTTGATTAATTGTTCTGTCACTGTGTATGATGCTACTTATCCCCATCTAAGATATAAATAGGAGTCTTATTGCTTTGTGCCCCAATTCAGCTTATGAACCAATTCAATATACCCTTGCAGGTTTTGGTACCTGCCGTTTATTTTCTGGTACTTATTTCTACATCAATTATCTTTCTCTCTCTCTCTTTCTTTCTTTTTTTTTTTTTTTGCCACAAGTGACAGGAAAGTATGATACATTTAAGTAGAGACTGGAATGAAAGTGAGATAGCACTCCCAAATGCAGGCCAAGTCTTTTTTTTTTTTTGAGACAGACTCTCACTATGTCACCCTTGGTTGAGTGCCGAGGCAACAGAGCTTACAGCAACCTTCAACTCTTGGGCTTAAGAGATTCTCTTGCCTCAGCCTCCCAAGTAGCTGGGATTACAGGTACCTGACACAACACCCGGCTATTTTCTGTTGCAGCTGTCATTGTTGTTTAGTTGGCCCAGGCTGGGTTCAAACCTGCTAGCCTTGGTATATGTGGCTGGCGCTGTAACAACTGTGCTATGGAGGCTGAACCACAGACCAAGTCTCTCTCTCTTTCTTTTTTTTTTTTTTTAGAAACAGAGTCTTACTTTATGGCCCTCGGTAGAGTGCCGTAGCATCATAGCTCACAGCAACCTCCAACTCCTGGGCTTAGGCAATTCTCTTGCCTCAGCCTCCGGAGTAGCTGGGACTATAGGCGCCTGCCACAATACCAGGGCAATTTGGTTGCAATTTGGCTGGGGCCAGGTTTGAACCTGCTACCTGCGGTATATGGGGCCAGTGTCCTACTCAGTGAGCCACAGGCGCTGCCCAACACAGGCCAAGTTTTTTTTTTTTTTTTTTTTTTTGAGGCAGAGCCTCAAGCTGTCGCCCTGGGTAAAGTGCTGTGGTGTCATAGCTCACAACAACCTCCAACTCCTGGCCTTAAGCAATTCTCTTCCCTCAGCCTCCCAAGTAGCTGGGACTACAGGCACCCACCGCAATCCCTGGCTATTTTTTGGTTGTAGTTGTCATTGTTGTTTGGCAGGCCTGGGCTGGATTCGAACCCTCTAGCTCTGGTGTATGTGGCCAATGCCTTAGCTGCTTGAACTATAGGCCCCGAGCCACAGGCCAAGTCTTAATGGGGACAGGAATAAGCATGGGTCCAGGGACCTTGTGGACCTCTGAGAGGTCACCACTAGGTCATCCGGTACCAGATTCTTGATGACTTATGTGTCTTCATTTGGGATTGGAGTTCCCAGGTTAGCACCTCTTTCATAGGATTATTTGAGGATTTAACGAGTTAGAACATGTAAACTACTTAGACCATTGCTTGGCACATAGTAAGCTTTTAATAAGTATGTAGAACTTCTACTTTTAAGTAGATGGAAAAAAAGTCTGTTAGGGTTACTATAACAAAGTACTACAAAGTGGGTGGCTTAAAATAATAGAAATTACCCTCTCATACTTCTGGAAGCTAGAAGTGTGGCAGGCCGTCTACCTCTGACCCTCTAGGATTCTTCCTTGTCTCTTCTAGCTTCTGGGAGCCACAGGCACTCTTTGGCTTACAGATGCATCACTCTAGACTCTGCCTCCACTGTCACATGAATATGACCTCCATGTCATATTCTCCCTGTGTGTCTCTGTCTTTACATGCCATTCATTAAAAAAAAAAATTAATTAATTTATTGTTATTATTTTTGAGACAGAGTCTTGCTTTGTTGCCTTTGGTAGTGCCATGGCATTGTAACTCAGAGCAACCTCAAACTCCTGGGCTCAAGTGATCTCTTGCTTCAGCCTCCCAAGTACCTAGGATTACAGGTGCCCGCCACAACACCTGGCTATTTTTAAAGACAGCGTCTCATTCTTGCTCAGGCTGGTCTTGAACTCCTGAGCTTAGGCAATCCATCTACCTTGGCCTCCCAGAGTGCTAGGATTATAGGCGTGAATCACCATGCTCAACCTCTATTTTTATTAATAATAATTATTATTTTTTTGCAGTTTTGGCTAGGGCTGGGCTTGAACCTGCCACCTCCAGTATATGGGGCCAGTGCCCTACTCCTTGAGCCACAGGCGCCGCCCTATTTTTATTAATTTTTTTATGAGATGGGGTCTCGTTGTGTTGCCCTGGCTAGAGTACAGTGGCTATTTGCAGATGTGATCATGGGACACCGTAGCCTCAAACTCCTGTGCTCAAGTGATTCTCCTGTCTCATCCTCCCGAGTTATTGGGACTACAGGCTACCACACCTGGCCTCATGTGGCAGTCTCCTCTTCATGTCTGTTTTCTCTTCTTGAAAGATATTAATCAAGTCCTATCACACACCTAATTGATAGTGACCTCATTTAAACGTGATTACATTTGCAAAGACCTATTTCCAAATCAGGTCACATTCACAGGTACCTGGGGTTAAGACTTCAACATAATTTTGGGGCAGGGGTGAGGGACACAATTTAACTCACAATAGCCTAGCCGTCTTACCACTTCCCTCTCATATACCCAAGACTAGATATTGTTAAACAATGTGCTTTATCTATTGAGGACTAGGAACCCAATTGTGTTTTCATCAGCCACAACCCATTGTAGAGTTGACACTTTATGATGAAATCAGTTCCAGGGGTGTCCAATGTATAGCCTGTGGGCTGCATGCGATTATTTGAAGCCTGTTTACTTTTATTACATCTATTATTGACATAGTGACCTTTGTATATGAAGCAAGACTGGTTTTGTTTAATTTTTTAATTTTTAGATATCTCTTTTAGACATTACAAAGTTTTTATCCAAAGAAATTTGCTAATGTTTGTTTCTTCCTATATCTTTTAAAAATCTCTCTACAGACAAAATAATTGTGGGTAGCTTTATGGGATACTTAAGAATCTTCAATCCCCATCCTTTAAAAACAAGAGATGGAGCTCAAGCTGAAGATTTGCTTCTAGAAGTACATCTGCGAGATCCAATACTTCAAGTGGAAGTAGGAAAGTTTGTATCGTAAGTACAGCCTAATTTTGGTATTTTACTTGGAGTATGTCAATCCAAGTAAAATACTTAGAGTGTGTCACTTCTGTGGATTCTTCAAAGAAGAATATCCATAAATTAGAAATATATTCTGTATTGTTACCTAGGTGTTCCTTATATACTGAAGGCTTTTTTATGTGGAAACTTACGCATTTAAGATAGAATAATTTAGGGCTTTTTTATAGTAACAGACCTAAGATGCTTGACATTGAACCCTAAAGGAAAAGAGGTATGCTTTTGAAAATAACCAAATAAAGAAATAGGAGGTTATATAAGTGTCTGTTTAAGTAATTATATGAAGTAGCAGATAAGCATTACTTTGTGGCTCATAACTTTAAAGTTTTAAAATGAATTACTTATTTGGGTTAGAGAGGTCCTTCTTCCTTGAAAGAAGTCAGCTCATTCCACAAAGTTAGTCTTACCTCTATAATATCTCTATTTCAAAGTTCTTTACTTTTTTTTTTTTTGAGACAGAGTCTCACTTTGTTGCCCTCGGTAGAGTGCTGTAGTGTCGCAGCTCACAGCAACCTCCAGCTCTTGGGCATGGGTAATTCTCTTGCGTCATCCTCCTGAGTAGCTGTGACTACAGGCGCCTGCCTGTATTTTTTTTTTTTTTTAGGTTGGGCCAGGGCCGGGTTTGAACCCGCCACCCTCAGTATATGGGGCTGGCCCCCTACTCACTGAGCCATAGGCGCCACATCTCAAAGTAGTTTACTTTTGAACCTAATTTATTTTAGCAAACCATTTATTAGCTTGAACTTCATATATTTTTTAAATGACATTGCTGATTTTCTCTCATTTTCCTAAAATTAAGCTCTTTATTTTTTTTTAAGACAGTCTCATTTTGTCACCTTTGGTAAGTTCTGTGCATCATAGCTCACAGCAACCTCAAACTCTTGGGCTCAAGAGATCCTCTTGCCTTAGTTTTTCATTTTTAGTAGAGACAGGGGTCTCACTCTTGCTCAGGCTGGTCTTGAACTCATGAGCTAAGCACTCCGCCTGCCTCGGCCTCTCACAGTGCTAGGATGTGAGCCACTGCGCCCAGTGGTATATTCTATTTGCTTATCATAACTCATGGGTCCCAGGTGCCATTTATTCAGAGCTCTGAGTCCTGCTTGAAAACCAAACAACCTTTCATGAACATTAACCTTCTTTTAGTGATATGTTTCATTCTGTTTGGAAGCTGAAGATTGGGTGCATTGGGCCAGGGTACAAGATGAGAATTTTATGTGCTGTGACAGGCAAGATTGGGGAGATTTTGTTGGGAAATATATACTCCATCTAAAAGCAGATGATGATCAGGTGCCCATCATGTGCCTAGTATATATTAGATATGATGAATTTATAAAGTAAGGAGACAAAAGGATTCTTGTCTCTAAAAAGCATTTTTACCTTTCCATGTAGAAGAAAAAAAGTGAAACGCTATCAGTCATTCTGTACAGTAGTCCTTGAAGTGTATTGCTCATGTATGTGATCGTTTACTGGGAGGGGAGGAGCTCAAGAGAGCCTCCTGTCTTGATCTCCCAGAGTGCTAGGATTATAGTGATTGAATCAATAACCTTAACTGTAAGGCAGATATGATCTGCGTTTAGAGATGAGGAAACTAGATCTCATTGCTTAAGTTCACAAAGATAGACTCCTTCCCAGGTCTCTCTGACTCTATACTTTACAATTTTTCCATGACACCATGCTCTTTTCCTGAGCATTATGGAAAAATTGTTTTGAGTATCCAGGATACATGTAAAACATTTCTGAAGACAACATTGATTATGTGATAGTTGTATAATATACATTTGCATTTTCTGATAGAGTGAATGATGAGTATTTATCCATTGTTCCAATGTTTGAAGATATCATCTAATACAATTCTTATTTTGTAAATGAGATACTAACACTCTGAAAGATTAAATGATCACACATATAGTAGGGTACAGAGAGTCAGAACCCTAATCCAGGTCTTTAGATTTCAATTATATTTAGATTTCAATTATAGTCCTTGTAGTTTTGAACAAAATCTGAATCAGAGGATGTACACTGGAGGTTTGCTTGCATATGTGAGCCTGCACAATGTTTTACATTTAAAAGCATTGCCAACATTTCTGCATAAAATTTCTTTTTTCTGGCTTTTCTTGAAAAATGTAAGCATCTTGCCATAAACCCAGAACCAAGTAGTAGCCACCTCCTTTAGTCTGGCCCCAGTCTCTGGTTAATTACAGCCATTTATATCTACTCAACCACTGGCTTGGCCCTTGAAGACTGAATTTAGCATCTCTAGACTGTGCCATGGCTGCTGTTTCTGAAACCACTTGATATGGCCTAAGAAGTGTAGTGGTGATATTGGTAGTTTATTTCCATTTGAGATTTAGTTCAAACTCAAATATTTTTAATACTTTTAATGAAATTTCAGAGCTGGAAATGATATATGCAATTTACTAATAGTGATTAGCCTTTTGTGGTACTTTATACTTTACAAGGTGCTTTCATGTTATTTTGTTTCTTACCTTTTTTTTTTGAGACTGAGTCTTACTCTGTTTCCCAGTCTAGAATGCCATGGCATTAGGCTAGCTCACAGCAACCACAAACTCCTGGGTTCCAGTGATCCTCCTGCCTCAGCCTCCCAAGTAGCTGGGACTATAGGTGCCTACCATCACACCTGGTTGATTTTTCTATTTTTAGGAAAGACAGGGTTTCACTCTTGATCAGGCTGGTCTTATTCCTGAGCTTAAGAGATCCTCTTCTCTTGATCTCCCAGAGTGCTAGGATTATAGGCATGAGCCATCCATTATGCTTAACCTATTTTATTTTATTTAATTGAAATCTCTTATTTTCCAGAAGGAGAAACAGGCTTAGAGAGATCAAGCAACTTGCTTAAAGTCACTGGTGTATTAGATAGGAAGACAGGACCAGGACTTGGATTTCTTTATTGAAAGAAAGAGCACTCACAAAAGGGCTTCACATCTGACTCTTTCCTGGAGGCTCCATTGGCTTCAATGTGAAGGCAGCTCCTTGAGGCAGAGTCCTTGAGCCTCTGGGATTGTCAAATTGGCTATATTTTAGTTTAGAATGTTAATTAATAGATTGTTTTATTTACTCAAGTGGCTGTGGTTATAAAATCTTTTTGAAATTATTTTATAACATTTTGGTTATATTTGAAACTAGTATTTAAAAACTTTTAAAACTTTCTCCATTTTTCAGAGGTACAGAAATGCTGCATTTGGCTGTGTTGCATTCTAGAAAACTTTGTGTCTACTTTGTCTCAGGTATGAAATTTTTTTTTTCTAATGTAGCATTTATATTACAAACTGGACTTCTTAGTATTATATAAGAATAGATATTCCCTAGTGCTGACTTGGTAGAGAACACAAAACATCCAGTTGAAGGTTTTCTTGTCTTGTAATAGTTATTACATTACATTTTTTTTTGTCTGCTGTTTTCATTTTTATTTCTAGCAGAGAATTCCTCATAATCTCCTGCTTTCCAGGACTTGTATTCAGGATTGCCTGTAACTAATAGAGGGCCATTTTGGGTCCTTAGGGCACTCAAGTCTTAAGAAATGTTCTACAGCAGTGGTCCCCAACCTTTTTTGGCACCAGGGACCAGTTTTATGGAAGATAAATTTGCCATGGACTGGTGGAGAGGATGGTTTTGATATGAGCCAAGCAATTGGTCTATTATGGTCTCTATATAGTCTAACCTCTCTGGTAACGATAATCCGTATTTACAGGTGCTCCCCAGCAGTAGAGTCACTGCCTCAGCTTCACCTCTGATCATCAGGCATTAGATTCCCATAAGGAGGGGCAACCTAGATCCCTCACATGTGTAGTTTACAGTAGAGTTCACTCTCCTATGAGATTCTAATGCTGATCCTTCTGACAGGAGGTGGAACTCGGGTGGTGTTGCAAGTGGTGGGGAGCAACTGTAAATATAGATGAAGCTTCCTTCATTCACCCCTGCTCACCTTCCTGGTGGCTGGGTTCCTAACAAGCCATGGACCAGTACCAGTCAGTGGCCTGGGGATTGGGAACCACAGTTCTAACCTAACAAAATTGATTGGATGCTGAATCATAGTGGTTTGAAGTATATTTCTCTAGTGACCCTCAAGTATTTTTACAATTCCAATTTCTTAGCTTTTGGTTGTCTTCACTCAACTCAGGCCTCAAGGTGTTTATTTTGAGGCTTAATCAGGTTTCATTCTCCTACTGAGTTCTGTGGGTACAAGTTTAGTAGTTACCTGTGGTGTGATTTCAACATTTTGGCCCTTATTAAATTTAAAGGCTAATGTACATTTAAAAAATTTCAATTATTAGATAAGTTTTAGTTCAGGTTGAGAGTTATTTTCATGGATGTCAACATTGGGGAATTTTTTATGGGTGTGATAAAGCTAAGTGTCTCTGGGGCTATTCTTTTTTTTTTTTTTTAGAAACAGCATCTCACTTTGTTGCCCTCCATAGAGTGCTATGGCATCACACAGCTCATAGCAACCTCCAGCTCCTGGGCTTAGGCGATTCTCTTGCCTCTGCCTCCTGAGTAGCTGGGACTATAGGTGCCCACCACAACGCCTGGCTATTTTTTTGTTGCAGTTTGGCCGGGCGCTGGGTTTGAACCTGCCACCCTCCGTATATGGGGGCCTGGTGCTCTACCCACTGAGCTACAGGTGCCGCCCGAGAGTATTCTTTATATAAAAGATACTTATCTTTGGAGTTTGCTGTAAACATTAGCTTCTATGATTTGGATTCTGCAGACTTCTTCTCTTCTTTTGGGTTTTCTTTGTATTTTGCTTTCAATTTGTTTAATGATGCATATTTATTGCCGCTGAACTGGATATTCTTAGACAGACTGTTTTGGGGGTAGAGATCTTTTAGATTTTCATAGCAGGTTTGATAAATTGGTAGATGGTATATGGTAGACATCCAGTAAATACTTGATGAGTGAACGAATAAAACCTATTTGTCAGTAGGACTGAGGCAATTACCAGTGGCTCTCTTTTTTTACTTTTTTACCATGTGCTGTTTTTGTCCCTTTCTCTCTTACCACTGTCATTTTATTTTCCATTCTGTATCGGAGGCCTGATGTATACTGTCACTGGTTTCAAGGTAAAAGAACATGGTTTTATGTTCCTCCTCCTAGTGATCTGAACACATTTAGTATTCCAGAAGAAATGGAGACTGTATGACCTATACTGCTTTATTGCATGGATCTCATTGTTCCTCTGATTGTGATTATAAGCCTGTGAACTATGAATGATGTTTCATTAACCAGTTTGTACAGGCCATGGAGGAGGGCAACTTATCCATAGTTACAGTTACTCTAAATCAGTGGTTTTCAACCTTCCTAATGCCGTGACCCTTTAATACAGTTCCTGTGGGTCACAAGCCACAGGTTGCAAACTGTTGCTCCAAATATTTCTTGTAGAATTACTTTCTTCTGGGGGCTCCATAGGGGGACTCTGAGCAAGGCAGAATGGGATATTGTAGAAACTAGAAATTATATTGGACCACTTGGCCTTCCCTGGTCCTGTTTGAAGTATGGCCCAGAAAGGCAGAAGCTTCTAGATTTCCACTGGGGCTTAGAGCATAAACTAATGATAAAATGTGTGCTTATCAAAAAAGCCTACTGAAAGAAACTGGTGTTTTTGGTGAAAAATTGTTTATAGGACATTGGTATCCTTCCAATAAGTGTTGAAAATGAAAATTATTTGCTGAGGAAATGGTGATTTTTATTGCCCTTTTATTCTTTGTATTCATTTAAAAGCTTTGTGTTCTCTGGGGACTAGGATTTGTCCAAACTACATTCCCTTTTGCCCCACCTCATTTCCCTTCTGTTTCTCATTTCTTCAGCCTCTTATGATATTCATAGGCTGACAATTTGTGTATTTTTCCTGGCCTGGCTTAAATTGAGAATCATGGGAAATTAATGTTTTCATTCTCTTGAATGTTTCTTGAGGTTCCAGACTGAACTTTTACCTAGCTTTTACTGTAATGGGATGCATAAACATTTTCTAGTTGAAGTAAAACCTCTGGTGTCAGCAGATGAACATGTGAGCTGAACTTGACATCTTTCCGTTAACTGCTCCCTCCCCAACTATTTTTTATTTTCTTTTATAGTCTATGTAGTCTATGTGCTTTTTTTTTCTTTTTAATTGAGGTGAACTAGAGGTCACTTTCTAAAGTTAAGTCTCCTGGACTTAACAAAGAACCCTTAAAAGTCAGAGGTTACTGTGCTGATTTCTTTTTGGTGAGCGGTATGTCCTCAAATATATGCTTAATGGAAACAGGGTCTTGCTGACCTGAAGTTAGCCTATCTGATCCTCCGGTAAAGACAAAGTTTCACATAGTATCTCAGATTCCTTTCTGATGGGCTTTAGTGTTTCAGTAAATGGTTACAGATGTACATATTTTTTATTGTTTTATTTTATTATTTTTTTGAGACAGAGTCTCACTATGTTGCCCTCGGTAGAGTGCTGTGGTGTCACAACTCGCAGCAACCTCAAACTCTTGGGCTTAAGTGATTCTCTTGCCTCACCCTCCCAAGTAGCTGGGACTACAGGCACCTGCCACAATGCCAGCTGTTTCTTTGGTTGCAGTTGTCACTGTTGTTTAGCAGGTCTGCGCTGGGTTCGAACCTGCCAGCCTGGGAGCATGTGGCCAGCACCCTAACCACTGAGTTATGGGCACCGAGCCAGGATTATGTTCTTTTTAATATTCTTTTCCAAAAATGTGTACGACTCAACAAACAATTACTAAGCATCTGACTTATTTATAAAATATTGACGGCTGCCATGAGGAGGCAAAAAAGATGTGGTTCTTTACTTTTGACAGGCTTGTGTACTGTAATTTAGTTATTTAACACAATGTACCTTTACTTGATCTGCAATGGCTTTGAATTTATTTAACATCCTAGATTGCTCAAAAGTTATCTAAAATTGTACTGAAAACTTGTCAAGATGACCTTTGATTTTCTAAAGAATTTTTTGATCTTGTTTAAATCAGATGGAATTGCCAATAGCATAAGTGTTCGAATATTCACGTACTTTCTAATTGATGAAACGTTATACAGGGTGGCCATAGAGTTCATGTGCAATGTAAAATTATATTTATGGCCACCCTGTATTAACTTTAGCTTTATGTAAACTATAATCATATGTACTTAGTATATTCAGTCTGTATATCTAAGGGCAAAATCTGTTTCAATAATTTTAACATTATATCATTGATTGCTTTTTATGGGGAAAAAAGGTTAGACATTTTAGATTCTCCTATGCTGTCTTTAGTACAACATAGTCATCTAAGGAAGATAGTCTTTATTTATAATAGTTGCATTTTTAAGTTTTAAAGTCCCGTTACCTCAAACTTAAAATTTACCAGTGCATTTGGTGTTTTACAGACAACTTCCAGTGTCATTTCACACTGAATTTGTTTAAATATTGACTGCTGACTCATGGTCTTCTCTGACGTGAGTTCCTATTGTTCCGATCTGCCTTTTGGCTAGCAGGCCTGCATTAAGTGCTTCCCTATTCAGAGGGATTGATCTGATTATAGGTGCATACAGAATTCAAATTTGTAATTTCTGTAGTGGTAGACCAACACTTCTGGAGCTTCTTTTTTGGTGTCTTGGAGGGAAGGACTTTCTTTAGATTAATCCCATAGGTTTTTGTTTTGTTTTATTTTCTTTTTTCCCCATGTGACTGGTTAGGTGTGATTTACCCCTCAGTTTTTTAGTACCTCACTGATTTTACTACCTTTTAGATTCCAGGAAGCCTTCATCTCCTATCAGGGTAAGCTGGCAAATCTGAATATTTCTCTTTCTTTTTTTTTTTTGAGACAGAGTCTCAAGCTGTCACCCTGGGTAGAGTCCTGTGGCATTACAGTTTGTTCTCTTTGTTTTTTATTTTAATGGTATTGTTGCAAGAAGACAAGGCCCAACAGAGAGACAGAGCACCCAAACACCATAGTTATAAGAGGAAGGGCTTTATTCATTGGCCGGGAGCTTCCAAATGGCCGCGCTCCCGGACTGGCTTGGTCTTTCCCTTTTTATTGACAGTCAAAAAGTTCCACCCCACAGGTACACTTCCCATTGGCCAGTTTGAATCAAGCGGGAGAAGCTACTCCAGCCCCTACAGAACTACAGGATTTCACAGAACTTGGAAATTTCCAAGTTCCAGGAGGTTAAGCCTATAAATTCCCAAGAGCTGAGTCACCATGGAGAGGGCCCTGCAGGTGCATCCTTGTGGTCTCCCTGAGAAGACCTGTTTTCCCGGACCTCGCCCCTCTCTGGTATCCTCTCTCAGTATGTGAAAGTATTGTTAACTATTTTCAAAGGGTCATGGGCTGAGTAGAAATGATTTTTCTCCAAGAAATTCTCCCTTTTGAGTTTTATCTCTTTTACCTGGTAAAAGAAAAACTTCAGACAAATTAAATTTAAAATAGTTTAATTGAGCAAAGAATTACTCTACTTGGGAATAGGGTGGCCCTCAGAACCTGTAGAGGTTCAGAGAGCTCTGCTCTTCAACATGGGCAGGGAAATTTATGGATTGAAAATGGAAGCAAGGTACAGAAACAGTTTGCTGGATTATAGCTCAGCAATTGCTTTATGAGCATGGTCTCATTAGTTGGCTACCTACGATTAGCTGAAGGTCAGCTGCTGTGATTAGCTGAGACTGTTCTAAAGTTAGGCTTTCAGTTTGTTTACATACTAAGTTAGATAGTACTTGGTTTCTGGTAACCCAAAGTACAGAGGAATCCTCAGGCCTGTTGGGTGGTGATGTCTCACAGGGAGAGAAAGACAGTTTGGCTGCGGGTGCAAGCTCACTCCTGGAATTGTATGAAAGCAAGAAACGACTACTACTGGGGTGGCAGTAGCAAAATGTCTTTATTCACGACCACCTTTTATAGTAAACTAATCACGTACACCACATTGATCAATAATCTTGACATTCTGTATTCTTATCTTAAACTATAGAAAAGAAAAAGTCCAGGAAAGTAAGATAACCATCTTAGACTAGCCTCAAGCTATTCCTTTAAAGGTCTGAAACAATGAAACAACCCTGCATTATCTGACTTCCATTGTCAAAGTTAAAGGTCAGGACAAACAGGAAAGTGAAACTTTTTCTTCCATGTATTCAATTAAGTTTCCGAGAAACAGGTTCAACGACTATTTTCTTGCAGTTTGGAAGCCCCCCCACTCCCCCCACCCCCCTGCTTTTATGATGGAGTTTTTCTCACTCACATCAACCTTTGAGTCATGACTTCTGCACAGATGGGCCATCAACCCTTATCTGGCAGGCAGGCTGACTGCATGGTTAGAGTTCCATGCAGGAGGTTGTTATCACCTTACCTGCAGGCCCTGCCATGCTCTCCCAGGCAGCTAGGCTTCTACAAAATACACAATACTCATGAATCTTTTTGCTTAGTTTCTGGAATTAAAAGAGCACATTTCATTTAGCTAGTTTTATGTGGGCATTCCTCCCACACAGGCCAAATTTCATTTAATTTAACCCAACCTTCCATCTTTCAAGGTGAAAGATGTATACAGTCCAAAGAGAAGCCAGAGTATAATCTTCCACCATTCAAAGGAAGATGGAAGGGCCACATTGAGAGAGGTGAAGGTGGTATAGGGGAGGGAAAAAAAACTTTTTCTCTACCCATCGGAGGTTTTCTTTCTTTCTTTCTTTCTTCTTCGTATTCTTCTTTTTTTTTTTCTTGAGACAATCTCACTATGTTGCCCTTGGTAGAGTGCCCTAGCATCATAGCTCACAGAAACCTCCAACTCCTGGGCTTAAGTGATCCTCTTGTCTCAGCCTCTTGAGTAGCTGGAACCACAGGTGCCCACCACAACACCCAGCTACTTTTTAGAGATGGGGTCTTGTTCTTGCTCAGGCTGGTCTTGAACTGATCTCTAGCAGTCTACCCATCTTGGCCTCTGAGAGTGCTGGGATTATTGGCATGAGTCCTCATAGGTTTTCTAGTTGGGACCCTGCAAATTAGACTGGCTAAAGACAAACAGAAATGTATTAACATGTGCATTGCACATGTGTAGTTGGGAACATCAGCCATGAGTAATCCATAGGTGCAGTTGGAATTTGGGTTTGAAGGCCATTTTAGGCTGAACAAAGGAAAATTGGTTTTGGGTATCTGGGCAGCAAACGCAAGTTATGATAAGATGATCAAGAAACGTATGCTAAACACTGATTATTTAGTGAAGTTTCTTGTGTTGATTTAAGTTGGGCCTTCTCCACTGATAAGAGTCCTCTTTGTGACACTAGAGTGGGACGTATCTTTATAAATGGAGATTTCCTTTATAAATGTAAATTTATTTTACAAAAGTTAAACTTCTGCCCTGTTTTTATAGTTTTTCCTGTTATTTATGTCTTCTAGTTCAAAATAATCTATTGCCAAATAGGTCTATTTTGGGATAGCATAGTCAGGCACCCATCAGTGGAAATTGCATGTTCTTTTTTTTTTTTTTTTTATTGAATGGTAACTATGTACATTAATGCACTTCTGGGGTACAGTGTGGGGTTTTCACATACAATTTGAAACATTTCCATCAAACTAGTTAACATAGCCTTCATGTCATTTTCTTAGTTATTGTGTTAAAACGTTCATATTCTACTTAGAAAGATTCACTTGTACCCTTGTAAGATAAACCACAGAAGTGATCCCTCCAATCCCCCTCCCTCTACCCATTCCGCCCCTCCCTCTCCCTCTCCCCTCCCCGTATTCTTAGGCTGTTATTAGGTTATAGCTTTCATATGAAAGGTATCAATTAATTTCATAATAGGGGTGTGTACATTGGATACTTTTTCTTCCATTCTTGTGATACTTTGCTAAGAACATTTTCCAGCTCCATCCATGTGAACATGAAGGACATAAAGTCTCCATCCTTCTTAATGGCTACATAGTATTCCATGGTGTACATATACCACAGTTTGTTGATCGATTTGTGGATTGATGGGCACTTGGGGTTCTTCCATGACCTGGCAATTATGAATTGGGCTGCAGTAAACATTCTGATACAAATATCTTTGTTGTAATG
>NW_003852423.1:14750857-14755683 GCF_000181295.1 Otolemur garnettii
CCATCCTCTTCTAGCCTGAAAGGTTTCAGCTGAGAGATCTGCAGTCATCCTAATACTCTTCCCCTTGTAGGTTATGGTTTTCTTACGTCTGACAGCTTTCAGAATTTTCTCTTTCATCTTAACTTTAGTTAAGTTAATTATGATGTGCCTGGGGGATGTCTTGTTCAGGTTGAGTCGTGCTGGGGTTCTGAAACTATCTGCTATCTGAATTTCAGAATCTCTTGGCATGTCTGGAAAGTTCTCTTTCATAATTTCGTGAAGAAGAGCCTCTGTATTTTGTGAAGCAACTTCATCACCTTCAGGGATTCCTATAAAGCGAATATTAGTTTTCTTTGAATTATCCGAGAGCTCTCTGAGAGAAAGATCCGTTTTTGCTCTCCATTTCTTTTGATCTTTGTGCTCCTGGGCTTCTTCAAAAGTTTTGTCTTCAATGTCAGAGATCCTTTCTTCTGTTCCACTCTGTTATGGAGGGATTCCACCATATCTTTCAGATCCTTGAGGGCTGCAACCTCTTGTCTCAGTATTTTAAATTCCTTTGGTCATTTTATCTTTGAAATCTTTGAATTCTTGAGACATGTTTTGAATAATTTTTTGTGATATCTTTTGAATAATTTCTTGAAATTCTAATTCCTTCCTTTCTTTCATTCCTAATCTCATTTGCTATCCAAATTCTGAACTCGATTTCTGACATCTCAGCCATCTGTTTATGGATGGGGTCTTCAATTGCATCTACCCCATTTTTCCTTGGGGGAGTTGATCTACTCTGGTTATTCAAGTTGCCAGAGCTTTCCCACCAATTCTGCCCCATGCTGAGTTTACCTTGTTTGGAGGCCTTATCAGAATCCTTCAGTTGGTGGCTTCTTCTGGTTGCCCAGAGAGACAGGCAGAGCGTGTCTGTTGTCTTCTCCCAGTTCTCGGGTGCTGGGACAACCGGGGCACACTGGAACGGTAGCACCTCCACAGGAGTGTGCGTAGCCGGATTAGACCTCGTTCGGCCTGCCGGGGCGACTGGGGGGGCAGGAGACTGGCAGCAGCCGGATCAGTCCTAGTTCAGCCCTGCCAGGGCAACCGGTGGAACAGGTTGCTAGCCACTGAACAGTGGCTATATCAGTTCTAGTTCAGCCCCCCTGGAGCAGCCAGGGGGTGGGGGAATGGCAGTGGTAGTGCAGGGCATGCAAGCAACCAGATCAATCCTAGTTCAGCCCCGCCAGAGTAGCTGGAGGGGGGACTGGAGGATTCCTTCACCGTCACCTGTTGGACGCCTGCGGCACTAGCAAGCCCATCTGTGCCCTCCCAGCGCTGGAGCCTGGAGCGAGGAACTCCTCCACCTCTGCCCATGGGACGCACATGGCTCTAGCAAACAGTTCTGGGCCTGCCCAGAGCGGTAGACTCCTCCACTGCCACCTGCAGGGTGCACATGGCTCTAGCAAGGAGTTCTAGGCCCACTCAGCACGGGTGCCTGGAGCGGGGAGCTCCTCCCTTGGCCCCTGTGGGGTGTGCGTGTCTCTAGCAAGCTGTTTTGGGTCTGCCTGGAATGGAGGACTCCTCTGCCACTGCCCACGGGATGTCTGTGGCACTAGGAAGCAGTTTTAGGCCTGCCCAGAGCAGGAGCCTGGGGCAGGGATCTCCTCTGTGGCCTGTGAGGTGTGCGACGCTAGCAAACAGTTCTGGGCCCACCCCAAGTGGGGGACTCCTCCGCCACCGCCCGTGGGGCGTGAGTGGCTCTAGCAAGTAGTTCTGTGCCTGCCTGAAGCAGGGGACTCCTCTGTGGCCACTGCTGCCCGTGGGAGGTATGCAGCTCTAGCAAGCAGTTCTGGGCCCACTCAAGGTTGGGGCCTCCATCACTGCCCCGTGGGTGCACGAGGCTTTAGCAAGTAGTTCTGTGGCTGCCTGGAGCAGGGAACTCCTCTGCAACCACTTGCCACCTGCTGGAGGTATGCAGCTCTAGCAAGCAGTTCTGGACCCACTCAGAGCCCTGGAGCGGCGATTTCCTCTGCCGCCTGTGGGGCGTACGGCTCTAGCATGCAGTTCTGGATCTGCCCTGAGCCCTGGAGTGGGGATCTCCTCTGTGCCCGTGGAGTGCATGGCTCTAACAAGCAGTCCTGAGCCCTCCCAGAGTGGAGGATTCCTACGCTGCTCCCTGCGGGGTGCGCAAGGCTCTAACAAGTAGTTCTGGGCCTGCCCGGAGCAGGGGACTCCTCTGTGGCCACTCCCAGCCTGCGGGAGGCCCACTTTGTACCTGTATTTTGTGTTCTTAAATGCTCTTCCTTGGATTTACAGCTTTCCGAACTTTTTTCTGGGCTCAGCTCCCCATCTTTGGCTTCATAGATTCTGATTCCAACCAGTTTTTCTTCCTTTGCTCAGGAGCCTCTGACCAGGGTTGCTATCAGTCAGCTATCTTCCCAGAATTGAAATTGCATATTCTTAATGATATTTTATTTTAAGAAATTGTCATTGACAATATCCATGGGCACTATTATCTTACTGGGGTGGGGGGAGGACCAAGTTCCCTGAAAGTCAGTAAATGGTGGGACAATCAGGCCCTAGGATACATGCTGCCTGGTTATAAAGATAAGGTTTTAATATTATGTTCTTTACCACTTACGTGATTTTGGAAAGTTTCTTAAAATGTTCTTTGAACTTAAGGTGCCCCAGTCCTAAAACAGAGATAAAAATAATTGAGTGCAGGCTCAGCTTTTGCCACATGGAAAAGCCAATAAAAAGGACTAGGTGCAGTGAAAGAAAGTGACTTTATTCCAGAGCTAGCAGGGGAGAAATGGCCAAGGTTCCGGCCTCAGAAAAACTAATTTGAAGTCTTGGGCTGAGGGTAGGGATTTAAAAGGGAATTTGGTATGAAAAATGCTGATCAGTGTGACTTATCTTGGTCTTAAATTATTGCTCTACCTGGTGAATGGGCTGGCATTATCTGGAAGGCTGTTTTCTTGAAGGAGGGTTTTTTTTTCTTTTGAGACAGAGTCTCATTATGTAGTCCTATTTGGAATGCCATGATGTCATTATAGCTCACAGCAACCTCAAACTCTTGGGCTGAAGTGATTCTCTTGCCTCAGCCTCCCGACTAGCTGGGACTATAGGCTTGCCCCACAATGCCTAGCTAATTTTTCTATTTTTTGTAGAGACAGGGTCTGTGTCTTGCTCAGGCTGGTCTCCAACTCCTGAGCTTAGGCGATCAACCTGCCATAGCCTCCCAGAGTGTTACTGCATGAGCTGGACCTATCACTGTCAGCTAACATGCAGAGACCTGGATAGATCCCCCAGATTTTACTTATCCGAAGGCTAGTGATTCTGGAGAACAGTGAGAGTAGCCTCTCCAAGACTGTTCTCTTCTTCCATTTCCAAAATCACGCTTTTTTTCTTTGAGACTGAGTCTTAAGCTGTTGCTGTGGGTAGAATGCCATGGCATCACAGCTCACAGCAACCTCAAAGTCTTGGTGTGATTCTCTTGCCTCCACCTCACAAGTAGCTCTGATTATAGGCACTGGCTACAACGCCCAGCTGTTTTTTTGTTGCAGTTGTCATTGCTGTTTAGATGGCCCCGGCTGGGTTTGAATCTGCTAGCCTTGGTGCATGTGGCCAGTGCTATAAGCACTGTGGTAAGGGTGCTGTGCCAAAAATCACAGTTTTTTATACATAATGTTTCACAGAAAAGACTAAACAACTCAGTGACAATCTGTTAACAACATTTCTAGTTCAAAAGTTAATTTCTTAAACTAGTCAAGATGGGCATCTTTAGGGTGGGAGCTAAATTTGCGAAACATTAAGAATGGAAGATGGGGTGAAGGTCAAGCAGGATCTAAACTGACCAGACCAGCTGTGTCATGTAGGCCCTCCATCTTATTTTCACTATTTGTGCTTTCAAGAGTGCTAGGATTACAGGTGTGAGCCATGCCTTGAAGGCTGTTTATCTATAGGTGAACTATGGCCTTGAGGTAATAATCTCTTGGTGGGGGTTTGGACTGTTTGTAGACTCAGTTTCTGGAACTTCTAATCAAGCACATAATTAAATAGGGGAAACTTTTGAATGCTTGGTAGAAAGAATGGAGGGTAAAGTCAGTTATTTCCTAATTAAGAACATAGTAAGAAATGGGCAGGAAAATTTCAAAATGGAGCCCTGAAAACCAGGGCAATAGTTATAACCTCAGTGTATGTTGATAAATTCTTCTGAACAAAAATGCCCCAAATAAATGCTTTTATATAGATAATATATATAGTTACCTTGTCTTAATGGTCAAATATTCACTAGTCTGAGGGCTATTCATTGGCTGTATGATTATTTACAATTTTTATCAATGTTTGCATGTTGAAGGAGTGACAGAGATACTTCTTTATGGAAAAAGTTGCTCTCTGAGTTCTTTTTCTTTGCATTGCCTCTTTTCTTTGTAATTTTCTTGCCTGATCACAGAACGATAGCTCTATATGCCCTCAAAAGCCTAACACTAAAGAAGAAAATATGACCAAAGGTTCTTTTCTTATCTGGAAAGTACTAGAAAGTGATCATAGCACATAAAAGCTATTAAATACACAGAGAGGGCCAGGCGCATTGGCTCACACCTGTAATCCTGGCCCTCTGGGAGGCTGAGGCACGTGGATTGGATGAGCTCAGGAGTTTGAGATCAGCCTGAGCAGGAGTGAGACCTCCTAAAAATAGAAAAACTAGCTGGGTGTTGTGGTGGGCACCTGTAGTCCCAGCTACTTGGAAGGCTGAGGCAAGAGAATCATTTGAGCTGAAGAGTTTGAGGTTGATGCGAGTTAGGATGTCATGGCACTCTAACGAGGGTACAGAGTGAGACTCTGTCAAAAAAAGCAGA
>NW_003852423.1:14755862-14782331 GCF_000181295.1 Otolemur garnettii
CCTGGCTATTTTTTTGTTGCAGCCATTATTGTTGTTTGGCGGGCCTGGGCTGGGGATTCGAACCCGCCACCTTAGGTGTACGTAGCTGGCGCCTTAGCCGCTTGAGCCACAGGTGCCGAGCCAAAGGAGATTTTTCTTGACAGGAGAATGTGTTTTATTTGAAGTGTATTTACTTGCTTAGGAAAGCATAGAAAATCTCTATTAAATTAGAAAATAACTGGGAGCTTGAGTATTTTGAGAGTTGGGGCAGGAAAATTAATTGCTTGAAAAAGTGTTGAGAATTTTTTTAGACATGGATTTATTTCTTTGCTTTATTAGTGTTTATAAATGCAAAGAACTTAACCTTTTATTTCAGAACTGAAATTAGAGGGTATTGTTGTTATTTAAAATGTCCCCCAGGGTAGTATTTCATTTAATGGTATCATCTAGCTGAAGTGTAAATGTTTTAACTCTGCTGGCTTTCTGTGTCTTCAGTATGCTGATTGTTCATAACAAGTAATATTTTAGTTTTTTTGTCATTTTTAAATTTCACTGACATTGAATTACTTAGAATTGGTGTAGAGGATGAGCACAAAATTAATGTTTTTTAATGTAATCCTTTGTTTTCCTCCTCAGGAACCTTGGGTAATGTGGAACATGGGAACCAATACCAGATCAAATTGATGTATGAACACTATCTTCAGAGAACAGCCTGCAATATGACCTATGGATCATTTGGTGGTGTAAAAGGTAATTTGCTTTTAATCATGCGTATGCTATTTCAAGTGGCATATTTAGAATATTTGGTCACATAAAAATGGAAGATTATGTAGTTTGAATCTCAGCGAGAGTTAAGATAGGTATTTTATTAAAACCTTTGTATCCAAATAGTCAAGCAAAATAATAAAAAAGGAAAATTCACAATGTAACCTAAACATTTGTACCCTCATATTGATCTGAAATTTAAAAAAAACCCAAAACCCCTACTTTCCAGGACTGCTGCACAGGGTTCTAGAAGTTGTTTCTGCACAAAGTCAGCTAGAAGCGGGGCCGGAGGGATGGAAAGACAGACTTGATCCTGCTTGTCAAGCCACACTGTCTGGCTTGGAGAAAATCTACCCAGAAGAGAGGGTGCCTTTTCTTAATTTCTCAAAGGTATCACCTTTACCAAGCATTGGCTCAGAAAGGCTGATTTCCTCCATGTTGGGGGTTTCTTTTTCTGCTACCTGCATTGTGACCACCAGTCCCAGAGCTTCCAGAATCACCAGAGTTCAGTGGTTGCTTGTGTGCACTGTTGCTATTAATAGAGGAAGATTCTTATTAACTGTCCAACTTTTTTCACTGTACTATGACAGAGTGGTAGAGGAGCTGATGGTGCTGGATTGAAGACAGGAATCTAGGTGGTGACACCTATGTAATTTTGTGACTCTGAGTGTGTATGGATGTGTGCTCATGGGTCACCTGCAGAACAGATAATTAGGGGTCTCATACGTAGGTCATTAAAAGTTCTGAGATAGACTGTGTTATGGTTTGTCATTTCACTTCTAAGCAACACAGTTGACGGTGTCCTTTCTGATTCACCTGTGTGAGTTTCAACTTGCTCAGCTTATTGGTGTTGCTGGGAGGGCTTCATTTGTTTCTGTTCATGTGGATTTCACATGTTTCTTGACTTTTGCATATCTGCAAGCTTTCATAATGACCCACATAATACTTTAGCTTTTTCTGGACACACATTTTTATGAATTTACTATTTAACTATTTCTTTTCTTTCTTTTTTTTTTTTTAAGAGACAGAATCTCACTTTGTTGCCTTTGGTAGAGTGCTGTGGGATCACAGCTCATAGCAACCTCCAGGTCTTGGGCTTAGGTGATTCTCTTGCCTCAGCCTCCCGAGTAGTTGGGACTACAGGCTCCCACCACAACACCTGGCTTTTTTTTTTTATTAAAGTTTGGCTGGGGCAGGGTCCGAACCCACCACCCTCTGTATATGGGGCCTGGTGCCCTACTCACTGAGCCTCAGGTGCTGCCCTATTTAACTATTTCTTGCACTAAAGAGGCTATGGTTGCATAGGGAATGGCAAATATGTTTTCTGACTCCCCAACTTTTTGGGAACTGAAACCTGCATCCTTGCCTCAGGCCAGTGGTTAGGAGGGATAGGGAATGTCTCTTGTTCTTTGTGCCACAGGAAAGATGGGATTAATCCAGGTCTGTTTTAGCTAAAGAGGGATGGATGGCTCCAGGTAGAGGCCACAAGATTGTCTTGGCCCAAAATGGGATTGTGGGGTCAGAACCTTTAAAAGTCTGTGCTTCTGCTCAGAAGCAGGAATTTGGATTTAGAGACTGTTTTGCCATTTTTTTCGGACTATTTCTCTTTTGTTGTTGTTGTTGTTGAGACAGAATCTCACTCTGTAATCCTGAGTAGAGGGCTGTAGTGCCTGCCACCATGCCTGGCTCTAGTTTTTCTACTTTTAGTAGAGATGGGGCTGGTCTCAAACTCCTGAGCTCAGGTGATCCACCTGCCTCAGCTTCCCAGAGTGCTAGGGATTATAGGCGTGATCCACTGCATCCGGCCAGACCATTCCCTCTGCAACAGTACCTTTATTAGATCTTTCCTTAGCAACAAGAGAAAACCACTTTATTATGAAGTGTCTTTCATTTGTGTGAACTCAGTTTTTCATACATGAAGATAAAGACAAGGAATAGATGACTTTGGCAATACCAATAGCATCATGAATATTATTGGTGTGAGGTGTAAATATCAATAAGTGCTATATGTAGCTAAAATGATGTGAAAAAAACAATTGGCTAGAGTAGAGATTGCTTGAGCATCAAGAATATTTGGATTATTTGGTAATATGGAGATGTCTAGAGTTAGATGAAAACTGGAGAAAAAGAACCATGATTTAGATGAGAATCTGCTGGTGAAGTACTTCTCACCCTCACCTTTTATTTTTATTTATTTATTTATTTTGAGACAGAGTCTTACTATGTTACTATGTCACCCTCGGTAGAGTGCCCTGGCAACACAGCTCACAGTAACCTTAAACTCTTGGGCTTAAGCGATTCTCTTGCCTCAGCCTCCCAAGTAGTTGGGACTACAGGCGCCCACCACAATGCCCAGCTATTTTTTGTTGTCGGAGTTGCAGTTGTCATTGTTGTTTTAGCTGGCCCAGGCTAGGTTCGAACCCACCAGCCTTGCTGAATGTGGCCCATGCCCTACCCACTGAGCTACGAGTGCCACCCACCCTCAACTTTTAGAACTGATTTGCCATTCTTTGAAAATATATCTGACTGGACTAGATGCCCTAGATAACTTTTGTATAATTAGTTATTTCCGGTTAATGTTTCCCTCTTAAATCCCCAAAAAGCAAATTACTAAATTCTATGGATCCAGAGTTCAAAAAATTGATATGAGAAAAAAGTGTGTTGTCTACATAAAAGCATTTTTGGAAAGCCTCATGATAATGCTTTATATTTCAAATCTTATATAGATTACATTGCACTTTTAATTCTATTGCCAGATCAAGTTAGCCCAATTAAAATAAATTCCTTTTGTGTAACATTTTTTGAGGGATTTAATAATAGACTTCCAAAATAATGGGATTTAGGACATGCAACCCTAAAATATGACTTGACTTGTTTAGGAAAACAGCAGAATCAGAAAGGTTACATTGTCTTCCCCCCATTTTCTTCCCTGAAGGAGGTCATATAACCTAGGAAGGATGGTTTGACCTTCCATTGAAGCAGACCCTGATGTGAGAGGTGCCCTCTCTATACCTGGAAGAAAAGACTATTCTTACCTCTGAAGATGAAGGGTCACAGAGAAGAATCTAAACAAATAGGCCTTACTAAGTTCCGCCAGTTTATTACCATTAGGTCATACTTTTTGCTGTATCACATTTATTTATGACAGTCCACTCTTCATCAAACTTAACATAAAAATACATAGATTTCACTGTTTCTTTAGGTGCTGATTTCCTTATGAAGACTGTTGTGTCACATAGAACCTATATTTAATGAATGTGTACACTCTTTTCTTGTTAACCTTTTGTTATAGGGGTCTCACCTGTGAACCTAGGATAGATGAGGAAAAGATGTTTTTCCACCCTTACAAATGATAGAGGTTTGGAAAAGGATGGATAACTTTGTGTTTATATACTTTTCTTCTCTTAGCTCTCAATTTATGACTTATGTTTAAAAAGTACGTTGTGAAAGAACAAGAAGCCATTCCGCCATTTCCTATGATTAAATAGCATTAACCCAAGTAAATGACTAAGGCCAAAAAATTTCAATGAAGGAATGAACGTTTATTAAGCCAAAGTTAGGGATGCACCTGGGAAAAACACAAACCACAGATAAGGTGTAGCTGTGTTTTCCATAGGGGTAGTTGGAACCTTCAACCTTTGAAGGCACATGTAGAGACAGGAAAAGGGTTAGGGCAAGCGGATGATGCACAATTTTTATATTCTTGTGAGACCCAGGAAATTACATTTTACATGAAATAAGGGTACTGGTAGTAGAAGAGAAAAAGGAAGTGAAGGATGGATCAATTATGTAGTTGTCCCTGAGTAGATGGACGAATATCTGATGTTGTCTTGTCTCTACTTCTGTTAATTGTAAAGATAAACTTAAAATTCATTATTAGTGTGGAAGTGAACAAGATTTAGTTTTAGGTGCTACACATGGTTAAAATTTGCATGCTCTTGCCTATGGGAGGTCAGCAAGGGATTTCCTTAACGGGGCCAAGTCTTTATAGATTCCTGAGGCCTTTACCTTTTCTTTTTCGTAAGGAATTTTGTGTGTGTGTGTGTGTGTGGGGAATTGTTGAGATTTTAATTTTCTTTTTACATTAGCAAAACTGTTGGGGGTCATGGGTCCCCATTCCCTGAACCGGGTTGACCTGGTTCAATTTCTTGGCTGAGCTAGAAAGTTCAACAGAGGCATGGGGGTAGTTGTAAGCAAAATTGAATTGAAACAAAATAAGAGTGGAACAGCACAGGCTGAGTGAATAGAGAGCAAAAGTAACTTGCATAAGTTTCAGTGTAACAAAAAGACATTTTATTTAGGAAGAACAAAAAGAAAGGAGAGCACTTCCAAAGAAAGTTGGAAGTGGGTCCCTCTCATGAAGAGCAGAGGTGAGAGACTGAGACACAAAGGCCAGCAGAGGTATAAATACCCTCTTCCTCTCAGTTTGAAACTGATTGTGACTCTTTTCATTGGTCTCTCTGCACCTCCAGGCATTATTGCCCTTTTCTACTGATCATTGATTATTGTCTCTTTCTATTGGTCATTGGTTACTTAGGTCACCTCATACATTCTATGGGCCCTCCAGACTTCCTGGTTAGGCAAGCCAGTTTTCCTCCCACCTCACTTGAAGCTCCTCTCTTAGTGTCCCTTCTTAAAAATTTCACAATTTGAAACAAGTATCAGAGTAGCAGAAGGAATTATTCTATGTTATGGGTTTGAAACAATTATGTGTTGTCTTTGGGGTATAGGGCCAAGGGCAAACTTCCCCTTTGTTTTCTGAAAGTTCGCTGAAAAATCAACTCACCAAAGGCGATTAATAGGAGAAGAGGAAAGGCATATAAGTTTATTAATGTACACACAGTGGAGAACCATAGAGTGATTACCTCAACCCTCCAATGGAGTGCAGAAGCATCACAGAGTGTTGGTGCTTGGATCCTTACAAAATAGATTATGGAGGGAGAGAAGAGGGGGCTTGGTAGCAAAGGTGGTCTTGATATGTAGATAAGCTCTCATAGGTAGCAGCCCTTGGAGACAATGGGTGGTGAAAGTTTCTTTCAGATCTTTAAAAGTGTAAGACTCTCAGTTAATCTTTCCTAGATGCAGATTAGGGAAGGCCTCTGAGAAAACTTGGCTGCATCCATGCAGACTATCTCTATAGATGCAAATCTCCCTCTCAAAAAATAGCTTTGCAGGACTACTTCTATTTGCAGACCCTCTGAACAGCCATTGAAATATATGTTAAAAGACTTCCGATCTCCTTGGTTTTCTATTGCTTGGGCATGAATTATTCTGAGCATGGCTCCTGATCAAGATGCCTGGTAAGTCACGTGTTTCCAAGAAAAAGTCTCAACATTAAAAAGAAATTCAATAAGAAAAACTAATGGACTCGGCGCCTGTAGCTCAAGTGACTAAGGCGCCAGCCACATACACCTAAGCTGGCAGCTTCGAATCCAGCCTGGACCCACCAAACAACAATGATGGCTGCAACCAAAAAAACCCCCAAAAAACAAAAAACAAAAAACTGATGATGATGAAGAGTTGTCAGAGAAAAAAATTAGAAACACCGCAAAAAGAAATAAAAATCATCCAAAGCCTCTGTCTTTTGAAGGACAAAGCATACTAATATAAAACAGCATCCAACAAAAGAAAAACCTGGCACCCTCTTTCAAAGAGTAGCAGAGAGCATTTGCAAACAATAATGGAATCAGTAATAATAATAAGAACAACTTTGAGTAATAGAGAAAAAGAAGAAATACAGTATCATCTCAACTTACTGAAGAAAAGATTGCCACAACTTTGTGAAACCCTGAAAGTCCCTCCTGAAAAGCTGAAAGATTTAACTCGTGTGTCAAGTCTGCTGAATGTGGAATTACAGGAGCGAACTAATAAAGAACGTCTGGCATTACTGCTGAAAGAAATAGAAAAAGTGGTAGAGACTGCAGAATTGATGACTGAGAATATTCAGAGCCTAAAGAACAAAATTGAAATTCTGGCCCGTGAGGTAGAAGAAGAAGAGAAGACTCTAAAACAAGTGCTTCAAATGGATAGTAGGAGTGTATTCTCTCTTACAGAGCTTTCTCAGAAAAGCCTCAAAGCACCCACACTTCAGAAAGAAATTTTGACACTAATTCCAAACCAGAATGCTCTTCTACAGGACTTGGATGCTCTTCATAATTCCTCCCAGATTAAGAACATGGTAACATTCATTGAAGAAGCCTTTAAGAAACTGGATGCCACCTGAAGAGTTTTTTCTTCGATATTATTTTAATGTTAATTTAATGTTTATGATTTATAAAGCTGTTAACCTATGATGATATTACACAGGCTGAGGTTTCTGCAGGATTTATTATGCCCTAATACGCACTTTAAAATCAGCTTCTGTGGGTCTGTCATAGTATCTAATGTAGTTCTGAAAACTCTTTTTAGCTGCTGTCAAATTTAGGAAATCAACATCTATATTGTTTTATCTCCAATTACTTTCCTAAAACCATTAAAAGAATAGTAGGCATGACCTAATAGTTTATAGTGGTTAAGTAGAACTCATTTATTGGTTAAATGTGGAATTATGTGTAAATTATGTACAGTACCTAGTATGGAAAAGCACAGGTGTTTGCTATACTAATTCGGTAGCTGATGGCTTGCATTTTCTTCCTGATCATTTGGAAGCTGGAAAATCCTCACTTTTTAACCTAGCTCCTTAGTCTTTTTGTGAGGTAGTTAAGAATTGCCAGGTATGTTTAACTTTAGGAGGTAACATCAACATTTTATTTCTTTGGCAGGTAGGTGAATAGATTTCTTTTCTTTTCTTTTTTTTTTTTTTTTGAGACAAAGCCTCAACCTCCACCCTGGGAAAAGAGAGAAGGAACCACACCTCACACCAACCTCCAACTCCTGAGCTCAAGCGAGTCTCCTGCCTCAGCCTCACAGGTGCCCGCCACAACGCCTGGCTATTTTTTGGTTGCAGCTGTCATTGTTGTTTGGCAGGCCTGGGCTGGATTTGAACCCACCACCTTAGGTGTTTGTGGCTGGTGCCCTAGCCACTTGAGCCACAGGCGCCAAGCCTACATTTATTTTCTCTTGTCATCAAAGGATACCTTTACTGAAGAAAATTATTTTAAAAGGAACCTTATCACATTTATTCCCTTAAAATAAAAAACCAGCCAAAAAAAAAACCTTATAAACCTTTCCCAATGTGTAATTAGCTCTTATGTATATTGAATAAATTGTCCCTTAAATATTTAAAAAAAATGTCAAAGAAGTTTACAGGCAGTCCCTGAGTTACAAGCATCCAACTGACATATGACTTGCTCTTATGAACAGAGGCTATTATAGGTAATAGGTAAATGTACTTGTTGCTTGTTCATAACCTGGGGACTGTCTGTATTTTGAGGTGAAATACTTGGATTTCCTTTATAGATGTCTACAAGAATGCATGGAAAAATCCTATGGTGGTCAGTTAGGAAAAACCAGCCATACTGGGGGATTGGTGGGAAAAAATACTTATTGCTAATGGGTATTGGTTTCTTTTTGGAATGATGAAAATGTTCTAAAATTGGACTATCGTGGTGGTTGCTCAGCTTTATAAATATACTGAAAACTGTTGGGTTGCATACTTTAAAAGAGTGTACATTTTAGTATGTGAATTATATCTCAATAAAGCTGTTAAAAATTAGCTATAAGGTAAACCTGATACTAGTGATAATATAATCTATGCCGTCTTACATTGCTCATGGCCACGTAAAAGGATACTATACCTTCATAGAAGAGGTTGGCTATTAAGAACTGTGAAATGTTCTTAGATGCTATGACTTACGGGAATGTATATTAGGAAATGATCCAAAATATGGAAAAATCATATTGTTGCCACCCAGCCAGGTTTATCTGGCCACTGCCCAAGTGGAGGCCAGTGTCCAGAGATAGCAGGGTTTTCAGCAGAGAAAGGTTAGTGCTGTATAGTGCTAAGGGGGGAAATGGGAGAATTTTCTCAAATCCGCCTCTCTGAGAATTGGAGGGACAGCATTTTTTTTTTTTTTTTTGTAGAGACAGAGTCTCACTTTATTACTCTCAGTAGCTCACAGCAACCTCCAACTCCTGGGCTTAGGTGATTTTCTTGCCTCAGCCTCTCAAGTAGCTGGGACTACAGGCGCCCGCCACAACGCCCAGCTATTTTTTTGTTGCAGTTTGGCCGGGGCTGGGTTTGAACCTGCCACCGCTGGTATATGGGGCCGGCACCCTACCCACTGAGCCATAGGTGCCGCCCTGAGAGACAGCATTTTAAAAGACAATTTGGTGGGCAGAGGGTTAGGCCATAAGGGTCTGCTAGTTGACTGGCTTCTGGGTAGAACCATCAGTCTTTTGGTATGGGCTGCTCTCTGGGTGGTGCTCTCTGGGTGGGTCAGCCAATCCACTGCAATGCAGTTCCTTCAGTGGGGCGTCCAGGACCAGTTGAGTCAGTTTCTTGGTCTGTGTGGGTCAGTCAGTCCACTGGGATGCAGGACCTGGAAAATAACTCGAAAATATTCCTATAGATTCTGAACAGGTGATGTCATTTATGAAGAAAATTAAAAATCTTTACAGCTACCACCTGAGTAACTCTGGAGTCGCAATTATAGAGAAACAAATGCGGGGCCAGCAAGTAATTATTATGAAGCAAACAAGGGGACCGTGGCTGATTATTATCACTCTTTTAGCTAGGCCTGCTCCTTCACACAGTTTTGAGGGCCCTTACCCTAGTTTTCACCTTGCACCCTCCCATCAGTTTGTAAGGGCGGTTTCAATATCAAGTTGACATGTATTTATTTCTTCCCGTTTCCTCCCTTCCTTTCTTCTGTATATACACATATGTATTTATTTGTATTACGTAGATATTAGAAGTCATCTAAATGAATGGTGGAGGAGAATGAGTAAGTACATTTTGATGCATTGATTCAGTGGGTTATTGTGAAGCTAAGACCTAAGTTTTGTTTGCTGAAATGGACATCTTTGTACATAAATCTTTGTCTGTATTTCTCATTATTTTCTTAGGATGCAGTGGAGAAGTTTGAGTTATTACGTCTGACACTTATAAAATATTTTTATCCTAATGTAAAAGTATATTTCTCCCTTGAATACTATATAAATGAATTGTAAAAAGTACAGAACTTAGGAAGAGGAAAGGAAAAGTCACACTCCAGACATGCACATTTCAAAAGAAAGCTCACTTTCTAAGTGTGATGTCTCAAGGGTGTGTTTAATGTGCACTTTTCCAGAAGTGAGCCCATCATTATTTTCATTTGAAAACTTCCCTAAAGTTGATCTGAGTGTAAAAAAAGAAACCTAAAATAGCCTTGTTTTCTACTTTTCTCTGTATTTCATATGGCTTGTTATGTAATTACTAAGTTGAGTAATCATGTCAATAGTTCTCAAAAAGGAATTAAGCCTGCACTATTTTAAGCGAATGTGTTTTAAAATAGGGAAAGGCGATGGGAGAAGAGGTGTGCAGTATTTTGTATGTGCATCAGAATGCACTACCACTAGATGGCAGTCTTCTACAACTTTGTGCCTTGGTTCTGTTTTTTGTTTTTGGTTTTTTTTGCAGTTTTTGGCCTGGGCAGGCGCCGCCCACCTTGGTTCTGTTTTTGAATAAGGTACAACCTAATGGTGGAATTTTGATCCCATGATAATGCGTTGCTTTTTACTCAAAATAAATGTAACTTCTTTAAGTTGCAGAAAAATAACAGTGATTTTTAAAAACAATTAATTATAATGGGTAACTTTCCTTAAAATATTATGTAAAAGTGCTTTCTTGCATGTACTCAGGGACTTGCTTCCTTTGTGAGGCCAGAGGAAAGAGAGGACCAAGAAGGGATGGGCCTGCCCTGTAGTGCACACTGGGTTGCTGTGGGGCTGGGAGGCCCATCGCACTGCCTGGCTGAGGCTGGCCACTCTGGTGGGTTCAGGAACCACTTTTGATACTTCAACTGCTCCCTTTTACCCAGACAGGGAAGCTGTCAGTCCCACAGTCCCCTCCTTTCACCCTTTCAGTGATTTCCCTCAGAGGGTTCTCTGCTTCAGCTGTGCTTGAAGTAGTAGCATACTTCCCCTGCTGTGGGGCTCCTTCAGCCCACCAGGCCTCTAGAGCTGGATTTCGTTGCAGACTCATTAAAGTCAGTAATTCCTTAAAAAAAAAGTACTTTTGAGCTGTGCTTCTCAGACTTTTAAGTTGCGTTCAAGTCATGAGGGATAATGATAAAAATGAAGATTGTGATTCTTGTTAAGTCTGGACCTGAGACTGAATTTTTTTTGTTTTTTAATTTCAAAATGTTAGGATGATGCAAATGTTTTTCTTAACCTCATATAATGCTTAAGTCGATATTCTGAGTTTCTGACCATATTCCAGGAAGTGCCAAGTTGCAGTGATCTAGAGGTGTGCTGCATCCCTGCATCTGTAAAATGCGTATTCTGTACTCTGCAGTGTTCTAAGTGCTTCACAGGTTGAAACACTTGTCCAAGATATGTTTAGTAAATGTTGGAGGAGGGATTTTAACCCAGCCTCTCTGCGTCCAGAAGCATGTGGTATTAGTTGTTCTAAACTCCCTCCCTATTGGTTCGTGATTGAATTTACCTCTTTTCCAATTCAGAAAAAAACTTTCCCATCAGAAAGAAGTGTTACTAGGTTTAGCTAAAGTTAAGTACATAAATTTGATTCTTCATGGATTGTGGGGAATGTGTTGAGTAAATTCTGAGCCATATGTCTGCTTTTTCAGTTTAATTTTTTTGGTTAATGCTTTGGTTTGTAGAAAAGTCTCCCCTGGTCCCCCCCTACCCCCTAGAATCTTTAAAGTCTTTCCTACCTCCAGTGAAATATTAATGGCTGTACTGGGCCTTTTTTTTTTTTTTCTTTTTCAGAGAGCAACGTATTTGATGTGTGTATTCGAAGTTAAAAAATGTTTCTAAATTAAAAACGTTTAAATGTGAGCTGCTCTTTTGAAGGAATACATGACTCTAAGGTTTTGATTTTATTTTTTAGTTATTTTTGAGACAGCGTTTTACTCTATTGCCTAGGTTCTCTTGCAGTGACAGGATCGTAGCTCACCTTGAACTTCTGGGCTCAAGTGAGACTGGGCTTATAAAGTATTAGTTTATATTTGCTTTTTTTTTTTTTTTTTTTGCAGTTTTGGCTGGGACCAGGCTTGAACCCACCACCCCCTGTATATGGGGCCAACACCCTACTCCTTGAGCCACAGACACCGCCCTATATTTGCTTTTTATACTTTTGACAAATTAATGCTTACAAAATTTAGTGAGTAGCATAAGTGTGGAACAAATTATAGTTTGGAAATATGCTAAATCATTTTTGAAAAGATGGAGTTGAATGGATTGAAAAATATGTCAGTAAAATTCGCAGAATTTATTTGGTAATTTGAATTCTACTTTTTTTGAAAAAAGGAGTAAAATGGTATTTCTGCCAGATTTCCCTTTACTTTTATTTCATTGTATCAACTAGAACTGCCAATGGTTGTTAACATGGTATTTTACCTAGTTAAGACAAACTTGCCATTTTAAAACAGTATATGAGAAAAGGCCGGTATTAATATCAATTGAAAGCCAGCGTGAGGTGAAGAAAAAAAATGTTATTGTTTTCAGGTCAACAGCTGCATATACTTAGCTTAATAAAACAAGATACCTCATGTATCAGACTACCTCATGTAGTCTGTATAGTTTCAAGATATTTGAGCTAGAATTTCCTTTATTCTTAGTCTGATTTACAGTCCATTGTAGTTAGTTACATCCTCAGTTATCCAAAATATGCTGTGCGGTGCCTGTGGCAAGTGATGAACCTTATGGCATATAGGAATCTTTCAAGTGTGTGACAGGGACACACTCGAATGATTCCTAGGAAGGCATTGTTGATTTGTTGGAGGTGCATGAGAACTTTGTGAAATGAAGCAAGTCTGGTGGTGTATTATTCTTCCCTTGCATCGTCATGTTCTCTGTGCATCCATCAGCCTATTCATCTGATGGATATTTACTAAGAATCTTCTGAGGGCCCAGGCGCTGTGTTAGTTTCTTGGTATAGAAAGATTGGCGGTGCCCGTAGCTCAGTGGGTAGGGCACTGGCCACATACACCGAGGATGGTGGGTTCAAACCCGGCCCAGGCCAGCTAAAACAACAATGACAACTACAACAACAAAAAGCTGGGTGTTGTGGTGGGCACCTGTAGTCCCAAACACTTGGGAGGCTGAAGCAAGAGAATCACTTCAGCCCAAGAGTTTGAGGTTGCTGTGAGCTGTGATGCCAGGGCACTCTCCTGAGGGTGACATAGTGAGACTCTGTCTCTAAAAAGAAAAAAAAAAGAAAGATTAATAACAGACAGTTCTTGCTCTCAAGCAGCTCATCTGGGGGATGATAAAGATTAAGAATTACCTCTAATATAATAAGGTAAATCATAACAGACATGAATATGTACAAAGTTATGCTGATCTCCTGGGGGACACAGCAGCTCCCTTTTGGCTCAGTGAATATGTGTGTGTGTGCCTGTGTGTAGGGGAGTAAATGAGGGTGGGCATGCGGTGTTACCTGTTCTATTCCAGCACTTACTTTTATCCACTTTAACCCAGTTATTAGTAATCCTAGTTTTATACAAATAACAACTTTATGACTTTTAGTATAAAACTTTCATTGCCAAAAGTTGAGCCATGCAAATTCCTTCTGGGATAGTTTGCTCCTCTTGAGAAGATTACTTTTCAGACTTTGGAGCACTTAAAAAAAATTACTTTGTTTTTAAAAACCTGTCTAGGCTTGATGCCCATGGGTCAGTGAGTAGGGTGCCGGCCATATACACCAAGGCTGGCGGGTTCGAGCCTGGCCCAGGCCTGCTAAACAACAATGACAACTGCAACCAAAAAATAGGCGGGCATTCTGGTGGGCTCTTGTAGTCTCAGCTACTTGGGAGGCTGAGGCAAGAGAATCGCATGAGCCCAAGTGTTTGAGGTTGCTGTGAGCTGTGATGCCATGGTATTCTACCAAGAGTGACATAGTGAGACTCTATCTCAACCCCCCCCCAAAAAAAACCCCCCAAATAAAAAACCTGTCTATTTTCAGGCTCCCAAATTGATTCTTTTACTGATAGCATAAAGCCCTCAGGAAGGCAAAAGTAGCTTCTTTAAACCAGCTGATCTTTAATGGAGAAAAATGTGGTATTCTTCAAGAGTATTATGCCTGTGTTTGTTGAGAGTGACAAACTTGAGGCAGCGCCTGTAACTCAAAGGGGTAGGGAGCTGACCTCATATACCGGAGGTGGCGGGTTCAAACCCAGCCCTGGCCAAAAACTGTAAAAAAAAAAAAAAAAAAAAAAAAGAGAGATTGACAAACTTAAGTATAGGGTTGACTAGAAACCAACAGAGATTCAGAGATATAAATGGAAGCTGGGAGAAGAGTGTTTCAAGAGGTAGTGAAGGAGTCAGGAGTGTCAGGGGTTAAGCACCTGGACCATTGAAAGGAAAATGCTGAATTTGGCCATTTCGAAGTCCTGGGTGATCAGTTTTACCAAGATAAAAGTTTGTGATCAGGAGAAGCAATTTTACCAGAAGGGTAAGAATATAGATCAAGTTGCCCTGGGATGAGGAATACACAGAGAAAAAACAGAAATCCCAAAGGAAAGCTGCTTTGTGAAGAAGTTTGGTCATAAAGGGTAGCAGCAATTAAGGCCATTGCTGGAGGGAAAAGGTTTTATAAGAAGGGAGGTCTTTGAAGCTACAAGGTAAAATTTTGATCCGATGGACAAAGCACTTTTCATAATTCTTTGCTAAAAAAATTAACTTGAATATGGTTTTACTTTTAAAATTATGTTGTTTGGATTATCATGTGCCTATTTTGAATCTTAAAAGTTTCTCATTGCATAATCTGTGCTCTGTAGCCATGTTGACTTATTGCCTTCTTTTCATAATGAATTTGTTGTTTATGGAAAAAGAAGGCTCTTTAATCCTTTATTAGATTCAAAGTCAGACCATTTAGGGGTAAAAAAAAAAAAGAAATGCTTTAATAGAGACTATTACCACCACACCACCATTTAGTTATTTTTCCATTTTTATCCTTTACCAACATTTTTACTTTTTGGCTCCCATTTTAAAAATTACTTTTCTTGACTATAATGCTTTGTTTTACATGGGGATATTTATATTTTGAGTTTATCTGGTAATATACAACTTAAGACTTTTAAGAGGCTACACAGTATCAATATGTGAGCTCTGCCTCTTATCCCATCCTGGGACTCCCACATCAAGGGGAAAATTGTCTTCCATGAAAGCGGTCTCTGGTGCCAAAATGGTTGGGGACCATCTATTTAAGGAAATGTTACCATCAAAAACCAAAACCTTGGCCAGGCACGGTGCTTATGCCTGTAATCCTAGAATTCTGGGGAGCTGAGGTGGTGGATCCCTTGAACTCAGGAGTTGGAGACCAACCTGAGCAAGAGTGAGACCTCATTCTACTAAAGACTAGTTGGGGGTTATTATGGCAGGCACATGTAGTCTCAGTTACTCAGGAGGCTGAGGCAAGAGGATATAAGAGTTTGATGTTGTTGTGAGCTAAGATGATGCCCTGTCACTCTACCCAGGGTGACAGTAAGATTCCATCTCAAAAACAAAACAAACAAACAACCCTCCCCCAAACCAAAACAAAGCCTTCTAATTTCTGCAGAGGCCACAGATCTACTTTTCTGTGGATTTGGATGTGCTTCTGTTCTCTGTTTCCTTTGGTAAAACTGAAGATTCTTTTGGTTGCAGCTGATATTTGGAAGTTTCTTTTTGTTTTTGAAGAGACAGACTCTTTTGCCCTGGGTAGAGTGCCATGATGTTATAGCTCACAGCAACCTCAAACTCTTGGGTTCAGGAAATCCTCTTGCTTCAGCCTCCCAAGTAGCTGGGATTATAGGTCCCTGCCACAATGCTGAGCTGATGTTTTTCTGGTTTTTAGTAGAGATGAGGTCTTGCTCTTGCCTAGGCTGGTCTCGAACTCCTGAGTTAAAGCAATCCACCAGCCTTGGCCTCCCAGAGTGCTAGGATTATAGTTGTGAGCCATCACTCTCAGCCATAACATTGTATTTTTGAAGTAATCCCAGTTGGTCCTGGTGTTCAATAATTTTTAAAGGTTATTGGATTCGGTTCCCTAATTTTCTGAGGATTTCTGTATGTATTTTCATCAGAGATATTTATCCGTGGTTTTCTTTACTCGTGATACTTTTGTCTGCCTTTAGTATCAGGGTAATGCTGACCTGACAGAATGAACTGGGAATTGTTCGCAATAGTGTTCTTCTGTTTATTGGAAGGGTTTGTGAAGGGTTGGTATTCTTTATTAAATGTTTAGTAGAATTTACCAGTTATGCACAGGGTAAAACTGTTAGTCCTGAAGGTTCACTCATTCATTCAAGAACTATTTTAAAAAATATTCCAATTTAAAAGTTCAATTTTATTTGTTTATTTATTTATTTATTTAAATTTCAGGTTAATATGGGGGCACATATGATTAGATTACATACTTTGCTTTTATAAAGCTAAAGTCCGAGTTGTAGTTGTGTTCTTTACCCAGGAAGTGTTCAAAATACCCTTGCAGTGTAACATTTGGGTGAGAATTTGCCCAACCCCTTCCCCCTCTGCCCCTTACTTGAATTTAATGGAGTTTTTCTGTCGTGTGAGTAGGTCTTTGTTAATCTACTAGTTCCAATTTAGTACTGATTGTTTTTCCATTCTCATGATACTTTAAGTAGGAGAATATTCTCCAGATCCATCTGGGTTGTTTCAAAAGATATGAAATCTCCATCTTTTTTATGGCTGAATAGTCTTCCATGGTATACATATACTACAATTTATTTATCTATTCATGTGTTGAAAGACACTTGAGTTGTTTGCATATCTTTGTGTTATGAATTGTGCTGCTATAAACATTCAAATGCAAATATTCTTATGGTAAAAATGTCCTTTTCTTTTGGGTAAATACCTAGTAATGGGATTGTAGAATCAAATGATAGATCTATTTTTAGGTCTCTGAGGAATTTCCATTCTTCCTTGCATAGAGCTTGTACTGGTTTGCTGTCCCACCAACAGTGCATGAGTATTCCTTTTTCTCCATTCCCACACCAGCCATCTGTTGCTTTGGGACCTTATGATGTGGGCCATTCTTACTGGGGTTAGGTGATATGTCAAAGTGGTTTTGATTTGCATTTCTCTGATGATTAGGGATGATGAATATTTTTTCATGTGTTTATTGCCCATTTGTCTATCCTCATGAGCAAAGTTTCTATTCATGTCTCTTGCTCAGTTTTAATGGGGTTGTTTGATTTTTTTTTTGTTGTTGTTGATTTGCTTGAATTCTGTATGGATTCTGGTTTATAGTGTAGCCTGAAGTCTGGTAAAATGATGCCTCCAGATTTGTTCTTATTTCATAGAATTGCATTGGTTATTTGGTTTTTTTTCTGGTTCCATACAAAATAAAAATCAATGCAAAACACAAAAATAGTAAAGTACAGCAACAAAAAGATCCCTCATATAGAAACAGAAGAGCATTTTACACATTCAAAACCCTTGTGATTAAACTTCCTGGAAACTAGAAACATAGGGAAAATCCCTAGACCTGCTAAATGGAGTCAGTGAAAAACCTACAGCTTACACTGCCCTGTGGTAAAAATATCTCTGCATTTGAGAACAAAACATTGTCCCTCTATCATGGAACTAGAAATATCATCCAAACAACTGCATAACAAAAGTAAACAAAATCCTCCATGCTGGAAAAGAAGATGTTAGAATCTTCTTTTAGTGCAAATGACATAAACTTGAATATAAAAGTTTGTAAGGTATTCACTGAAACCCACTTGAACCAGTACGTGAGTTCAGTAAGGTCATAAGATACAAGATCAATATCTGAATTCAGTTGTTATGAAAATGAAATTAAGAAAACAAATTCCAGGGCTGCACCTGTGGCTCAGTGAGTAGGGCGCCAGCCCCGTTTACTGAGGGTGGCAGGCTCGAACCTGGCCCGGCCAAACTGCAACAAAAAATAGCCGGGCGTTGTGGCAAGTGCCTGTAGTCCCAGCTATGTGGGAGGCTGAGGCAAGAGAATCTCCTAAGCCCAAGAGCTTGAGGTTGCTGTGAGCTATGATGCCGTGGCACTCTACCCAGGGTAACAAAATGAGACTCTGTCTCTAAAAAAAAAAAAAAAAAAAGAAAAAAAGAAAATAATTCCATTCATAATAGGATCAAAAAAGAAATATTTATTTATTTTTATTTGTTATTATTATTATTTTTTTTTTTGAGACAGAGCCTCAAGCTATCCCCCTGGGTAGAGTGCTGTGGCTTCACAGCTCATAGCAACCTCCAACTCCTGGGCTCAAGCGAGTCTCCTGCCTCAGCCTCCCAAGTAGCTGGGACCACAGGCGCCCACCACAACGCCTGGCCATTTTTTAGTTGCAGCCGTCATTGTTGTTTGGCGGGTCTGGGCTGGATTCAAACCCGCCACCTTAGGTGTACGTGGCTGGCGCCTTAGCCACTTGAGCCACAGGTGCCGAGCCAAAAAAGAAATATTTATAAATAAACTTAAACCAAGTGTAAACCTTTTATGCTGAAAAAAAAACTGCATTCAAAGAATGAAAGAAAAACTGAATAAATAGACCATGATAATAAAAAAGGATAGGAAGTTGACTGGTTAACGTCATTTGGGCCTTCACTCTGATTGGATCTGATTTCTCTCTTTTCATCTCTTGTTTCCATTTCCTTGGACTGGCTATTTTCTCCTGGTTACTAGACAGCTATAGCAGCTCTAAATCTTACTTGTCATAATTCAGTTTGTGTGAAAGAGAGTCTGCCTTCTTACTAGAAGGCTGGGCAAAAGTCTCTTTCCAACTCATTGATACTTGTTGGGCCATCTCTGAACCAATTACTGCCACTGATGGAATGTGATTAAGTGTGTGTTATAGATGTGGGAAGTTGGATCAATCCTCTTGCCACTAAGAGTAAGAGTGAGGAGGAGTGATTCTCTGGAGCAGCCTTCCTGGAGTTCATGCAGCCTCCTTTAGGCTACATTACAGGGGGATAATTGCTCAAAGTGTGTATTTGTATTTAGAGATTTGTAGTAATTCAATTGAATTTAGTGCTTTGCAAAGCCATTTGTCATGTTTTTAGGCCTTTAAAATATATGCATAAATATTTGAAATTTTAGGACATGTCCAAATTCTTTATAGGAGAGATAAATACTTGAAATAATGTAGGGCATGATTTTTACTTTGTGTTTTTCCTGCTCTTAATATTACATCAAAATGTATATACTTTTATTATAAAAGTAGTCAAATTCACAAAGGCATAGTTTGAAACACATGGACCCACTGAAAACAAAAAGAATGATTTAGTGCCACCTCCCAAACGCAACCACAGAAAACATATAGGTGTGCCGGCCGTAGAATATACCACAGAGTGTGTCAGACTGAGCGAACCTGGAGTCATTTTATATTTCTGGAATTTAGCTATCTCACTACCTAAAAGGCACAACCAATGAAAAATTTATTTATTATGTAAAGTCTGGTGCTGCATTATATGGGATTTAAGCAAAGTATGACAATGGATGCATGGGCATTCCAGAAGTTACCAGGGTGTCCCACACGTTGCTTTTAAAGACTTTAGAAGCGACGTTTGGGACCCCCTGCATTTCTTAGGTAAGCTTTTACTTCATATGCATATATCTTGAAGTCAGTTGAAGAAATTATAAAATATTAAATATTGGTCCTCATTTTTCATCACACTTAAAGACATATGGGTTTACTAGAAAACAGAAAAACCTCATATTATTTGGGTTAACTTATAAATAGGAAAAATAGCATATGATATAGCATCTATACAATAGCATATTATATGATATTCTTAAATGTTTGGTGATGAATATATTTCACCTGTCAATTCTTGTACTCAAGATTAAAACTCTTCTTTCCTTTAAAATAGCAAAAAATTATATAATAATGTAAAAATTGTACATTTTACGTTCTGGGAAAGCCTTCTTGGACTGCACACAAGCCCTCTGCTTATTCTTGCTACCTTTGCCTTTTAGATTCTTTTTTCAGGCTATATATCTTGTTGAAACTGCAAGTGGGTTTTAGTCTATACCTAATTGCTTGTGCACACAAATTCAATTGTTGAGAAGATGAGGATTGATAAGGAAGAAAGGAATTTTTAATATGACCAACTTCTTAGGAGGATAAGGGAAGTTGGCTCAAATTCCTTTCTTGACTATGGGATGTCATAGGGTTTTAAAGGAGAGTTACGTGCCTGGGGACGCTTTGTGCTGTATCTCACAGGGGCTACATGCATTGGGGCAGGTTGTAGGGGATGGTGAATCTTTACATCAGGAAGTTTGCCCAGGGGCCTTCAGAATCTCAGCTTCTTTTTCATTGTCATTTGTCATTTCAGGTCAGGTATGGTGAGTTAAGGGAGAGGATTATAAAAAACAATAGGGGATCATGGAGCTAGTTGCATATACTTGAAATATCACTTGCAAATATCTTCTTTACCATGAAATCTGTATTTCCTCACATGAAGTAGTGTCTTATTCCATTTGTGTTGCTATGCTAAATACCTGTGAGTGGATAAAGAACAAACATTTATTTCTCACAGTTCTGGAGGCTGGGAAGTTCAAGATCAAGGTACTGGCAGGTTTAGTGTGTGGTGAGGGCTTGTTCCTCATAGATGGCACCATCTCCTTGTCTTTATATGGTGGATGAACAGGGGAGCAAAGGATTTAAGGCACTTCTCTCCAGTCCTTTTTAAGGTACTAACTTAGTTCATTATTTAATCACTTCTGAAAAGATGTGATTTATTAAGATGTGAAGTATTAAAAGACCTTTTAATACTTCCACAATGTGGATTAAGTTTCACCACATGAATTTTGGGCGATGTTCAGACCATATAGCAAGTAACCTCTGAAAGGCATTTTAGATGTGTTGCTTTTGCATTCTATCTCTATTATGGGGCTTCGGGCTGCTGGTCATTTAAGATTTGGTAGTATCGGGACAAAGGTGAAACTTCCCATCCACCCTCAAAGTTTCATTGAAAAATCACCTCATGGGCTCGGCGCCTGTGGCTCAAGCGGCTAAGGCGCCAGCCACATACACCTAAGGTGGCGGGTTCGAATCCCCAGCCCGGGCCCACCAAACAACAATGATGGCTGCAACTAAAAAATAGCCGGGCGTTGTGGCAGGCGCCTGTGGTCCCAGCTACTTCGGAGGCTGAGGCAGGAGACTCGCTTGAGCCCAGGAGTTGGAGGTTGCTGTGAGTGTGATGCCATGGCACTCTACCCAGGGGGATAGCTTGAGGCTCCGTCGCAAAAAAAAAAAAAAAAAAGAAAAAAAGAAAAATCACCTCATGATAAAGCAGATTAATAAAATGAAAGCAATCAAATTTAATTAATGTGCATACACAGGAACCCCCAGAAAATGAGGATTCCTTTTCTCAATGCAGCTGATAAACCTTTCTGGTAAAGTAGGTTATGGGAGGGGAAAAGAGGAATTCTGAAGATGGGCAATAAAGGATTACTAGGGAAGATGAATGTATAGGGAACAGAGGTTAACTGGTAAACACTTCTCTTCTAAATTTAAATGAGTCTGAGAGCCTGGACATTATCTTCTTAAACAGTCTGTTCAGGTGTAGTTCTTGTCTTACTGCAAGGGGAAGAAAAGTATAGTTGTTCTATGTGGGTCTGGATCTCAGGTGGAATAAACTTCGACAATTTTAAGAGAGTAGATGGTGGTGGCAGATGGAAGGTCAGAGAGACCTTGAGGGCACTTCAGTCACTGCAGAATGTCAAAATGTCATATTTTGGGATAAAAATATTTCTAATTTCATTGAGTAGATGATACCACAACCTGCTGACAACTTGTCCCTCTATTATAATATTGAATACATACATATAGAGATCGTATAAATCTGTATCTCTCACAGTGTGGTTTGCTTCTCATTTATTGTTTCAGTTCTTCAGCCTCCCATACCACCCTATCATTGTGTGCTTGTTTTGTTTATTTCATATTAGTGTGAAATGTTTTCAGAGGCTGTCTTCTGATTCTTAGTTCTATTTTTCTTCATCTGTCTTAAGTTTATTATCTTCTTCTCTCCTTCTCTCTCTGCCTTTTTTTGTTTTTTTGGAGTGCATTTGTGTTGAACCCACCACCTCTGGTATATGGGGCCTACACCCTACTCCTTTGAACCACAGGTGCCGCCCCAGACTAGTTTCTTTACTTTCTCCCTTAGGCTTAGCCTGGCTAACTCTGTCTGGGCCAGTTTTCTGATTTTTGATGCAGGTGAATTTTCTTTGCTTACTCTCCTACCCAGTCAGAGATTACTTTACTTTCTTTCCTGATAGGCTTGAGGGCTGAATATCATTCAGTATTTCTTGAGGGTCAAATATCATGCAGAAGTGATGGTGAGGTGGCAGGGTTATCCGTGGCTGAGGCAGCCTTACTGGAGGATCTGGCCTCAGCCCTTTCTTCTCCAGTTTATAAATGTCTTGAATCTCGGTTTGAACTACCTGGTTGGTCTGTCCCTGTTATCTTGGACGGTGGGGGAGGTGCTGTGAACTACAGATGGATCTTCTCTGTAAAGACTTCCTCATCAGGTTTCCTTGAGTCAGCCCCATTTGTTTCTACCCCTGTTTGTATTTCACCAGAAGGTATTTCCTTTCCCGACCCTTGACTTTTCTCCTGGCCCCATGGGTGTGTGTGAGGCTTTACATGGCAGTTCCTCCTTTAGCCTGTTCTCCGCTTCTCATACTTATCATAATTGCTGGACATACTTAGACTGACAGCTATTTTTTTTTTCATGATCTATAGCCTTTCTTGCTTTCTTTTTGTAGAAAAATGCCAAAATTATTAAAATTTGTATTTTTCTTGTCTGACAGGAAGGAACATGGCTGTTTACATCCCCTCTGGATCTCTGTTCCTCTAGATTTTGGAGTTTTACTGAGATTTTTCAGAATTTTGTTTATTCACAGTCTCATCAGTTCAGTTAGTTCTCTTCTTCGTCTGAAGTTTGGAGTTGGCAGCTTCATACAATGTACCAAAATCTAGCCCTGAAAATTCATGGAAACATCTGCCTTATAGTCATCATTTTTCAAAGATTGTGGCATGATGTTAGGTTTTTTCCTTGGATTTATTGCTGTTGGTGTATGTTTGCTATCCTAAAATAAATAATTTATTTACCCGTTTGTTTAATCCACAGTATTACATTTTTGAAAGGGTCTTTTGAAACTAATCCTAATGCTGGATTTGTAAAAAGAATGTTCATCATAAGAATTCTTCTGAATTCGGCAGTCCAGTTGTTTGGGTGATTTTGGTAGACTCCTCGATAGGCAATCTTTTATTTCTATTATATGAGCTATTTATTTAGTACAGATTAATTTCATTGTGTTTGATGTGAATCTTTTTTCCAGATTGTTCTTGGCTTTTAAATTATGTGTGTATTTTAATGTGGTCAGATCATTCCTTTCTTGTACAATTCATTCTATTTTTTCTAAACTTAGAAAATTCTCTCTTGGGGGGTGTCTGTGGCTCAGTGGGTAGGGCTCTGGCCCCATATACCAAGGGTGGCTGATTCAGACCTGGCCCTGGCCAAACTGCAATAAAAAAATAGCTGGACGTTGTGGCAGGCACCTGTAGTCCCAGCTACTTGGGAGGCTGAAGCAAGAGAATCACCTAAGCCCAAGAGTTGGAGGTTGCTGAGTGCTGTGTGATGCCACAGTACTCTACTGAGGGTGACAAAAAAGAAAAAAAAAAAAAAAGAAAATTCTTTCTCACGCAGATTTTCAATGTTTCTGTTTTTTTTGAGTTTGATTTCTCCCTTCCTTTCCCTTCCCTTCCTTTTTCTTTTCTTCCCTCCCCTCCCCTTTCCTTCCCTCCTTTTCTTTCTTTCTTTCTTTCTTTTTTTTTTTTTTTTGACAGAGTCTCACTCAGTTGCCCAGGCTACAGTGCTGTGGCATTGGCATAGCTCACAGCAATCTTAATCTCCTGCGTTCAAGTGATCCTCCTGCCTCAGCCTCCTGAGTAGTTGGGATTACAGGTGCTTGATGCCATGCCTGGCTAATTTGTCTGTTTTTAGTAGAGATAGAGTCTTTCTCTTGCTCACTCTAGTCTGGAACTCCTGAGCTCAAGTGATCCACCTCGACCTCCCAGAGTGCTGGCGTTGTTTACAGGTGGAAACAATCACACGTGGCCTGGAGTTTGATTTTCTAGCAGGAATTTTATATTCATTTACAGAGAAGAATATGTGGAGGGCTAATATTTATTATCTGTTATGTTGTGCCTGGATTTTTCTTGATTCCCCAAGAGTTAGTCTGAGACACACTCCGATGCAAAGATCATGAGGCAAGCTTTATTCAAGTCCCTGCCTAGACTCTCCTGGTGATCATGCCTAGGAAGAGCCCCGCCCTGGAGGTGCAATCAGTTTTTATAGGGTACAGAAAACAAGAAGGGGAGGGGTAAAGTACGGGTACAATTTTGATTGGTTGCTAGGGGCATGGGCAGATTACAGGTTAGGCATTAGCTCGTGATTAGGCATAGGTTTGGCATCATGGGGTGGCGCTATCTTTGGGATGGGTGGGGGACGTTATGCTGACTCATTGGGCCTAAGATGGAAGCAGGTGGCCCTCATTAAAATGGCGTCGGCTTGGCCCTCACACTTATATGTTGTGCTGTACATTTAAACCTGTGATTAGGTAACTTAATCACTAGTATTCACACTGAGAGAGCAAAGCTTAGAGAAGACCAGGGTTTTTCTCTAAAACATACTGAGGCATAGCAAGTACTTGAACCATTGCTATCTGATTCCAAAGAACACATTATTTCTAACAATTACCTCTTATTTATTTATCTTGGTAGTTAGAGAGTATGGGGGTAAGGGAAAACTCCTGTCCCCCAAAAGTTTGCTGAATGATCAACTCACAATTAAGGCAGCTTAATAGAGGAAGAGGTCTATTTACCATGTGCATGGGGAGAATCACAGAGTGATTACCCAAATCCCAATGAAGTCTAGAAATTTTTATACCCCTCTGTTGACTACGCCATTTGTTGGGTGATACTTTTCTTGCAGGGAGAGAAGGGTGGCTTGGCCATGGGTACAAGCTTGCTCCTGGAATTGTATGAAAGCAAGAAACGGCTACTGCTCTTTGATGGCAAATAGCAAAATGTCTTTATTCACGAACATCTTTTATAGTAAACTAATCTTGTACACCACATTGATCAATAATCCTACCATCCTCTGTTCTTATCTTAAACTATAGAAAAGAAAGAAAGTCTGGGAAAGTAAGATAACCATCTTAAGACTAGCCTCAGGCTATTCCTCTCTAAAGACCTAAAACAACCCTACATTATCTGACTTCTATTGTCAAAGTTAAAGGTCAGGATAAACAGGGGAGTAAAACTTTTTTCTTCCATGTACTCAATTAAGTTTCTGAGAAGCAGGCTTAATGACTGTTTTCTCCTGGTTTGGAGGCACCCCGCTATTATGATGGTGTTCTTTTACTCACATTATTACGATGGAGTTTTTCTTTTCACTCACTTCAACCTTTGAGTCATGTCCCCTGCACAGATGGGCCTTCTCAACCCTTATCTGGCAGGCTGACTTGACTGCACACTCAGGGTTCCATGTAGGAGGCTGCTATGCCTTGCCTGCAGGCCCTCACCATGCTTTCCCAGGTCGCTAGGCCTCGACAAAAATGCATAATACTCACGAGTCTTTTTGCCCAGTTTCTGGAATTAAAAGAGCACATTTCATTTAGTTTTATGTGAGAATTCACCCCACACCCCCCTTTTGGAGAGGAGGGAAAAATGAGGAATATAGGTTATCTGTTTAGGGGCAATAAATAGTTGCTAGGGAGGATAAATGGGTGGGGTGAAAACATTTACTTATAAATGATTCTCTCTGCAAATTAAATTAAATTTGAGAGATAGGTCTTATATTTGAAATGATTTGGGCCAGGTCTGGTTGCATTCCTGATTTTCTTTCCTGCCATATAGAGAGATAACAGAGAAAGGAAGGGAAGTCAATTATTCTTTCAATGGATCTGTCTGGTCATGTAGATAGAAAGTCCCTTCCAAGAGCCTGTCGATCTTTAAAAGCCTTTAATTCAAAATATCTGTAGTGTTTATACCAGGAGTCATATTTTGGGATGATATTTCCTGAGTTCCTTTCAAGAGAAAGTTTATGTATCCTGAGAGAAGAGAGAGAGACAAATTTTTCTGTAAGTTTACTGAGGGCAGATACTATTGGGGAAAATGAGGCCCAGTGGAGAGAAAGAACACCCAAATGCTGTATTTAAGAAGAACAAGGCTTTTATTTAGCTGATTGAGCAGCGGCATAGAAGAATTCAAAATGGCTGTGCTCCCCAACTGGCTTGGTCTTTCCCTTTTTAATCTCCAGTCAAAAAGTTCCAACCCATGGGTTCCTTTCTTATTAGTCAGTTTAAATCAAGTGAGAGAATCTGTTCCAGCCCCTATAGAAGTACAAGATTTCACAAAAGTGGAAATTTCCAGGTCCCAGGAAGTTTGTTTGTTTGTTTGTTTGTTTCTTTCTTTCTTTAATTAAATCGTAGCTGTGTACATTAAAGCAATCATGGGGCATGGTGTGGTGTTTTCATATACAATTTGAAATATTTTCATCAAACTGGTTAACTTAGCCTTCATGTCATTTTCTTAGTTATTATGTACAATGTTTATATTCTACTTTTTTTTTTTTTTTTTT
>NW_003852423.1:14793164-14839549 GCF_000181295.1 Otolemur garnettii
GAACTTCTTTCTGGGCTCAGCTCCCCGTCTTTGACTTCATAGATTCTGATTCCAACCAGTTTTTCTTCCTTTGTTCAGGAGCCTCTGACCAGGGTTGCTACCAGTCGGCCATCTTCCCAGAATCCCCCATATTCTACTTTTAGAAAGATTCACTTGTACCCTTGGAAGTGAAGTTTCTATAAATTCCTAAGAGCTGAGCCATGGGGGTGGGGACATGAGGGGGTGGATAGGGGTGAGGGCCCGCAGGTGTATCTCTAGGGTTTCCTTGAGAAGACCTCTGTTCTCCTAGACTTCACCCTTCCCGGGTGTCCTCTCTGAAGACTGTCTTTTGTTCATCGCTGTGTATCTAGTGTCTTGCACAGTCTTTGGCACATACTGGGTCCTAAATAAATGATTGTTGAATGAATTAACCAGAATGATTGGACAGGGCTATTATTATTATATTCTTCAGGTTTTTTTTGTTGTTGTTGTTCTTCAGATTTTAAGGGTTATTTTTCAAAACAAATGTAAGCTCAATGCAGTCACTCTAGTCAACATCTGAGTTTTGTTTTCTTCTTTAACAAATATGTGTTGAACATCTATGACATACACTCATTAGAATATATGGGTTATGGCAGTAAAGTGGAGCTGATTACTTGTGCCTCTTTGGTTTGGTCCACCTTTACTCAAATTATTTCTCAATGTACCAGTGATAAGTGTTACTGAAAGCTCAATACCTGTCCCCAAAGCCACATCAGAAGAATGAAGACAAGTGATTGAGAAGAAGAAAAGAGAAGTTTATTACTTTACTGGCAAAGGAAGAAAAATGAAGGACTATCATTCAAGGTTCAGTTTTCCTATGCATAAGCAAAAACACAGAGTTTTTAAAGTGAGGGCCCTCAGTTCTGGGATATTGCCATTTAACTACAGTTAACGATTCTAACCATCTCATTTCTGTGGAAGACGAAGCCATGACCTCGGCCCCTCTAGCCTCTATTGACAGTTCAGCTACACCACTTTCTATACGCAAAGAACAAAAGACATTCCTCTGCTCCTCCCAACCATGGCCCAGGTAGGAATGCAGGTTTCAGTTCCCAAAAAGAATGGGGAAGTTTTAAAAAGAGACAAAATATTTTTGCCTTTTCTTCAGGCCATTTCCTCTGTTACCTATTCCCCACTCTCAATTTTATACTTCCATATAGGAGAAGAGGAGTAACCACTATTACAATATAGCATGTATGTAAGTCAAGCTTACCAGTAGAAATAATGTTTTCTCATCTTGCAACTTTGTTTCTATAGGTTATTTATCCATTTGTTATTAATATTTTCAGCATAAAGTATGATATTTAGAACTATCAAGTATTTATGATAATATTTACAAAATAAAATATTTTAGTTTTTTTTTTTTTTTCTTTCTGAGACAGAGGTCTTGCTCTGTCATTGGAGGTAGAGTACAGAGGCATCATCACAACTTACTGCATCCTCAAACTCTGGGTTTAAGTGATTCCCCTACCTTAGCCTCCTGAGTAGCTGGGACTACAGGCATGTACCACTATGCTTGGCTAATTTTTTTTCCAATTTTTGGTAGTGATGAGTCTCATGCTTGCTCTGGTTGGTCTTGAACTCTAGGCCTTAAGCTAGTGGTTCTCAACCTTTCTAATGCCACGATGTATTCTCATTGTTGCAAAGGGGTTGCGACCCACAGGTTGAAAACTGCTGCCTTAAACAGTTCTTCTGCCTTCACCTCTCAAAGTGCTGGGATTGTAGGCCTGAGTCACCACATCTGGCCCTGAATTTAAATAAAACTAAAGCATTTTGGCCAGGCATGGTGGCTTAGGCCTATATCCCAGCTATCTGGGAGGCTGCAGCAGGAGGATTACTTGAACCCAGGAGTTTTAGGTTATAGTAAGCTATGATTGCACTACTGCACTGCACTCCAGCTTGGGTGACAGAGAAGAGTCTCTTCATTATTTATAAAAAGTTAAAAAAGTATTTATAGCTGGTTGTGATGGTGAACAACTATAATCACAACCATTTGGGAGGCTGAGGCAGGAGGATTGTTTGAGCCCAGGAGTTTGAGTTTGCAGTAAACTTCAGAGTCTACAAAAAATCATTTATGTGGGTGACGCCTGTTGCTCAGTGGGTAGGGTGCCAGCCTCATGTACCGAGGGTAGTGTGTTTGAACCTGGCCCCTGGCCAGCTAAAACAAAAATAGCCCAGCGTTGTGGTGGGTGCCTGTAGTCCCAGCTACTCGGGAGGCTGAGGCAAGAGAATCGCCTAAGCCCAAGACCTGGAGGTTGCTGTGAGCTATGATGCCATGGCACTCTACCAAGGGTGACAAAGTGAGACTCTGTCTCAAAAAAAAAAAATTATTTATGCTCTTTAATATTAGTATAAAGGGCATTTATCTCTCTAAATGTAGAATATAAATGTCTTAACACAATAACTAAGAGAAGGACATGAAGGCTATGTTAACCAGTTGGATGAAATTATTTCAAATTGTATACAGAGGCTTGGCGCCTATGGCTCAACCGGCTAAGGCTCCAGCCATGTACACCTAAGGTGGCGGGTTCGAATCCCCAGCCCGGACCTGCCAAACAACAATGACGGCTGCAATCAAAAAATAGCCGGGCGTTGTGGCGGGCGCCTGTGGTCCCAGCTACTTGGGAGGCGGAGGCAGGAGACTCGCTTGAGCCGGGAGTTGGAGGTTGCTGTGAGCTTTGATGCCACGGCACTCTACCCAGGGGGACAGCTTGAGGCTCTGTCTCAAAAAAAAAATAAATTGTATACAGAAACAGTACACTGTACCCCATGATAGTATTAATCTACACTGCTATGATTTAACAACAAAAAAAAAATAATAAAAAAAAGGCATTTCTCTTTAACACTTTTTTTTTTTGAGCCAGGGTTTTGCTTTGTCTCCAAGACTGGAGTGCAATGGTGTGATCATAGCTCACCGTAGCCTTGAAATCCTGGGCTCAAAAGATTCTCTAAACTCAGCCTCCCAAATAGCTAGGACTATAGTCACATACCACCATGCTGACTTTTAAAATGTTTTCTGTCGAGTTGGGGGGTTGCTATGTTACCCAGGCTGATCTTGAACTTCTGGCCTTGAACAATTCTCCCACCTGGGCCTCCCAAGGTTCTGGGATTACAGGCATGAGCCATCTTGCCCAATTTTGTTTTTAAACACTTTCTTCTCTCTGTGCCTTGTGAAAAAGTTCAGTTTTCTTTAGCTCTTCCACTTATTTTACTTTGATTTTTTTTCCCAATCCAGTGGAACTTCAGAAAAATGGAATCTTTATCTAGTGAAGTTTAACAGAGACATATACATGTACATAATATGTACATGTGTATTATAGTGGTCTGACAGCACAGTAGTCCCATGTTTGTGACCGAGGTAGAAAAAAAATACAGTATATAAATAGGTTCGCTATGTTTGGAGTATAATTGTCAGTAAAGGAGGTGAAGAGACTATTTTCTAATTCATATAACGACAGCTATAGTAAGCTTGTATGGGGTTATATTGTCACATAATTAAAAATTCATGAATTCTGTGGAATAAAAGTTCTGCCAAAGAAAATAGTGAACTAAAGGATAAATAAGTCACCTTTTGCCACATCTTGAGGCAACCCTAGATCATATCTTCAGCCTTCAGATAACTTCTAATTGTCTACATTAGAGCCTTTTTCTTATCTGCCAAGAAAATGTATTAATAGCCACATGCGGTTGCTGGGAGGCTGTGTTTCCCAAAGCTGTCTGGATTCTTTGATTGCCATCCAGAGAGTGATGTGTTATGCTCAGCTGGGGTGAATGAACAGCCAGAACATAGCCTTGCTTTTTTGTGTGAGGATGTTAGTGCTAATAAAATATTAATGCTGTTTTCCTCACAGGGAATCAATGGATAATGTTTTGATAGCCCTTGTCTCACCAGTAAACCATATGGCCCCTATTTTCTCATACATATGGTTGAAATGTTAGAGAAGAATCTCTGTGGTGTACTGGCTCCTGTTTCTTGCCTAGGCATTAAAGTGTAGGTGTTTTATAATATTGGAAAACTTCCCTCATTTGTCTTTAAGATCCTTTATGGATCCACTGTGAGAAGTCGGAAGATCAAGGGGATAATAGGATTGACTCTCATCCTGTGCTGGGTTTTCTCATATATATGGCATTTGTGTATAAAAGCTCTGGTCCAAGACCCATAAAACAATGTTACTTTCAAATAGCGTCTTCCTGTATAGTATGTTGTATAAAACCTTTGATTCCTGGGGAAAGGTTATAAAGAGAGTTCCCTGTAGTCTGCAAATTCGTTTTTCACGTGATCTTTTAAAATTGTTAACTTCTAATAGGTGACTTCTGATTCCTCTGTATATAACGCTATAGAAAGTTGGTTAAATACAACCTTCCCTACTATTCCTAAGATAATGAAAGACCAAAAGAATATTTGAAGTTTCTTGGTATCATTTGAAAAAAATATTTCTTTTTCTTTAAGACTTGAAGGCTTGGCGTCTGTGCCTCAAGCGGCTAAGGCGCCAGCCATGTACACCTCAGCTGGCGGGTTCAAATCTAGCCCGGGCTCGCCAAACAACAATGATGGCTGCAACCAAAAAATAGCCAGGTGTTGTGGTGGGTGCCTGTGGTCCCAGCTACTTGGGAGGCGGAGGCAGGAGACTCGCTTGAGCCCAGGAGTTGGAGGTTGCTGTGAGCTGTGATGCCAAAGCACTCCACCCAGGGTGACAGCTTGAGGCTCTGTCTCAAAAAAAAAAAAAAAAAAAAAAGACTTGAAAAGCTTGAAGGTAATATCTGTGGTTGGGACTGCTTTTGACAAGAATGGTTAAATGTGATTGTCTTGATAGGATTTGATAACCATTTTTGATCTCTCTATATATTTCATCATGGTCATCTTTTAAAATGCCTATTAAATCTTCTGTTCAGTTGAGAAGGAAAATGGTTACCATATCTACTTTATTCAAATTATACTGTAATTTAAATTTAATTCAAATTACTAACAATTTAAAAATTCATCCATAAAATACATGGCCATAAGACATGAAGTGTCTTCTCCTCTTCCCAGTCTTTCTCTCCTTAAGTTGATTTAGTGACCCTTTTCCATGCTATATGGAAACTCTTGCTTGCAGATTTAAATTCTAAAGCACAAGGTAGGAGTTATATGTTAATGCTTAATATGAAAAACAAATGCTTTTGTTGACTACTACCATGTTACAGATATTTTAAAAGTACATTGTACTCTGAGTACATGATATCCTGTATATATAACATTTAAAGAGATCACCTTTTTGATGGACTTCGAGTGGTTTCCAGTTGTTGGCTAACATGAATAAAGCTGTTATGAGCATCCTGATATAATTCTTTCTGTGGATAAGGCAAAAACAGAAGTCTCAGACAAATGTAGAAAGGTTATTTTTTTATTTTACTGTTAAATTTTTCCCCCAGTCCTTTTACTATTATAAAAATTTAAAACATTCAAGAATATTGAGAATAGAGTTCTAATATTAGTAGATACGCTTTATGTGAACAAATGGAATAGTATATGTTTACCTTTTAAACTTTAAAGTTACCAGATTTATATCGTCAGTATTTCATATTGTACATAATTTAAGTCACTAAGTGACTCATTTAGAATATCAAAAATGGTTAAGATTGGCATATTAGAATAAATTTACCTATGTTATATTAATATTTGAGCTCTATTTCTACCTACATTAAAAATGAGCTTGGTTTTAAAACCACATTTTCTTCCTTGACATTTGTAAGAACCTTTTCAATCAGCATTTTCAGATCTTTGCTAAAATAAGACAGTGCTATTTAATATGGAAACAACAACTGAGAAGTAATCCTAAATCTAATTTGGAAAGTTACATTTATGATTTTAGGGGATTGTGAACATAAAATGTGTAAGTGAAAAATTAAGACTTCATTAGGTCTTTGCATCTGGTTAAGTTCTATGCAGTTCAGTGTCTTAAAGCTGAAGTTCGTACAAAATTTTGGAAGATAGAATTTGTATATTAAAAGTGCTTGTTTCCAAGGTAGTACAAACTGGTTTTAACAATTTATCATCCTTCATTTACCAAAGGAAATATGTAAAAAGAAAAGGAAAATATTAAGTGGGAACAAAATGTTGAGATGATGAAAAACTACAAGGAAAGAGAAAAGGCTTTAGAAAGACTCCCGAAAAGAAACTAGCTTTTATCCTCAGCAAACTGTCTGAATTCATTTTGCTTTCATTATATATCTAGCCTGGAGGCAAAGTATGTTGAGTATTACAACAAAGAGGGTGTTATAAAGAGAGCTTTTTTTCTTTAATAATAAAGTATAACATATGTGTAAACCATGCAGCCTTGTAACAGGAAACTTTATAATAAGGTAGGACTGTGCCTAGCTTTTCCACAATTTTGGAAGAATGAATTTTATTAGGTGTTAGACAAAGAAATTATCAACTGACTTTTATGCTATAAGGTTGAAAGATTTGTTATGACCATTTCTAGACTTTAGCAGTGGTTTTAATGTGTGTCCTGATATGTTAGGAACAGTGCCTAACACTATTAATATGTCTACTGTTGCTAGTTCTCTTAAGGAATATGATGTTTAACTTTTGCCTTTCAATGAAAGATTATTCTAAATTCTGTTATTCTGTGGTTTTCTCAGAAGCATTAGGCTATTCTTGAATTGATCAACACATAATATAATTTGGGAACCCAATCAATGGTTCTTTTCTTTTTGAAAGATGGTGACAAATTCTTTTGAAAGTTGGGAAATTGGTTCCATCATTCATGCCTTATTCTTTCTTTGCTTCTCCTGCCTAACTTCCTGAAAACCATATTGTTTTGATGTCAATATGTGGAATAGATTATCTGCTGGGAAATCAATGTGTATTAATTATATTGGAATAAATGTAAGCTTGACAAACATAATGTTAGTAGGCATTGGGCCTAAATGGTTACTCAGTTAATGAGGACACTCAAATTAGGGACCTCTAATGTGCCTGAAACATATTTCCTGTAAATTTCCCCTAGTTTTGAGATTAACTGGCAATAGCTGTGTTTTTCTGGCTTTTAAAGGCTAATATATCATGGTAGAGTTTTAGGATTTACATAAGGTTTATTATAGAATAGTTGAGCTCTTTGTATTTATCACACCGTTATTGAATCAAACCAGAAGGGTAGAAGTTAGTTCTCTAATTTTTTGCTTTTCAGCAATCTTTTTTAAAAATACTATACCTGCTGACTTTCCTCTCCTTTTTTCACTTTTTAAAAAATACTATACCTGCTGACTTTCCTCTCCTTTTTCCACTTAGAAATGGTTATACACCACACAAATTTATGTATGATTTTAAATGGAGGTAGGAGAATTTAAAGACACCTTTTAATGTGGTTTAATTCACTGCGGGGCTATTAGAAAATTAAGGATAAAGTTCCTAGGAGATGGGATCTTAGAAGTAGGGAAGTGCTAGGCATGTATTATCAAGATACAGTATACAGTTATACCTTTAAAATTAAACCATTTACTATAAACTTTGCAAGAGCCCAGAGATGTTTAAGAGTAGCTTTTAGCCATGTGCAGTTAATTTGGTAAAGGTGAAACATCAAATATATTAGTAAATAGTGCAGATATGCTTCTAAAGGCGTCGGTCTCCACACTTTCCCTCTGCTCTCCAATATTCATTGAGACCTTTGTTTTCTCTGATGTTTAACTCATTATGTCTAAATAATTTGATGACACCACATTTTTGTTTTGTTTGTTTATTTGTTTTTTGAGACAGAGTCTCACTTCTTTTGCCTTGGTAGAGTGCCATAGCATTAGCCTAGTTCACAGCAACCTCAGTCTCTTAGGCTCAAGTGATCCTCTTGCCTCATCCTCCCAAGTAGCTGGGACTCCAGGCACGTGCCATGATGCCTGGCTAGTTTTTCTATTTTTTAGATTCCAGGTCTTACTGGTTCAGGCTGGTCTCGAACTCCTGAGCTTAAGTGATCCACCAGCCTCAGTCTCTCAGAGCGCTACTAGGATTACAGGTGTGAGCGACCACACTTGGCCTTACATCACTATTTTTGGATCCTATTTTTTCATCCTATTTAGATTTTGTCACTTGGTGTGGTACAGTGCTAAGGATTTTTGCCAATTCCTTTCTTTTGTCCTTCTTCTAATTATATCACTATTTTCATTTCTGTTGCTAGTTACCTCTGCACAGGATGCTTAAATTTCTGCTTCTTTTTGTATCAACTTTCAGCCCCTTGATTCCACATTTTATAAAATTAGGTTACTGATCATATTATCTTTAGTACTGTTTCTCCTCACCTTAAGTCGCTCTACTTCTGTCAGCTCCATCTTTATTCTCACCTTGTTAAGATTAGCAATATTTATATACTAGTCTATATTTACAATCAAATCTTCCATGACTTCTCATGATTCTAAAAGTTAACCCATACTTTGTTTGGACTATATTAGGTATTATTTAGTATCAGTGTCCTTTTGAGTCCAATGTCCCGTGCTATTTAAAGGAAAATGGTCTTAGTTGATTTTAAAAAGACATATTTTTTTACATTGCCTTACAATTCCTCAAGGTTCTTCAGGCTTTAAAAACTTGCAAATACTATTGAACTTGCCAATTTCTTTTAGTTCCTAGAGACCTTCCTATCATCACGGAGGTGAGGGATCCTCCCTCCACCACCACCACTTTTCTACTTTTAATTATCTTATTTTGTTCTGGAGTGATTTTTGTTTTGCCTTTTTATTTTTCTTGGTCTTTTCTTTTTTTTTTGAGACAGAGCCTCAAGCTATCCCCCTGGGTAGAATGCTGTGGCATCACAGCTCACAGCAACCTCCAACGACTGGGCTCAAGCGAGTCTCCTGCCTCAGCCTCCCAAGTAGCTGGGACCACAGGCGCCCGCCACAGTGCCCGGCTATTTTTGTTGTTGTTTTTGCAGCCGTCATTGTTGTTTGGTGGGCCTGGGCTAGATTCGAACCCGCAACCTTAGGTGTATGTGGCTGGCGCCTTAGCCACTTGAGCCGGTCTTTTCTTCTTGTGGGCTTTCCTCAAATTTCTGGTGATCAATTTTTATTTGAGGATGAATTGAGAAATTGAGCATCTGAAAGTGAGTTGGTCCTTTGGCCAGATAGCCTGGTTTTATTAAGTGAGTGGGTTGGGAACTAGCTTGAATTAGGGGCCCTCCAAATGTCAGAATAAAGAGGGCTGTGTATTCACAGGAGTGAGTAAGCATTTTAATCACTATACTTCTTTTCAGACAAGTCAATATTTTTTTTTTTTTTTTTTTGAGACGGAGCCTCAAGCTATCCCCCTGGGTAGAGTACCATGGCATCATGCTTACAGCAACCTCCAACTCCTGGGCTCAAGCGATTCTCCTGCCTCAGCCTCCCAAGTAGCTGGGACCACAGGCCCCTGCCACAACGCCTGGCCATTTTTTTTTGGTTGCAGCCATCATTGTTGTTTGGCGGGCCCGGGCTGGGGATTTGAACCCACCACCTTAGGTGTATGTAGCTGGTGCCTTAGCCGCTTGAGCCACAGGTGCCGAGCCACAAGTCAATATTTTTTAAAAATGAAGACCTTCCTCATCCTTTTCCCTCCCCTTTTTTTGTTTTGAGAATGGGGGCAAGAAATGTGTGCCAAGTGGGAAGTAGAAGGGAGAGTGGAGACTTGGCTATCTGGCTATCCTTGGCTGTCTGTCTTGCTGTCTGTCTTTGTTTCTTTCTTTCAGTAAGAACTTCATTAAAATATAAGTCATAAACTATCATAATCTATTTAAAAAATACAGTTCAGTGGTTTTTGGTATACTTGAAGAGTTGTGTGGCCACCATCATATTATGTATTAATTTGAGAACATTTTCTCTACCCCCAAATAAACTCTGTACCCATTAATAGTTGCTTTTCTTTCTCCCTTAAACTCTCCCGTCCTAGGCAACTACTAATCTACTTTTGTCTGTATAGATTTATATATTCTGGACATTTCACAGAATTGGAATCATATAATCAATTTGAGGTATTTTGTGATGTGCTTCTTTTATTTAGCTTAATGTTTTCGGTTTTACCCACGTTATAGCATGTTTCCAAACTGCATTCCTTCTTACTACAGAATAATGTATCATTGTATGGATAGAGCACTATCTGAACACATCAGTTGATGGACATTTAGGTTGTTTCACTTTTTGGCTTAGGGTTAGGGTTAGGGTGAATAATGCTGTTATGAATGCTGTTGTGAATAATGCTGTTATGAGCATTTGTAACGCAAGTTTTACTTGGACATAGAACCATTTCTCTTTGGTATATTCCTGGAGGAGTAGGTGGGTCATATGGTAACTCTGTGTTTAACTTGCCATACTGTTTTCCAAAGTTGCTGCACTGTTTTACCTTCCTGTCAACAGTGCATGAAGGTCCTACACAAGAATGAGGTTTTTGGCACGCTGACCAACACTTACTGTCTTTCTGATAATAGCAGTCATAGTGGATGTGTGGTGTATTTGGTGGTTTTGATTTGGATTTCCCTGATGGCTAATGTTGTTGATCACCTTTTCATGTGCTTATTTTATGCCAATTTATATTTGACAGTCATACAACTCAGGCTGACTGCAAGCTGTGTATCCCTGGGACCATGGGCCAACACTTGCCAACAGGGAGGCTTCACTTTAGGATGGTTTGGTGGATACTTGGCTGTTTTTTGGGGGACAAAAATTTCAGTAGTTGTTGGTCTTTTCTCCTGAGGTGGTTTTCTTTCTCTAGAGGTTTCTCTTACTCTTTCCTATCTGGGGAGGATGAGGATAGTTGCTTGTATTCTGGAACTGGATGGGGAACAGAGTTGTGTTGACTATCCAGGATGAAGACTTTTTCTTCCATTAATTTTAAGGTGCCGGCCTGACTCCCATGCTCTTCTATGCCTGGTGGCCCCCTAATCTGGAGTTTCTGGTTTACTTCACCTTCTCCAGAGGCTATCCTTTCTGTTTCCTGTTGGGGGAGGGGGGTTCTTGGGTAACTAACTGTTACTTCCATAGACTTTTAAATAACTCCTCTGTTTTCAGATTGCACCTCTCCCCACTGTCTATGGCATCTGGTACTTTTACTTCCTGAGCCTTTTCAAAATTCCATGGTGGTAAATCCATATACTCCTCTCTAGACTTTTAGAGTTGGCCTTGCTCTGCGCTTCTGTGTTATTTACCTTTTCTCTGTTCACTTTCTTTCTTCACAGATTGTGAATAGGATTATCACAGGTCTTTTGATTTCTTCGAATGTTGTTTAACTCCTTGTTTGGGGGGCAGTTTTTTAAGAGAAGGGGACTTAGAGTATTTAATTTTTGTTTTGATTTACTGAACAGGAAATCATGCCTGCTCTCTTAATATAATGCTTCTAGGGTGGTGCCTGCGGCTCAGTGAATAAGGTGCTGGCCCATATACTGAGGGTAGTGGGTTCAAACCTGGCCCTGGCCAAACTGCAACAAAAAAATAGCATTCCCTGGGCCAGATTTGAACCCACTAGTATTGCCTGTAGTCCCAGCTACGCGGGAGGCTGAGGCAAGAGAATTGCCTAAGCCTAGGAGTTGGAGGTCGTTGTGAGGTGTGACGCTACGACACTCTACCCAGGGCAAGAGTGAGACTCTATCTCTAAAAAAGAAAGAAAGAAAAATATAATCCTTCTATAAAATATTGGGGAGAAATTTATCTTCAGAGTCATTGGTCAGATAAAGGATTGGAGTTTCTACTGGCTCTTAATTTCTTTACTGAGTGAAATGATAAAGGGGGTCAGAATGTTTGCCAGGTAATGATTAAAGAAGCTTGGCTGTAAGTCATGGGCAAGAAATTCAGTTGTCTGCCCACATAATTGAGTGAGTTATTTCACCTCTGGGATCCAGTGAATGTTCAGACAGTTGAGTAATCCCACCTTCAGGCACATGGTTGGCATCAGGGTGAGTAATATCTGAGAACTTGCATAATAATTGGGAATATAAGGAAAAGTGTAAACATTTGACAGGGCTTTGTCTTTTAGTTTCCTATAATTTCATTTTCATTGCTATCAATAGGATTGGTTTTGCTCAGAAAATAGGAGCATTCTTAATTTTGGCAGATCCTAGGATTACTATCATTCTAATGTTTCTGGAGGCAGAAGAGATGAAAACTGTGTTTATTCACAGCCTTCTATAAGAGCATTTTAACTAGTGTTTGTCAAACATCTTAGTAATCTCAGGTTCCAATTTTCTATATCCAGTTAGGAAGCCTGGTTCTATCCTGTAGCAGTGTATAAGCCATTTTCATATGGCTCTCCTGCTATTATCAAAAACTTAACCTACCTGGACAAAGAGTCAGTGTCTGAGATAATGTTTAATAATCACATAGTCCTGTACCTGGTTCCTTTTACCCATTGTCAGCTTCCTGCTTAGCAACCCCAATGGAAAACAAGGGTTTCCTGTAATAACTCTGATCAACAAGGACTTGTGAAGGACTCTAACTGGCTGAGCTTGGATTGTATGTTCATTCTTGAGCCCATCACTAATGTCAGAGAATGGTATATTCTATGGGTCAGGTCTTAGTTAAATCCTCAGCTCTTTGGGAGCTGGTAGGAATTGGTAAGGTACTTAGTCATATTTGAATCACATAGAATTGGGAATAGATGCTAGCTGACTATACCCATTCTTAGAATAGATGTTGCTGAGCCCCCTTCTCAGAGTTTCTGATTTAGCAGGACTGGGATGGGGCCCAAGAATTAGTATTCATAACCAATATTGTTGGTCTAAGGAACCACACTTTGAAAACCACTGCTGTAGAGCAATGGTTTTTAAGGTTTAGTGTTCTAAGACTTTTCCGGATGGGCTTACTAAAAGTGTTGTTTTTAGAGTCTTATAAGGAATATTATCAACAACTTTATACCAATAATTTAGTAATGTAGATCAATAAACATAGGCTTAAAAACCACAGCTTACCAAAAACTGACACAAGAAGAAATAGAAAATGTAAGTAACTTGAGTACCTACAGGGAATGCCAAAAATGTATGCACACTTTAAGAAAGGAAAAGTTTATATTAAAATTGCAATACCCAATATATACTACTAATAGAAGATGAATACAAGCCATGTTTGACTTCTGTAATTACAAGAGGTACACAAAGTGGTTACCAACAGCATTCAGATACTTCTGATTGAGGTGAAACACTCACAGTATTAGACCCTAACATCAGGGTCATCTTCATTTCAGTGCATGTAATAACCTAGGGATGAAAGCTTTCCTCTTTCACGAATGAGTTGTCTGCCAACTCCTGTCGTGTGTGCACATTGTTTAGTAGACTTCTGTGGTGAGTGTGTAAACTATTCCAACAACAAAGCAGAAGCAGGACTTGTTGCTCTGTGAGGCCTCTTAGATCTTCCCTTATGCACATCACATGCAACACCACATGTCTCAAACTTATCACAAATACGTGCAGTTCTTAGGTATATTGGAGGTTCTGTTGCATACTCACACCTCCATTGTTGCTGTACTTCCACAATGTTCTTGAATTTCAAATACCACTTCAAAATGGTCTTGCACTCTTTGAATGACAACCATACTTCTGCCATTTTCGTTGACTGTCCTGCCTGTCACATGGTGATACTGGCATTTATTTGATTAATGCCATGTTTTGAGTAAACATCTTATTATACATCACTACCATAACTTAATTCAACTTTGAAAAGTAATACATCTATAACATCTCTTAAAATGTGTATTTTCTTTTTTTTTCGAGACAGAGTCTCACTGTGCTGCCCTCCGTGGAGTGCTATGGCATCATAGCTCACAACAACCTCAAACTCTTGGGCTTAAGCCATTCTCTTGTCTCAGCCTCCCAAGTAGCTGGGACTACAGGCACCCAACCACAACGCCTGGGTAGTTTTTGGTTGTAGTTGTCATTGTTGTTTAGCAGGCCCAGGCTGGGCTTGAACCCCCCAGCCTTGCCATATGTGGCTGGTGCCCTACTCACTGAGCTGTGGGTGCTGAGCCAAAATGTGTATACTTTTTTTGACACCCCTAGTATTAAAGAATTTTTTTTTTGAGACATAGTCTCCCTTTGTCACCCTCAGTAGAGTTTCGTGGTGTCATAGCTCACAGCAATCTCAAACTCCTGGGCTCAAGTGATTCTCTTGCCTATAGGTGCCCGCCACAACACCGGGCTTTTTTTAGAGTTAGGTCTTGCTCTTGCTCAGGCTAGTCTCAAACCCAAGAGCTCAGGCACCTGCCTTGGCCTCCCAAAGTGCTGGCATTACAGGTATGAGCCATGGTGTCTGGCCTAAGAATTTCAATTCATATTAAAAAATAATTTAGCTGGGCACAATGGCTCATGCCTATAATGCTAGCACTCTGGGAGGCTGAGGCGGGTGGATTCCTTGAGCTTATGAGTTCAAGACCAGCTTGAGCAAGAGTGAGATCCTCGACTCTAAAAAAGTAGCCGGGTGTTGTGGTAGGGACCTATACTCCCAGATACTGAGGAGGCTGAGGCATGTAAATTGCTTGAGGCCAGGAGATTGAGGTTGCTGTGAACTGTGAAGCAATGGCTCAGGGCATTCTACGCAGGGTGACAAAGTGAAACTCTTTATTGAACGAAAAAAAATTTATGCACCAAAGTAGCAGCTTTTTAGGTGAAACAAAAAAAATTCCACAAAGAAAACTTCCAGCTCAGATAGCTTCACAGGTGAAACATGTATTTAAGGAAGAAATAATACTAGTATTACACCAACCCTTTTTGAAAATAGCTGAAGAAGGAATGCTTTTCAACCCATTTTATGAGACTGATATACTTGTTACTAGCCTGACAGACATTGTAAGGTGGAAAATTACAATTAGTATCCTTTAGTAACACAGATGCAAGAATACTAACTACTGTGAGCAAATAGAATCTAGAAGTACATAAAATGGATAACCTTTCATGACCAAGTGGTGTTTATCCCAGGAATACGAGGTTAAGTTCTGCATTTGAAAATAAATCAGCATAAAAAAAGAAAATATATCAGTAGAGAATCAACAAAAATCCATATGATCATCTCAGTAGATATGGAAAAAGTGTTTGGCAAAATTCAGTACCCCTTCATAATAAAAATTCTCAGTGAATTTGTAATGAAACTTTTTAACCTGATAAAGGACATCTGTAAACTACAGTTAATATCATATATTTAATGTGAAAGACCAGATTTTTTTTTCTGTGATTAAGGATAAAGCAAGGATGTCACCACTTACCAGTTCTATTCAGGGTTGCCCTAGAGGTACTATCAACTGCAGTTAGGCAAGAGAAAAAAAAAGGCATTTGGATTAGAAATGAATATATAAAAGTTACATTATTTGCAAAAGATGGATTGTGAATATAAAAATATAAGGGATTCTGTCTCTCTCTCACACAAATGTACACACACACACAGAGCCCTACTTGGAAATAATAAGCAAATTTAGCAAAGCCAGGGAATATAAGATAATTACAAAAATTCAGTTGTGTTTTCATATACCAGAAACAAACAATTTGAAGATGGAAATGTAAAGAAATGCTATTTATAATAGCATCAAAAACATAAAAATTATTAGGAATAAATCTAGCAAAGGATGTGTAAAACTTCTCATTGAAAAGTACAAAACATGGTTCAGAGAAATTAAAGACAATAAAAAGAAATGGAGAGTTATAGGCAAAAAAAATATAAGTAAAATTAAAAGCTTCTGGTCTTTGAAACATGACTGTTAAGAAAAAAATGAAAAAGTAAATCTTAGACTTTAAGAAAATATTCACAGGGTGGTGCCTGTGGCTCAAAGGAGTAGGGTGCCAGCCCTATATACCAGAGGTGGCGGGTTCAAACCCAGCCCTGGCCAAAAATTGCAAAAAAAAAAAAAAAAAAAAAATTCACGATACTTATGATGAATTCCTAAAATTCAATAATAAACCCACATTTTAGAGATGAACATGTAATTGTGGAGGCATATCAGAAAAGGAGATAAATACAAATAGCCCAATAAGGATGTAGAAAGCTGCTCAGCATTAATCCTCAGGGAAATTCAAATTAAAAGCACAGTGAGATACCTTTATGTACCTAACAGAAAAGGTAAAATAAAAGACTGAAAGTATCGATTACTGGCTCAACATGGTGGCTTGATTTTATGTTCTCATAAGGCAGGTCTGTGGGAAATCCAAGGTACAATTGGCTTGCCACATATGTGAATTCTGCATCAGAGGATACCACCAACTTCAGATAAAAAAAAACAACAAGACGTGCACAGGCTTTATATGCAAAGTCATTGTATACAAAGGACTTGAGCATTCACAAAACCGGTCTTCTATGAATACTGAAGGACAACTGTATTTCCTAAACCCCTCTGACTTGGGGTGTCTCAACTCCCAGAATTTCTTCTGTATGGATCTTGTTAGGTCTTTGTTTTAGGTTTTGTGAGATGAGTGTAGAACAGCCCTTACTCTGGGGCATGAGCCAAGAGAACAGCTTTTCTCCAGGGTGTTTACAAGGTGTTAATGAGGTCTCTACTTAGGCTGGGCCAGACCTTTAACATTGCTTAGTGCTTGCTTGCCTTGGTGCCTGTTCCATGCTCACTCCTATAGCTGCCATTCTCTGATAAACCTAGCACAGCATCACCATGTTCGGCTCAGCTCAGTGCTCACTCAGGGTCTCACAGACTTCTCTCTTTCCACTGCAGGAGTGCCCTCTCCCTAGTACTCTGCCACGCAGATTCCAGGTTTCTCAGCTGTCTCCAACTCTGCTTTCTGCTTCTTTAGCTCAGTGGAGCCTTTGTACTGTTCTTGAACTACAGTTTGCTGTGCTACAGTTGACAATTTTCTCTTGATAGAGCGTGGGCTGTGGTGGAGCTCACCCCATGAATTTCCCTTCCTTGGAGATTACAGGCCTGTGCTACTTATTGTTAAATTTGTGGAAAGCAAAATTATTCTTTTATTTATTTATTTTTTTAGAGACAGAGTCTCACCTTATCACCCTCAGTAGAGTGCTATGGTGTCACAGCTCACAGCAACCTCCAACTCCTGGGCGTAGGCGATTCTCTTGCCTTGGCCACTCAAGTAGCTGGGATTACAGGTGCCTGCCACAACACCCAGCTATTTTTTTGTTGTAGTTTGGTGGGGCCAGGCTCGAACCTGTAACCTTGATATGGGGCTGGAGCCCTACCCACTGAGCCACAGGTGCCACCCAAAATTATTCTTGATTTGCTGAGAGGAAATAGAAAAGCTGTAAGATCTCTTTGGGAGCAGGGAAGAATAATTATACAAAGAAAGTTTAAAGGGACAATGATGAGAAAGAATAAAATTGTTTCCTTTTTGTATTCTATGAGTTCAAGTCATTTGGAAAGAAAAATGTTAACATCTATGTGGAAGGAAGGGAAACTACCCAACACATACCAATGCTCTTCAAGTAATGATTTAACTATAGAAGAAGCAATTTTGGACCACTTCTTTCCAGGTTTGCATATGTGGTAGTACCTTGCTTTAGAATGTGAGAGTTAGGTGGCATTGATTATTTTATGCTTTGGAATCTTAGCACTCTAAAGTAGGAAAAGTTCAATTTAATTTTTTAATTTTTGAGTTAGAGTCTTGCTCTGTTGCTCTGGCTAGAGTGCGTTGGTGTCATGATAACTCACTGCACTCCCAGACTCCTGGGCTCAAGCGATCCTCCCTCCTCAGCCTCCCGAGTAGCTGGAACTGCAAGTGTGTGCCACCACATCTGGCTAATTTTTCTATTTTTTCTGGAGATAGTGTCTTACTGCTACTTAGGGTGGTTTTGAATCTCTAAGTTCAAGCAGCCCTACCTGCTCAGCCTTCCAGTGTGCTAGGATTGCAAGTGTAAGTCACTGTGCCTGGATTTTTTTCTTTTCTTTAATTCTGCCCCCCCCCCCTTTTTTTTTGGGACAGGATCTTGCTCTGTTGCCTGGGCTAGAGTGCAGTGATATCCTTATAGGCTGCAACCTCAAAATTCTAGGCTCAGGCGATCCTACTGCTTCAGCTTCCTAAGTAGCTGGGACTATAGGCATGTGCTACATGTACCATATCCAGCTGTTGTTTTGTATTTTTTTTTTTTTTTTTTTAAGACAGAGCCTCAAGCTGTCACCTTGGGTAGGGTGTCATGGTGTCACAGATCATAGCAACCTCCAAATCCTTCTCTTGCCTCAGCTGTCTGGCAGGCCCTAGCTGGATTTGAAACACCAGCTCTGGTGTATGTGGCTGGTGTCTTAGCCACTTGAGCTACAGGCTCCACTCTGTTTTCTATTTTTTGTAGAAATGTAGTCTCACTCTTGCTTAGGATGGTCCCAACCTCCTGGCTTCAAGTGATCCTGCCTCCTCAGCCTCCCAGAGTGCTAGGATTATGAGCATGAGCCATTGCTCCCAGCCAAAAGTCTGATTTTTTTTTAACAGTGTGTTACATAATAAAAGACATATATATGATCTAGTTTTTTCTGATATGTAGAATTATGATTTTTAAACAGGAATGGAGACTAGAGGCTATGACTATGTATCTTTTATTTATCTATTGTGGTAATACAGCCTGAGGTGTGCCCATGGAACCTGTTAGAGGTCATCAGAATGGTAGGTCACTGGAATTTTAAAAAAGTCCTTCTATAGTTTAGATATTTGACCCTCCAAACCTTACGTTAAAATTTGATCCCCAATGTTGGAGGTAAGGCCTAGTGGGAGGTATTTTGGTCATGGGGCCATAACCCTCACAAATGGCTTGGTGCCATCTTTGTGGTAATGGATGAGTTATAAGAGTTGGTTGTTAGAAAGAGTATGGCACCTTCCTCCCCTCTGTCTCTTGCTTCTTCACTCATTATGGGATCTCTGGCCACACTAGCTCTCTTTCACTTTCTATCATGAGTTAAAGCAGCCTGTGGCCCTCCCCAGAAGCAGATGCTGGTGTCATGCTTCTTGTATATCTGTTTTTTGTGGAGTTGGACTTTTGCTCTTGCTTAGACTCGTCTTGAACTCCTGGCCTCAGGCAACCCTCCTACCTTGGCCTCCCCAAATGCCATGATTACAGATGTGAGTTATTGGGCCTGGCTAGGCTGTTAATGACTTTAAAGGTGGCTTTCAGCTAGCACTTTGATAAATGCTAACATTATGCTTACTAGTATTATATAGCTTTGACAAAGGCAAAAGATAATAATCTGAAATCTTTTGTTCTTTATTCTAATTATTGGCTTCTGGTAAAATTGCTGAGATAATTTTCTTTTAAGAAGCAGCCTATTTATTTAAATAACATGGAAATACAAGGTGTTCATAAAGTCCGTGTGCAATTTAAAATTGTTGACTATTTTATTTATTTAGACAGAGTCTCACTTTGTCACCCTTGGTAGAGTACTGTGGCATCATAGCTCACAGCAACCTCCAACTCTTGGGCTTAAGTGAGTCTCTTGCCTCAGCCTCTCTAGTAGTTGGGACTACAGGCACCCACCATAGCACCTGGCTATTATTATTTTTTTTTCTGTTTAGCGGGCCCAGGCTGGCTTTGAACCTGCCAGCCCCAGAACATGTGGCTGGCGCCCTAACCACTGAGCTACGAATGCCAAGCCAAAACTGTTGACTATTTTAAATTGCACATAAACTTTATGATACCCTGTATATGATGTGCTGACCAAGAACATATAAATAGGAAGGTTAGAAGGTTAGACCTAATAGACTTTGTTAACTTCTTTTATCATTTAATTTAATATTAACATGATTAATAGCTTTCATTTACTGACTACTATGTCAGATACTTTGCTGGGTACTTTGGAATACTGATAATATTTGTATATTGTAAGAACTGACTACCTATGAGAAATAGGTACTTTACCCTATTTTTATATGAGAACATTCAGAGAGGTTAAGTAATTTGTTCAAAGTCACAAAGTTAGTAAATGGCAGAACTAGTGTCTGAATTTGGGCTGATTCCAATAGATCTTCTGGGACCTTGGTTTGTCCTGGCAAATAACAGTGGTGATGAAGTCTCTAATACTTTAATTCTATGTAGGAAAAAAATCATGGGGGAATTTAGGGTGCTGTGTACTTAACCTGATTTTAGGGGTTATGTTGGGTTTCCAAGATGCCAATTTCAAAGCTGGCACTTGAAAATAAGATGCAAGGTTTTAGGCAAAAATGAAATGGGTATGTGGGGAGAAGATGTTAGTGTGTAACAGGATGTTTGGACAAAGGTCAGGAGCCAAGACAGAGCCTATTTCTATGAGAAATAATTAATTTTCAGAAGCTTAATTTCAATTGCTTTGTCTAAAGCAGAGCTTCCCAAAGTATGTCCAGTTGAATGGTGATTCTACAATGTGTGAATAGGTTTTCTTTGGCTAAATAAGTCTGAGAAGTATTGTGTTAACCAAAGTTACATAGGAGTTCATAGAGCCAATAATGTGCTCAGTATATACCATATATAAGGGGTTGTTTCTAAGAGGGCTGTTGGATGTTCGGTTTTCTGTGTCATGAAGCTCTTATTATTCATGGTGCTATTTATAAGACTAATGTGTTTCAAAGCAGAAATTTGGGGGAAGCATAGTAAATGATTTTGATTTTCCCATCATGTCATGTTAAAATGTCAGTTGATTATAGTAAAAGATTTTGATCTTCCCATCATGTCATGTAAAAATGTCAGTTGATTTGGAATATTTAAATCTCCTATATCCATAGTAACTCCTTAATTATGATGGAGTTCTCCAAAAATTTATTCCTTCGTTAGTTTTTTGGCCTTTGGATGCTTTCCCATAGGTATAATGTTATTAATGGTAATTAGGTTTCACAGAAGCTCATTTAATCTATACATAAGGTATATTACTAGTATACATACATCTACCTAATGTTTATAACATTTCTATGAAGAAACTATCTTCTGAATATTAACTTGGAATGCCTGGAACATAATTACACAATGTCAAAGAGGCAGGTTTCCTTTGGGAATGTGGTTAAGATGTCTAGTAGTCCCCCCCTTGTCTGTGGGGGATGTTTCAAGGCTCCCACTGGATGCCTGAAACCATGCACAGTACCATGCCCTATTTATACTATGTATGCATTTTTTTTTATAGTTTCACGGATAGAAGTTTCATTCTTGTCATAGTTCTTAGCAACCTCAGCATATGATTTTTTTTCCTTTGTTATTGAAAACTTCCATCTTTTCACTTAAAGAAAATACTTTATGGCTTTTCTTTGTCTATCTGAACTGCCAGCATCACCGCTTTTGCACTTTGGGGCCATTATTAAGTAAGATAAGCGTTACTTGAACACCAGCACTATGGCAGTTTGATTTGATAACCAAGATGGCTACTGAGTGACTAATGGGCAGGTATTGTTTATAGTGTGGGTATCCTGGACAAAGGGATGATTCACATCCCAGGTAGGATGGAGCAGGACAGCATGAGAGATTTTATTATGCTACCCAGAATAGCACACAACTTAAAATTTATGAATTGTTTATTTCTGGAACTTTTCATTCAATCTTTTTGGACTGCTTTTGACCACAGATAACAAAAAACACCACAGTAAGTAAAACTGCAGAGACTTCTGGTTTCAAACTGTTGGTGTAGAAGCAAGCTGGTTTCACTCTCTACCAACAGAAAACAAAACCCAAATATACTGGTGCTAAAATTATAACCAGCAATATTCCATCAAATATGAGGATGAGATAGCTCCCAAGGACACAGAGAGTGAAAATACTTTGTGATGACAGTAAGAGAATTGAACTTCTGGATCTGCATTGCCCCCTTTCCCGGTCTTCCCAGCACTATCTGTGCAGAGAATTTCCCCTAAACTCAGTTTCTGCATTGGAAAAAGTGAGGTTGCAGGGAAAACCAGTTTCCCTATCATCTTAGATTTCCTGGTAGGAGAACTGTTTCTATCTAAACTCATGGGAGTGAGTCATCAAGAGTGCCTGAAGGGAGAAATATCTCTTAGGATAGGCAGAGACAAAAGGCAGGACTACCATCCCCAGCCTTGAAAACTACTGGTGAAAGGAGATGTCAAATAAGAGTAGCTGTTCATCAGCACCACATTATAGGAGGTTTGTCCCATATGTTCCTTGAGCATGAACCCTAGCTAGCCCTCCAACAAGGCTGAAGTATTATCTTTGGGACCCCCACCATTTGAAATAAGCAGCACTCTGATTGTGTACTAGAACCAAGATAAAGCTGAGCTTAAAGTACCATCTAATGGCAAAAAGGAGATTGACTTAGTGGGGGAAAAATAGAAAGAAAATTAACAAGTAAGTTACAAAGAATCTCTAAGCAGACATATCCAATAAAAACCAAAATAAGTCAGATAGAGAAGACTTGAATAATCATTCAATACAAAGACATATATGTATATGCACAAGAAACAAGAGCCGACAGGGAACCATGACCTTCTCAAACAAACAACGTAAGGAACCAGTGACTGACCCTAAGGAGGCCAGGCTATGTGAATTCTCTGACCAATAATTCAAAATAATAGTTTTAAGGAAACTTGGTGATCTCCAAGATAGTAAGAAAAGGAATTTAGAAATTTATCAGAGAATTTGAACATAGAGACTGAAATAATAAAAAAATAAATAAATAAAAATCTTGGAACTGAGAAATACATTTGCTGAACTTAAAATTTTTATCAGAGACTCTCAATTCACTGGTGAGCTTGAAGACATGTTTATTAAAAATACATTGTCAGAAAAGAAAAAAGAATGAAAAGAAGTGAAGATCACCTACAAGATATAGAACATTACCAGAAAAGACCAAATCTGCGAATTATTAGTGTCCAAGAGGAAATTAATCAATAGCAAGGGATAGAAACCATATTCAAAACTTTACAAAACTTAAAAAGGAGATAAATGTCCTTAAGCTGAGCTTAAGGACAGAAAACACCAAAGAGATTAAACCCTACGTTACCTCAAGGCATAAAATAAACACTCAAGCTGGGTGTGGAGGCTCATGCCTGTAATGCTAGCATTCTGGGATGCCAAGGCAGGAGGATCACTTGAACTTAGGAGTTTGAGACCAGCTTGAGCAAGAGCAAGACCCTGTCTCAACTATAAATAGAAAAAAATTAGCTGGGGGTTGTGGTGGGTCCTGAAGTCCTAGCTACTTGGGAGGATGAGGCAGCAGAATCACTTGAACCCAGGAGTTTGAGGTTGCTGGGAGCTAGGCTAACACCATAGTACTCTAACCTGGGCAACAGAATGAGAGTCTGACTTAAAAAGGAAAACAAATTAAACTCTCAAACATCAAGGGCAAAGAGAAAAGAGAGCAAATAACACATAAAGGAGCTATGTTTATCTGACAACAGATTTCTAAATGGATACCTTAAGACCAGGAGGGAGGCTCGGCGCCTGTGGCTCAAGTGGCTAAGGTGCCAGCCACATACACCTAAGGTGGTGGGTTCGAATCCAGCCCAGGCCCACCAAGCAACAATGATGGCTGCAACCAAAAGATAGCCAGGCATTGTGGCAGGCACCTGTGGTCCCAGCTACTTGGGAGGTGGAGGCAGGAGACTTGCTTGAGCTCAGTCGTTGGAGGTTGCTGTGAGCTGAGATGCCACGGCACTCTACCCAGGGGGACAGCTTGAGGCTCTGTCTCAAAAAAAAAAAAAAAGACCAGGAGGGAGTGGGATGACATTTTCAAAGTGCTCAAAGAAGAAAAAACTGAGACTACTATATCCAGTATTCAACTATCAAGGAGAGATAAAATTTTCCCCAGACAAACAAAAAATTCACTACCACCAGACCTGTCTTCAAAGAAATGTTAAAGGAAGTTCTTCAATCTGAAAGAAGAAAGCACTAATGTATTCCCCCCACCAAAAAAAATTGATGGTGAAAAAATGCACTGGTAAAATTAAGTACATAAACAAACCCAGAACACTCTAATAATGTAATTTGTGGTGTCCAATCCACTCATGTGTTTAGTATGATAAGTCTGTCACAAAAGATAAGCCTATAAGACTTTGTTAAGAGATAGGCAATATGAAAATATGTAAATTAAGAGAAATAAAATCAAAATGTGGGAAGGGGGATTAGTTAAAGTGTAGAATTTGTTTCTTCATTTTTTTCTTTGTTTCTGTTTTCTTTGTGATCTAAGATAAGTTGTCATTTCTTTAAATTAAACTGTTAGGAGTTTTTTAATAAATCTCATGGTAACCACACATAAAAATCTATAATAGATTCACTAAAACCAGAAAGCAATGAATTAAAACATACTACCAGAGAAAATCACTGAACTACAAAGGAAGTCAGTAATATAGGAAGAGAAGATTTACAAAGCAACCAGAAAATAAGCAAAAGAATCAATAATAACTCTGAATGTAAGTAGTAAGTGGATTCAGTTCTCCAATTAAAAGTCATAGAGTGACTAAATGGATAAAAAACATCAAGATTCAACTGTATGCTGCCTACAAAAAATCCACTACACCTGTGAAGACATGTGTAGACTGAAAAGTGTGGGATAAGGTATTCCATGCAACTGGAAACCACAAAAGAGTAGGAACAGCTATTTTAATATCAGGTAAAGTAGACTACAAATCAAAGACTATAAAAAGAGACAAAAGAGGTCACTATATTATGATTAATATCTATGTACTCAACACTAGAGCTATCAAGTATATAAAACAAACATTAATATACCTACAGGGAAAGATAGACTCCAATACAAAAATACTATGGAACTTTAGTACCCCACTGTTAGAAATGCATAGATCATCCAGTCAGAAAATCAACAAAGGAAAGTCAGAATTAAATTACCCTAGACCAAATAGACTTAAATTATATTAACAGAACATTTCACCCAACTGCTGCCAAATACACATTATTTTCATGGAACATTCTCCAGGCTAGACCATGTCTTGGGACACAAGGCAAGTCTCAACAAATTCAAAATGCAGGAATTATATCAAGTACTTTTTCTGACCATAATGGAATATAACTAGAAATCAATAACAAGAAGAACTTCAAAAAGAATACACAAACATATGGAATTTAAGGAATATGTTTCTAGACAACCATTGGGTCAATGAAGGAATATGAAGGAAATTAAAAAATTTCTTGAAAAAAATGAATATGAAAATACAACATATCCAAATCTGTGGTATAGAGATTAAAGCAGTACCAATAGGGAATTTAATAGTAATAAATACCTGTATCAAAAAAGTAGAAAGACATCAAATAAACAACATTGCACATCAAAGGACTAGAAAAGCAAGAACAGACCAACCTCAAAATTAGTAAAAAGAAAGAAATAATAAAGATCAGAGCAGAAATAAATGCAAATAAGAGTAAAAAAAGAATACAGAAGTTCAGTTAAACAAACAGATTTTTTTTGAGAAGTAACAATTCTGCCACTGAACCACCAATGCAATGCCCTAACAGTTGGTTTTTATAAAGATGAAATTGATAGACCTTTAACTAGACTAAGAAAAAAAAAAGAAAAAGAGAGAAGAACCATATAAAAAAATCAGAAACGATAAAGGAGACATAACAAGTGAGGCCACAGAATACAAAGAATTATTAGGGACTGTTATAAACAACTATACACCAACAAATTGGAAAGCCTAAAGAAATGGACACACAAACCCTACCAAGATTGGGTGGTGCCTGTGGCTCAAAGGAGTAGGGTGCCAACCCCATATACCGGAGGTGGTGGGTTCAAACCCGGCCCTGGCTAAAAGAAAAAATTGAACCATGAAGAAATGGAAGACCCCGACAAATCAAGAATGGATAATGAGTTGAAAGTCTTTTTTTTTTTTTTTTTTTTTTTGTGACGGAGCCTCAAGCTATCCCCCTGGGTAGAGTGCCATGGCATCACGCTCACAGCAACCTTCAACTCCTGGGCTCAAGCGAGTCTCTTGCCTCAGCCTCCCAAGTAACTGGGACTACAGGTGCCCGCCACAACGCCTGGCCATTTTTGGGTTGCAGCCATCATTGTTGTTTGGCGGGCCCGGGCTGGGGATTCGAACCCGCCACCTTAGGTGTATGTGGCTGGCGCCTTAGCCGCTTGAGCCACAGGCGCCAAGCCGAGATGAAAGTCTTAATAAAAAGTCCTCCTTTGAAGAAAAGCCCAGGACACGATGGCTTTAGTGTTGATTCCTGTTAAACATAAAAAGAAGAACTAATATGCATTGTGCTCACACTCTTAAAAAAAAATTGAAGAACAAGGAATACTTCCAAATTCAATATAGAAGGCCAGTAGTATACAATACCAAAACCAAACACACCAAAAACATAAAACTATAGGGCAGTATTATTAATTAACATAGTTGAAAAAGTCCTTGACAAAATACTTTCAAGCCATATCAACAACATATTAAAGGTTCATTTACCATCATTAGGTGGGATTCATCCCAGGGATATAAGGATGGTTCGACATATACAAATCAATAAATGTGATACATCACATTAACAAAACTAAGAACAAAACCCATATGATCATTTCAATAAAGACTGAAAAAGCATTCTGTAAAATTCAACATCTCTTTATGATAAAAACCCTCAACAAACTGGGTATAAAAGGAACATACCTCAAAGTGATAAAGGCTATATCTGACAAACCCATAGCAGACATTGTACTGAACAGTGAAAAACTGAAAACTTTTCTCTTAAGTTCTGGAACAGGATGAGGATGCCAGCTTTTTCCAATTTTATCCAACATAATATTGGAAGTTTTGGACAGGGTAATTAAGCAGGAAAAAAAAAGGCATTTGAAATTGGGAAGGAATGAGTCAAATTAGCCTTTTTCACAGATGACATGGTCTTATATTTAGAAAAATCTAAAGACTTCTTCACAAAACTGCTAGAACTGATAAATTCAGTAAAGTTGCAGGATGCAAAATTGACATGCAAAAATATGCAGTATTTATAAATGCCAACAACATATAATCTGAAGAAGAAATCAAGAAAGCAATTCTATTTACAAGAGCTACAAATAAAATAAAATATATAGGAATCAATTTAAGCAAAGAAGTGAAAGATTTATACCAGGGAAACTATGACACACTGATGAAAAAAATTGAAGAGGACCCTCTAAAATGGGTCTCTAATATGGTCTACTCTAAAATGGAAAGATATTCCATGCTCATGGCTTATAATTAAAATGACAAGACTACCCAAAGCAATTTATAAAATTTTAACGTTATCAAAATACTAATCAAAATAATAATGTAATTTTTCACAGAAGTAGGAAAAAAAAGCCCTAATGTTTATATGAAATTACAAAAGACCTCAAATAGCTAGGTACTAAAGCAATCTTGAGCAAAAAAGAACAAAACTGGAGGCATCACACTACCTGACTTCAAAATAAACTACAAAGCTACAGTAACCAACTCAGGATGGTACTGCAATAAAAACAGATACATAAACAAATGGAACAGAATAAGGAAACCAGATATCAGTTCACACATTTATAGCCAACTTGTTTTCTACAGAGATGCTGAGACTATGCAACTGGGAAAGGACAGTCTCTTCAATAAATGGTGCTGGGAAAACTGGATGACTCTGCAGAAGAATGAAACTAGGCTCCTATCTCTCACTATATACAAAAAATAAAATCAAACTCTTACTAGATTAAAGACTTAAACCTGAGACCTGAAACTCTGAAACTACTATGAAACAAGAAAACATTGGAGAAATGTTCTAGGACACTGGTCTGGGGAAAGGTTTCCTGGGTAAGACCTCAAAATCACAGGCAACCAAAGCAAAAATAGATGAGTGGGATTATATCAATGTAAAAAGTAGGATTATATAAAAAAAAACAATGTATTGTTTCCTTTGCCATGAAGGGGAAGAGATAACCTATAGAATGGGAGAAAATATTGCAAAGTATCCATCTGACAAGATATTAACAACAAGAATTTGTAAGGTACTCACATAACTCAATAACAAAAAATCCAATTAAAAAATGGACAAAATATCTGAATAGACATTTCCCAAAAGAAGACATACACATACAAAAGAAGACATACACATTTCCCAAAAGAAGACATACACCCAAAAGAAGACATGACCAAGAAGTATAGGAAAAGATGCTTAACAGCACTAAGCATCAGAGAAATGCACCTCATAACCATAGTGAGACATCATCTCACCCCAGTTAAAATGCTTTTATAAAAAAGAGAATAATGGATGTGATGAGGTAAGGATTTGGAGAAAGGGAATGCATTATACACTATTAGTGGGGATGTAAATTGGTGTAGCCTCTCTGGAAAACTGTATGGAGGTTCCTCAAAAAACTAAAAAGAGGACCGTCATGTGATGCAGCAATTCCACTACATGCTGTGCATGCAAAGAGTAAGAAATCAATATATCAAAGAGATCACCTTAAGTGCCCATTAATGGGTGATTGGATAAAGATAATGTGATACACACACACACACACACACACACACACGTACACAATGGACTATTATTCAACCATAAAAAAGAATGAAATCTTGTCATTTGCAGCAACTTGGGTGAAACTGGAGGTCATTGTGTTAAGTGAACCAAGCACAGAAGTACAAATACTGCATGTTCTCACTTATATGTGGGAGATGAAAAAGTGAATTTCATGAAGATAAAGTGTATATTGGTTGTTAGCAGGAGCAGGGAAGGATAGGGCAGGGGGAAGGAAGAGAAGTTGATTAGTGGGTATAGATGCATGGTTTGATTGCAGAAATAAGACCTACATAGTATTGGATTAGTAGGATGATGATAGTTTACAGTAATCTATTGTATATTTCAAAATTGAAGAATTTTGGATAAAAAAGAAGTTTGATAAATCACTTTCCCTTCAAATAATTATGCAGATATTTAAGAAGACAGTTTTTTTTTGAAGTTGCATTAATGGCAAACTGTGACACAGAAATTTTAAATTATATATTTGCTAATTCAGTTTTTCCTTTATTTTCCTATTTCTGGTCTCCTCTAGCCCTTTCTTTTCTCTCTGATATGTTGTCTTCCTTTACTATTTCATCTACTTATGTGTGTAGAAATACTAAAGTTGCCAAAATGGTAGGGATGCTTTATAGGAGGGTGAGGTATCTGTTTCCAGTACAGTAATATTGGCCAAGTTGCATTTGTAGATTTGAGCCCATCACTGGCTAATTATCTGTACCACAGCTTTCACTTCAATTTTTGCCATTTGTGGATTAAGAAAAGGCTATAGTTGGCTCCATAGAAACAACTTCTTATGATCATAAAACAATTCAGAATGTATTTACTACCTACTTGATCCATCTTCTTATAGTTCTAACAAATGGAGGTCCCTGTTCTCAGATAAGTGGCCTAAAGATTCCTAATTTGTTTCATCCTTCCATTCCCTATTTGGTGAGAGGAATTTGCATTTTTCTCTCACATTTATTGGAGCCAGCATGGTAAACCAATACAAACTGTAGAAGCCTGGAGAAGCAGAGAAGCTCTGAAACCATTTTATTATTAGGTTAAATTTAGTATAAATACAGATTATCAGATATTTCTCTTAGGTTTGCACCTTGTCTCTTTTTTCTTAAATTTTTTTTTCTTACAGATTTTATATTTTAGGAAACTAATATAAAAAGGAAGCTCTGAATGCTGATTCTTGCATTAAGAGGGAATGTTGTTATTACCATCTGTAGTTCATTGTTATTAGTTTCCTCATTCTTGCACATATAAGGATCAAAGGGTTTGTTTAATGACCTTGAACTCTGATCCCTTATAAGGCAGCACATACTTATGACACTAAGCCATGGGGCCTTCAGTGTTCTTATTAAATATACAATGTCATAATGTACATACTGTTCTTTTGGCTAGTATAATGACATCTACACTTATGCTTTTAATGAGAATCGCTGCTTTCTAAAAACTGCCATTAAACTAGAATGATTCTTTCATTAGTAGCAGAAGTTCTTTACTGATGGTGGCATACAGGTTTTTGGTTCCCAGACTTAGGTCTCAGTCCTGTCCTTCCAAAAAACTAAGCTGAACTTTATATTTTTTACTTGTCAAAGAAAAGAGATTAGAGTGTCTATACAAACAAAAGTAGTGCTTTTCCATATAAGAAAAGTATAGACCCTCTATTCTACTTAAGGTAACCATTGGGGTAAAAAGGAATTGCCTTTTAATAGTGAAAAAAATTCCTGATCTTTAAAAAAACAAACCTTTGGTATGTTTAAAGACAATCAGGCACTATATCTTTTGAAAATCAGTTATAGGATAAGCAAGTTTAGTGTGCATGGCTTTATCACATAGTCATAGTTTGTGGGAAACTTTGATCTTATTTGATGCAATCAATACTTGTGTTTGTTTAGTCTCTTGATATGGTATGAGGGAAAGTGTCTCATGGATGAACCAAATTGCCTTTTTAAAAAATTCACTGTTTTGTTGTAAAATTGGGATTGTGTTTTTCTTTTTTTCCTTTTTTGAGACAGAGCCTCAAGCTGTCCCCCTGGGCAGAGTGCTGTGGCATCACAGCTCACAGGAACCTCCAACTCCTGGGCACAAGTGAGTCTCCTGCCTCAGCCTCCCAAGTAGCTGGGACCACAGGCATCTGCCACAATGCCCGGCTATTTTTTGGTTGCAGCTGTCATTGTTTGGCGGGCCTGGGCTGGATTTGAACCGACCACCTAAGGTTTATGTGGCTGGTGCCTTAGCCACTTGAGCCACAGGCGCTGAGCCTGTATTTTTCTTTTGAAATACTTAACCAATTAAAAATGCAACCCATATGATTTAATAAAAAAATGCAACCCATAGAAAAACAAGGAATATATTTGGTGAACTTTGATACTTTTTCAGAATTCTTCCTTTTTTTTTTTAATACTAAAAGGCTGTATATTATTACCGTTTGTTATTTCACAGAGAAGAGCTTAAAGATTATTTGCAATTTTTAAGTTTTTCTTAACACTAAGGATGCTCTTTTTTTTTTGGATATTTAGCATTTTTGCTTACATGGGTCATTATTATAGCTATGAAGATACCTATGGGCCTAAAGAACCATTGAAAACAGAGGAAATGATCAGCATTAAAAAACTTTTAGCTCACCAAACACTACCTGCTGGTTGCTTAATTTTATAAGGGCTCCATATAATGTTTATAATGCAAGTATGTTCCGATTGCATTTCAATACAGAATAATGTTCATATAGTTCTCAGCATGCGTATGTATTCTAACCATGGCGAGATAACACTAGTGTTTAAACAACAGTAGCTGGTCTGATGTTTAAAAGAAACACTTGCTAGCTGAAGGACATTTCTCTTGAGGCATAGACGGGAAACCACGTTGAGTACATTGAGTATGCTAAGTGATTCCATCTGACCTGCAGAAAATCACTATGGGCTACATTTTCACTTTGCACATATGTCACTGACAAAGCCAACTGGCTGGGAGTGAATTTTTTGAAATGGACATTTCTGGCTGAGCTTTTGGAAGACTGCATTTTAAAAAGTGAAACATAAAAAAACCATTATTCACTGGTTGCACATTAAAAACAAATGGCCAAAGGAAACAATGTGAACTATAAAAAGCTTGTAGAATGAAAACATTTAATTTTGTGTACAATTTTAATTTATTCTGTTTGTAGTAGGTTTATAAATAATTATACTTAACATAGAGCCAGCCTCTTTAAATGATTTAGAATTAACCTCAGACATTATAGGAAAGGATACATTGGTACAGCTTAATAAAGAGAATATTTGACATTGTTCCTTTAATAAATGTTTAATTGTTATTGTACGTAGATTGTGTACTTACTGAATGTATACTTGGAAAATTGATGTGAATCAGTGTACTTTTGTCCTTTGCAGCAGTACAGTCTGGGTTGAAAAATACTCTTAAATTCAGGCAAAAGTTTCTTAGTTTGAGTCCTGCTTTGCCATTGTCTGACTTTGTTAATATAAAGTCCATAATCTTAGCTTTGGGTTTCCCTCAAAATATGGTTGTATATTTGCCTGATCCTGTCATTGGCAGTAATGAACTGTTATCCAGAAGTGGTTTAAGCTCCTAGTAAGAAAGCCATTTTTGTAAATTCAGAGTATTATTTTTATAGCGTGTGGTAACTGAACTGGCCTAGCCGGAGCTTATGAGCTACATATGGCATTGAGAGATTGGTGGGTATTCAGAAGTAGTTACACAAACCTTTTAGTTAGGATTTATCATTGGCTTCTTTTGTGAAATTTTTTGCTAGACACTTTTAAAATTTTAAGATAAAAACATGCTAGTGTCCCAGCCCAAAGAAAGAAGATCAACGCGGGTTAAATGCTGACTTGTGCCATGTGCTGTGCTGGTGATTGACATACTTCGTGCAGTCAACTGTATCAGTTGAAGGCCTCACAATAGCACTATTGAGTGTTTACTGTGTGCCAGGCATTCTGCTAAGAGTCTTATATTGTATTTAATATTTTAGTAGTTTATTTTACAGACAAGGAAACTAAGAGTTAAAGAATTTCCTTCAGGGCATAGAGCTGGTAAGTGCAGAGAACATTTTTCCCATCTACAGTGCCTCACAAATGAGAGCAATGACTCTTTTTGGGAAATGATGAGTTTGAGAGTTAGGTATCATGGCATAGTTTTGAAAAAAGGGCATATTTCCATGTTGAGAGATGAGTAGAGTAGATGCCACTGATTTGTCTGACTGTGACCCCATGTTGCCAAATGTGAGAAGCTTTTTGGGATGGGAGCTTGTTGAGGTCATTTCCAATTGTCCTGTACTTGGGATTTGCTTCAAGGTCTGCTATGTCCTGTTGTGGTCAGACTGAGTCTTCATAGTTGTGATTCCATATATAGTAGAACCTCTGTAAGTTTAACACCCGAGGGACTGTAACAAACTGGTCAACATGAGGAACTAGGCCTACTGTACTAAAATATATATGTGGTACACGTCTGACCTATGAACATTAGGTCAACTTAAGGAGGTGGTCAATGTAGGGAGGTGGTCAGCTATGAGGTTCTACTGTACTATGTAAAACTGTTTTGTATACAATTGTGTCAAGGAACATAAAGACTAGATTTAAGGATTTTTGAGCTCTCTCATGTTTATGATGTGAAGATAATTTATTCAATGTCAAACACGCTGTGATTTTATTAGTAAAGAAATGAATTCTTGCTTAAAAAATATAAAAAAAGGGTGGTGCCTGTGGCTCAAAGGAGTAGGGCGCTGGCCCCATATGCTGGAGGTGGTGGGTTCAAACCCAGCCCGAGCCAAAAACTGCAAAAAAAAAAAAAAAAAAAGAATAATTCTATGTGATACATTTCTTGATGGATATATTATTTGCCTATTATATATTATCCAATTCATATGTTTACTCGTTTGCCTTTAGTTTTATACTGACTAGTACTAAACAAATGCTGATGCCCCTCTTAATTCTGAAATTTACATGGAGTAATAACAACAATAAAAGGAAACACTCTGAGCCCACCTTTTAAATACAAGTTATAAAATTTCACTTGGCTAAAGATAAGGGGAAAGAAATCATGTTTTATGGTTTTGATTTAGACTAAGAAATTTGTTTTATAGCTACAAAATTAAAGCCATGCACCTTTTCTAAAGCGTAAGAGAAAAATCTGAAGCATCTCTTAGAAGTTCAGCAGTATTTTTTTCACATGTAGTTTCTCCTGCCCAGATTGCCTTTTCCAGCTGATGGCTTATCAACTGCAGCCAGAGCCTTTTCTGAGGCCCAGCACTGCTGGTGTCACTTTTTCTGTGAAGCCCTGCTATGTGGTTGTTTCTGCTTATTTATACCAACAGAATTTGTTTATACCTTACCTTTAATTATTACATGTATTATGTTATAGAGTAATGATTTGTTTTAGTATTTCTTGACATTAGTATTTCTTAAGATCAAGGACTATTATTGTTTATGTTTTTAGTATTTAGTACATAGCTCAGTTCTACTACAGCAAGAAGTCAATATCTGGAATCAATGAATATGCTAATCGTATTTTGATTTTTTAAACATTATGTATAGAGATTTAAATCAGTAAGTATTGTGAACTCTGTGCAAAAATTATTTCCTTTAAAGAAAGTTAAATTATTTTTCTTTTGGTTATTTCATTTTAACAAGAAAAGAAAAAATGTTAGGAGAAACTGCTTTCCTGTAGACTGTTATGTCCTTGATTAGAATAATTCCCTTGTTTTTAAGTTACTAGATAGAATTGTTGTTAGTTAGAAATTGTGAAGCATTGTGATTCTAGAATAAATCTAGAAGGCTTTAGGAAGTTCTTGTAAGTGAAGATAAAGGTTTTATACTGTTCATAGACTAGAATGAAATTTTAACTGCTTATAATCTCTTTAAACAATTTTAACAACCCCACAAACCTTACTAGAGTTGCTGTTCTTCATTGAAATGTGGCAAGTTTGAATCTGGAAGTGCATTTGTGTTTGAATTTTAAAAAGGAAAGTTTTTTGTAAAGGGAATCATGTTTACATTTGAGCCACCTGGAAATGATGAAAATATAAAAAAACTATATATATCTATCTTAGAAATACTTTTTTTTTTTTTTTTTTTTTAGAGACGGAGTCTCACTTTGTCACCCTCGGTAGAGTGCTGTGGTGTCACAACAACCTCCAGCTCTTGGGCTTAGGCAATTCTCTTGTCTCTGCCTCCCGAGTAGCTGTGACTACAGGCGCCTGCCACAACAACCAGCTTATCTTAGAAATACTTTTAAAGACCAAATATAATGTAGGAATTTTAATTCTTTTTTTTAATGATTTCCCTGAGGTTGTGCAGTGTGCCCAACCTCCTCAACTGCCCACAGCAACCCGCTTATAGGGCTGCCATCTTTCAAAGCACTCTACATACATGAACTTATGACAACAGCCCTCTGAGAAAGTGCACAGATGAGGCATCTAACTCCTCCTTTGCCAACAGTGTGTGAGATCTCAGCTAAGGTCACTCCTATGCCAGCCTCAGTTTTCTTACTTAAAATTGGGATGACCTGCAGACGTGTCAGGGGGGCATTTTAATTCAAAAGGAAAATAGTATCATATATACACAGTGAAACCTGAGAGTTTTTGTAAAATAAAGGAAGCCAATGTATAATTACTAGTAGCAGACAATATGTAGTTTTGACTACTTGTTTGTGTAGCCTGAACTCTACTGAAAATTGAAACTTTTAAATTTCATACTCAGTGTGTGTGTGTGTATCTGTATCTACCAGTCTATGAAAGAAAAAACTTAAGCATGTGACTATTGATAGAAATGATAGAGATTATATGGGGTTATGCCTTTTAAATTTTCATCTCCTTTGTAACTAAGGCATCAAAATGATTTTGTGGCTGGTTTGAGAGAATAGTTCAAGGGATAGCGTAATGTGTGAAGTGGGTGACATTTTATTTTTTCCATGAGCTGGCTGAAGGATAAAGGCACACTGGGCCTGATTTCCATGCTGTTCTGCATGTTTCCCAAAAGGGAATTTTTTTGGGGGGGGACTTTAAATATCCAATTTTTCTTTTTCTTTTCTTTTTTTAAATATCAAATTAATATGAGGGTACAAATTTTTAGGTTACATCGTTCTCACTTCCAAGGTAAAGTTCAAGTTATAGAAGAGCCCCTTATCCAGGGGGTGTGCTGACCACCCTTGGATTATGCACATTAGGTGAAATCCCGCCAAACCTGCCAAATTACTTCCCTCCTCTCACCAATTGCCCTCTCCCTCCATCCCCTTTGTTAGACCATATATGTGTTTTATCATTTGTATGAGTGTGTAAGTGTTTACATGTTGGTTTCATAATAGTATTGAGTACACTGGGTATTTTTTTCCATTCTTGAGAGTAAGAAGAGTGTGTTTCAATTCCATTGAGGTAAACATAAAAGATGTGTCCATCTTTTTTATGGCTGAATAGTATTCCATGGTATAAATGTATCATAATTTGTTAACCCATTTATGGGTTGATGGGTATTTGGGTTGCTCTCACAGCTTGGCAATTATGAATTGAGCTGCAAGAATCTTGTGGTGCAGATGACGTGGTAAAATGATTCGAAAAGGGAATTCTGATGAGATAGAAAAAGAAGGAATGAGCTCCTTCGTCAAGATCTCTACCCTCTTTACCCTCATAGTCTTGATTTGGGAATTCTCTGTTTCTCATCTGCAGTATTGAAAGTCTCCCTACAGTCCTAATGCCTCTCCTCTTGCCCCCTAGGCTCCTCCTGTTTCTTCTCCTTTCATTCTCCATTCTACTACTTTAGAGTAATCTCTTCAATGAATAAATCTGATCTCATCTTTGTCCTGCTTGAAATTCCTTAAGGCTCATGTCAATCATAAAAAGAATAACAGAGTATATATGCATTTCTGGGCCTTCTGCTCTGATCTTACTTTAGACTCCAACTTAAAGCAATACTTTAAAAACATTAATTTATTTTTTAAGTTGACAAGGACAAATTACAGATATTCATGGTATACAACATAAAGTATTGATGTATGTATATGTTGTGGAATGATTAATTCAAGCTTATTAACATTACCTACAACCTCATAGACTTATCACTTTTTTGTGGTGAGAACATTTCACATCTACTCTATCTGCAGTTTTCAAGTATATGATATATTATTAACTATAGTCACCATCTTTTACAATAGATCTTTAGCATATATTCCTTCTCTCTCACTGGAATCTGAAAATAATATTTTCCATGTTTGTCTCATCCTTTTTTCTCTGTTTTTCATTTAGCTAACTTCATGTTTTCATCCTTTTTCCTCCATTTTTCATTTAGCTAACTTTATGCTTTTATTGTTTTTCCTCAGTTTTTCACTTAGCTAACTTCTCCTGAAACCTCCCTTACGAATTAATAATGAATGGGGTGCCAGGTGAGAGCTGTGGTAAGGGCCTAGCTAAAAATAATGACATTAATGAGCCACTGTCCCCCTGTCTAATACTCTGGAGTCACGTAGCTGGTGGTTTTACTTCTCTGCAGATAATCTCACCTTGTGGAAACCTAAAGGTAGTTTTAAGATAGCTTCCAAGTTCTGCATTCTAGAGGACTGGCTGGCCCACCTAGACCAAAGAACTGATTCAACTGGACTTGTGACCCCCTACGCAAACATGATTGCTTCATCCTTTGCCCACCAAACTGCTTTTCAAAACCCTGTCCCCCAAATTCTTAGGCAGATTTGAGAAACTCCTCCTATCTTCTTCCTTAGTGCTATGTGGAATTAAAAACTCTTTCTCTGGCTCAGTGCCCATAGCTCAGTGAGTTGAGTGCCTGCTGAACAACAATGACAACTGCAACCAAAAAATAACTGGGCATTGTGGTAGGCGCCTGCCGTCCCAGCTACTTGGGAGGCTGAGGCAAGAGAATCACTTAAGTCCAAGAGTTTGCATTGCTGTGAGCTGTGACGTCAGGGCACTATACCGAGGGTGACGTAGTGAGACTCTGTCTCAAAAACAAACAAACAACACCACAAAGAAACAAAAAACAAAACTCTATCTCTGCTGTGAATCCTGATCTGATATCTCTGGGTATTGGCTTCCCCTTGATAGTGGGCAAATGAACCTTGGGTGGCAATCCTACTTCTTCAAAATTTGCTTCAAGCGGGGGCTGGTGGCGGTGGTCCATGCCTGTAATCCAAGCACTCTGAGATGCCAAGGCAGGTGGATTGAGTCCATCCTGAGCAAGAACGAGACCCTGTCTCTAAAAATACTAGGGCATTGTGGTGAGCTCCTGTAGTCTCAGCTATTTGGGAGGCTGAGGGGAGAGAATGGCTTGAGCTCAAGAATCTGAGATTGCTGTGAGCTATGATGCCATGGCACTCTACCGAGGGTGACAAAGTAAGACTTTGTCTGAAACAAAAAATTGTTTCAGGCTTCATTTTTTGTGGGGAGAGGGATTTCAAACCAATTATATATCTATCTTCCTCTCACTGTCTAGTCTTAGGTATGCCTTTTACACATGTGTGAAACTATAATAGCCTTTATGAGCCCTCATCATACCACTTATCAAACTATCATACTATTTTTATTTCTTTCTTTCACTAGACTAGTTATTTGAGACTCAGGAAGAGTCTCTTCATCTATGCCTGACATAACTTCTGTTTGTTGAATGAATAGAATCTTAAAGACTCAAGAGGTTATTTAATATTTATTATATGAGTCCATTTTATAGATAGCTACTGGTAAACAGCTAGTGTTACTTTGTAGTAAGCAAAGTAGTAACAATTGTTAATTTGTTCTTTTAATCTCTTACTTTTAAATTGGTAAATGTTTATAGATTTAAAGTTGACTGAAGCATACATAGAATTAATTTTTCTCTTCCTTGAAGTTTCCTTAAATGGATCTTAGTGTGTTTGAATATGGTGAATGTAGCATTTACTTTATCAGTAGGAATTTTATGATTAGTCTGATTTCTGTTTTTAAAATTCTAATATGAGATTCGGTGCCTGTAGCTCAAGCAGCTAAGGCGCCAGCCACATACACCAAAGCTGGAGGGTTTGAATCCAGTCTGGGCCTGCCAAACAACAATGACAACTACAACCAAAAAATAGCCGGGCATTGTGGCAGGTTCCTGTAGTCCCAGCTACTTGGGATGCTGAGGTAAGAGAATCGCTTAAGCCTAGGAGTTGGAGGTTGCTGTGAGCTGTGAGGCCATGGCACTCTACCCAGGGTGACAGCTTGAGGCTGTGTCTCAAAAAAAATTTTTTTAATATGAGACACTCATTGTTTTTAATACTAATAGCTACATTTCTTGGACATATTTGATGAATGAGTCTGTGCTAAGTTCTTTGTGTATATGATATTTAATCACAAAAACAGTCTTGTCAGGTCAGTATATGATTAGCCTCATTTTACAGATGAAGAAACTAATGCTTATAAAAGTAAAATTATTTACTTAGTTTTTTAAAATTAATTTTTGATTAAAATCATAACTGTATACATTTGTGGGGTACCATGTGATAATTTGATATACAATGTAGAATGCTTAAATCAAACTAATTGATATAGCTATCACCTACTTACTTTTTGTAGTAAGACATTTAAAATTTACTCTTAGTTGTTCTGAAAAATACACTTGCATCGTGCACATTAGGTGAGGTCTATCCATATGCCCTCTCTCCTCCCACCAAATGTCCTCCCTCCTCCCACCAATTTCCCTCTCCCTTCCCTCTCTGCTCACCCTTCCCCCTTGCTAGACTATATTTGTGTTATCATTTGTATGAGTGGGTGTTTATATATTGGTTGCATAATGGTATTGAGTATATTGGTTATTTTTTTCCATTCTTGAGATACTTTACTAAGAAGAATGTGTTCCAACTCCATCCAGGTAAACATAAAAGATGTAAAGTCTCCATATATATATTTTTTATTTTAAGAGACAGAGTCTCAATCCATCACCCTCTATAGAGTGCTGTGGTGTTACAGTTCACAGCAACCTCCAACTCCTGAGCTTAGGCAATTCTCTTGCCTCAGCCTCCCAAGTAGCTGGAACTACAAGTGCTCACCACAATACCTATCTAGTTTTTGTTGCAATTTGGCCAGGGCCGGGTTCGAACCCGCCACCCTCAGTATATGGGGCCAGTGCCTACCCACTGAGCCACAGGCACCACCCAAGTCTCCATATTTTTTATGGTTGAATGGTATTCCATGGATACGTATACCACAATTTGTGAATCCATTTGTGGGTTGATGGGTATTTGGGTTGCTTCCACAGCTTGGCAATTATGAATTGAGCTGCAAGAAACATTCTGGTGCAAATGTCATTGTGGTAAAATGATTTTTGTTCTTCTGGGTAGATACCTAGTAAAGGGATTGTGGGATCAAATGGAAAGTCAACTTTTAGTTCCTTGAGAATTCTCCATACTTCTTTCTGTAAAAGTTGTATTAGTTTGCATTCCCACCAGCAGTGTAGAAGTGTTCCCTTTCCTGCACATCCACACCAGCATCTGCAGTTTGGGGACTTTGTGAGGTGGGCTCATCTTCCTGGAGTTAGGTGATATTTCAGAGTAGTTTTGATTTGCCTTTCTCTGATAATTAAAAATGAGCATTTTTTTCATGTGTTTGTTGGCCATTTGTCGTCAACTTCAGAGAAGTTTCTGTTCACGTTTCTTGCTCACAAAGAAATGGTGTTGTTTGCTCTTTTCTTATTGATTACTTTGAGTCCTCTGTAGATTCTAATTAATAGACCTTTGTCAGATTTAGGTTTGAACAGCTAGGAAGTGTAGAGCTGAGATTTGGACCTGGTGGATCTAACACTGTAGCCTGAATTTTTAACTATCTTATATTTCTCTCTTGCATTTGTCACAGTAATTGCAAATAATAATTTGAAAGCAGCAAGTTCAAGTTTTAAAAAAAATACATTCTTGCAGCAAACAGGTCAGGCTTACCTTCAGAGTACACTGGGAGAATATTGTGTTTATAACATCAAGCTTTATTGGCTGTTAAAAAATATATGTTAATAGGTTAATAATAGATTTTCCCCCTTTCCCCCCCTTTCTCTAACTCCTGAATCTTCTCTGTAACATATTTTTTGAATATGTTAGAGTGTTTGCCCTGTTAATTTTCCATAGTCTGGATTTTGCTAATTGTATCCCCATGGTGTCTTATAAATGTGTTCTCTGTTAATAGTTACTGTAAATTTGTAGGTAATTAGATATAGGGAATTGATTGGGTTCAGGTTTGATTTTTTTTTCCCCCCCAGAACAAATCACAGTTATTGTTGGGTGCTTCTTTAAGGAGGCATGTGATGCCCGATTGTCTCTCTTTTTGTGTTGTCAATACCTACTGATGATCTGAGCAATCTTAGTGATCCATTATTTTTTTAGGGATAAACACAGTTATATTATGATTTTATGACTCTTTTATGATATATTAGCTCATGTATATCTAAAAGACAGAATCTCCCAATATTAGCTATTTGTTTACCCAGAGGTGTATTCATAGAGGAAAGGAAAGATAAATGTTTTGTTCTTTGTCTTTGTTTTCAAAATACAGGGTTAGTTCTCCAGCATCCTCTAAAGATGACAACTTAGTGGTTGTTTTTGTTGTTTGCTTATTGTTATGAATTTATAGATTCAAATATTTTGTGCATTTCAATTTATTGAAGTTATTATTCTTAGTAATGCTAAAATTGTCCCATCTTTGGCTAAGGGAGCTTTTTCAAGTTGGCATAGCTCTAGTAGTCTTTGTTAGCTTTCTTGTTTTTCGTTATGAGATGTTTCAGCCTCATCTTACATATTTTCTCTTCCAGAACTGGAATCAGCCATTTGTTTAAGGATCCTGGTTCTTTCTTTGTGGCAAATGGCATTCGGAGATTATAGTCTGGGTGCTAGTGGTGCTCATACTCTTTGTTGGTTATTGCTTCTGGGATTTCTTTGTGGATAGAAATATGAAATATATAGAGTAATTTTTTAAGTATAAAGTATATTGTAGTTTGTCAGGAGGATTTCTTGAGGCCAGGATTTTGAGACCAGCCTATTCAACATAGTAAGACTTTGTCTTTATAAAAGGTAGCAAAACAAAACAAAAGAATTCCAGATTCTTGGAAGGCCGAGGCAGGAGGATTGCTTGAGTCCAGGAATTTGAGGCTGCAGTGAATTTTATTGCTGCGTTCTGGACAGCAGAGCAAGACCCTGTCTCAAAAAATATTATGGGTTCATATTTATACTCCCAGTTATGATGTAGAACTAAAGACATTTTGGAGAGGGGCAGAGCAAGATGGCTAAATAGAAACCTCTAGTGATCGTCTTTCTGCACGAATATCAAATTCATCAACTATCTATTCAAAGAATCACCCTCAGAAGAACTAAAACTCAGGTGAATAAGCACAGTACATGGTTTTAACATTATATGAAGGAAAGAGACATCAAAGAAGGCAGAAAATATAGTCTTACATTGCCTGTGCCACCTCTCCTGCTTCCCCCAGCATTCTTGTGCCAGTGTTGCAAACTGAAAGAGAATCTGTGTGCCTGGGGAAGGGAGAATGAAATGATTGTGTGTCACTTTCCATCAGAACTCAGGGTTCCAATTCTCTTTGACTATCTGGGAAGTCTTCTCGAGAAGGATGGGTTCAAACAGGCCCAGACTGTGAAGATTAGAGAAAATGCTTAACTCTTTGATGTGTAGACATTAATGAATATCCACAAAAATCAAGAAGTTCCAAGAAAATGTGACTTTACCAAACAAACTAAGGTACCAGTGACCAGTGATGGTGCTATGTGACCTTTTCAAAGTGATGGTGATATGTGACCTTTCAGACAAAGAATTCAAAATAACTGCACTGAAGAAGTTCAGTAAATTTCAGGATAACATAAAGAAGGAAATCAGAAGCCTATCAGATAAATTTAATAAAAAGATTGAAATAATGCAAAAAAAAAATCAAGCAGTAGAAATTCTGGAACTAAGAAATCAGTTGACAAACTGAGAAATGCATCAGAGTCTCTCAGTAGCAGATTGCTAAACAGAAGAATTAGTGAACTTGAAGACAGATTATTTGAAGATGCATATTCAGAAGTGAAAAAAAAGGATAAAGCATGATTGCAAGGTCTAGAAAATAGCCTCAAAGGGCAAATCTAAGGGTTAATTGGTCTTAAAGAGGAGGTAGAGGGAGAGATTTGTTTAGAAAGTTTATTCAAAGAAATAATAACAAAGAATATTTCAAATGTAGAGGAGGATATCAATATTCAGGTACAAGAATGTCATAGAACACTAAGCAGATCTACCTCAAGGCATTTACTAATTAAGTCCCTAAAGATCCCGGGGAAGCACCGAAAGAGAAATAATATATATAAGACCTCCAATATGTGTGACAGCACACTTCTCAGTGGAAACTTTATAGGCCAGGGGAGAGTGGTATGACACATGCAATGTGCTGAAGGAAAAAAATCTTAACCCTATAATAATATATCATTAAAAAATATTATTCACACATGAGAGAGAAATAAAGACTTTTCCAGACAAACAAAAGGTGAAGGATTTCATTAACAATAGACTTATCCTATAAGAAATGCCGGCTTGGCGCCTGTGGCTCAAGTGGCTAAGGCGCCAGCCACATACACCTAAGGTGGCGGGTTTGAATCCAGCCTGGGCCCGCCAAACAACAATAATGGCTGCAGCCAGAAAATAGCTGGGCTTTGTGGCGGTCACCTGTGGTCCCAGCTACTTGGGAGGCTGAGGCAGGAGACTCGCTTGAGCCCAGGAGTTGGAGGTTGCTGTGAGCTGGGATATCATGGCACTCTACCCAGGGTGACAGCTTGAGGCTCTGTCTCAAAAAAAAAAAAGAAATGTCGAAAGGAGTTTTTCAATGTGATAGAAAAGGACATCAATAAACAATAAGAAATCATCTAAGATAAAATTCACTGGTAACAATAAGTGCCCGAATATGGAATATACTCTTATTATTGTCATAGTGGTATATAAACCACTTATAGCTTGATTAGGAAGACTAAAAGACAAATCTATCAAAAGTAATAGCTACTATAACTTTGTGAGTGATAGATAGTATAAAAAGATATAAATGAAAATAATGAAAAGTTAAAAAGCAGGGAAGTTGGGCAGTTAAAGTGTTGAATTTTTTGTTTTAGATTTGTCTTTGCTTGTTTGTTTGTAAGCAGATTTTTCATATTTTTAAAATAATTGGTTATAAAATGCTTTTTGCAAGCATCATGGTTACCTCAAATAAAAAATCCTACAATAGATACACAAAAAATAAAAAGCAAAAAAAATAAAATGCTACCAAAGAAAATCACATTCAACAAAGAAAGACAGGAAGAAGGAAAAAAAGGATCATAAACAACCAGAAATGAAATAACAACATGGCAGTTGTAAAGTCTTACCTGTCAATAATAATACTGACTGTAAATGGCATGTACTCTCCAAAAGATATAGAGTGGCTGAATGATTAAAAAAACAAGGATTAGGTACATGTTTTATGTAAGAAACCTATTTCACTTATGAAGACATATGTAGACTAAAAGGAATAGAAAAGATATTTCATACAAATAGAAATCGAAAAACAGCAGGGATAGGTATACTTGAATCAGATATAATAGGTTTCAAGAGAAAAACTGTAAAAAAGGTCTTTAAATAATGATGAAGGGATTAATTCAGCAAGAGGATTTAACAGTTTTAAATATGTATGCACCCATCACTGAAGTACCCAGATAGAAACATTATCAGAGCTAAAGAGAGAGATAAACCCTAATATCATAATAGTTGATGAATACAACACTGCACTTCACCATTAGGCAGATCATTCAGACAGAAATCAACTAAGAAACATTGGACTTATCTGCATTATAGACCAAATGGACCTAAAAGATACAAGGTCTCACAATTAGGTTTGCAAACTTACCACTTTGAGCTTATGTTGGCAGCACTGTACAAACAGCTTGGTAAAGCATATCAGTGTCTCAGAGTTATGTTCATGTTGACGTGTGGTGGTGTCTTGCTGAGTAGTGCTCATTATCGTTGGGTGTTGTTGTGTGCTGTCATGAGAATGCTAGAGCTTGAATTAAACCAAAGAACAAACATTAAATTTCTTGTTCAACTAGACAATAGTGGAAGTGAAATCAAGGATATGTTAGTCCAAATTTATAAGGATAATGTCATGAAAAAAATGACAGTGTACAAATGGATTAAACATTTTTCTGAGGGGAGAGAAAGCATCACTGGTGAAGAGAGATTAGGGTGGCCGGCAACAAGCAGAACTGACAAAAAAACTGCAAAACTATGTCGAATTATACATGAAAATTGATGGCTGACTGTGAGAAGCATATCTGATCAAGTAAAAAATTATCGATTGAGAAACAGTTTGGGAAATCTTAACTGAAAATTTTGACATGAGGGGTTCACTGATGAACAAAAGCAAAAGAAAGTTGAAGTTTGCCCACACTTTTTGGAGAGGCAAGGCAGTGTTTTGCTATGTTATCACTGATGATGAAACATGGGTATACCAGTATGCTCCTAAAACAAATTGTCAAAATGCGCAGTGGGAGTCTGCATATTCTCCATGACCAAAATGTTTTGTCAGTCCAAATCAAGAGTCAAAATGATGTTGCTAACTTTTTTGATATCAGAGAGATTATTCATTATGAATTTTTAACAACTGGACAAATAGTTAGCCAAGTGTACTGTTTGGAACTGCTGAAAAGGCTGCATGCAAATGTTAGAGGAAGATGAATGGAAATTTTTGCCAACAACTCATGGCTTTTGCATCATGACAGTGCACCAGCTCACATGGCACTGTCTGGGAGGGAGTTTTTATCCAGCAAACAAATAATTGTACTGGAAAATCCTCCCTACTTAACTGATCTGGCTCCCAATGACTTTTTTCTTTACACAAAGGTAAAAGAAATATTGAAAGGAAGACATCTTGTTGATATTCAGGACATCACATATAATATGATGACTTTAATGGCCATTCCAGAAAAAGAGTTCTAAAATTGCTTTGAAGGGTGGTGTAGGCCCTGGCAACAGTGCATAGCTTCCCAAGGGGAGTACTTCAAAGGTAACTGTAGTGATATTCTGCAATGCGATATGTACTACTTTTTCTAGGATGAGTTCATGGACTTAATTGTCAGAACTTGTATTTATAGAATGTTTCATCCAACAGCTACAGAATACATGTTCTTCTCCTCAGCTTATGGATCATTCTCAAGGATAGACCATATGTAGGGTCAGAAAACATGTCTTAACAATTCAAAAAAATTTAAACCATATTAAGTGTTTTCTCTGACCATATGGAATAAATCCAGATTATCAATAACCGGAGGAACATTGGATACTACATGGAAATTTGACAACATGCCTCTGAATGACCTGTGGATTAATGAAGAGATTAAGAAGGAAATAAAATATTTCTCAAAGCAAATGAAATGAAAATGCAACATATTAAAATCTTATATTTAACAAAAGCAACACTAAGAGAAAAGTTTATAGTAATAAATGCCTATATCAAAAAAGTAGAAAAGTTCCAAATAAACAACTTAGTGATATATCTCAAACAACTAGAAAAACAAGAGCAAACCAAACCCAAAATTAGTAGAAGAAACGAATAATAAAGATCAGAGCAGAAAAGAATGAAATTGAAGCAAAAAACCTCCACAAAAGATGAAGAAAATGATTTTTGTTTTGTTTTGTGAAAAGATAAACAGAATTGATAACACCTTTTGACAGACTAAGGAAAAAAGTGAGAAGACCCAAATAAATAAAATCAGACATGTAAAAGGAGATATTACAACTGTAGAAATCCAAAGGATTGTTAGGAACTAGTATGAGCAACTGTATGTTAGTAAATTGGAAACCTAGAAGAAATGGATAAATTCCTAGACACATAAAATCTTCCATAATTGAACCAGGGAGGCATCTAAAACCTTACTAACCCAATAACAAGGAATGAGATAGAAACAGTAGTAAAAAGTCTCCCATCAGATAAAAGCTGAGGACCTGATAGCTTCCCTGCTGAATTCTACCACATGTTCAAGGAACAGCTAATACCAGTCCTACTTAAAGTATTCTAAAAAATGGAGGTCAAGGGAATATTTCTTTCTTTCTTTTTTTTTTTTTT
>NW_003852423.1:14839778-14876980 GCF_000181295.1 Otolemur garnettii
TGAGCCACAGGCGCCGAGCCCAAGGGAATATTTCCAAACTTACTTTATAAGGTTTGTATCACCTGATAACAAAACCAGATTCAAAGACACAAGGAAAAACAAACAAACAAACTGTAGGCCATTATCTCTTATGAGCAGAGGTGCAAACATCCTCAACAAAAAGCTAATAAACCAGGTTCAACAACACATTAAAAAGATTATTCATCATGATTAAGTTGGATTCATCCCAAGTATGAAAGCATGATTGAACATATGGGGATCAATCAGTGTAAACTGTCTTTTCAACAGAAGCAATAACAAAAACAATATGATCATTTTACCTGATGCTAAAAAATCATTCAATAAAATCCAATATTCCTTCATGATAAAACTGAAAAACTGGGTATAGAAGAAACTTATCTAAACCTAACATTATATAAGTTATTTATAATGGATTCACAGCTAATATACCGAGTATATTCAAACTGAATGTGGCAAAACTGCCCACTTTCATTGCTGTTACTCAATGTATTATAGTACCGGAAATTCTAGCTAGAGTAGTCTGATGAGAGAAAGAAATAAAGGGCATCCAAATTAGAAAGAAAGAAGTCAAATTATCCTTCTTATAAGATGATATGATCTTATATCTAGAGAAACCAAGACTCCACGACAAACCTATTAGAACTGAAAAACAAATTGATTAAATTTTTAGAACAAAATCTACATTCAAAATTCCCTAGCATTTCTATATGCCGACAGCAAACCATGTGAAAAATAAACCAAGAAAGTAATTTATTTTACGGTAGTTACAAATAAAATACAATACCTAGGAATAAACTTAACCACAAAAGTGAAACATCTCTACAATGAAAACTATAATAAATTGATGAAGGAAATTAAAGAGGACACAAAAAAATGGAAAGATATTCCACATACATGGATTAGAAGAATCACTCTGTTAAAATGACCACACTACCCAAAGCAATCTTCAAATTCAATGCAGTCCCCATCAAAATACTCATGACTTTCTTCACAGAAATTAAAAAATATCCTAAAATTTATATGTAACCACAATGTAAATAAATTGAAGCCACCCTGAACAGAAGTATCAAAACTGGAGGAATCACATTGCCTGACTTCAAATTACATTACAGAGCTACAGTAACCAAAACAGCATGGTGCTGGCAACCCAAAACAGGTACATAGACCAATGGAACAAAATAGAGTACCTAGAAATAAATTCACTCATCTACAGTGAACTTGTCTTTGACAAACTTGCCAAGAACATACATTGGGAAAAAGATAATCTCTTCAATAAATGCTGTTGATAAAATTGGATATCAATATTCATATGCAGAAGAATGAAACTAGACCTGTATCACTCATCATATACAAAAATGAAATCAAACTAAAGACTTAAATATAAGACCCCAAACTGTGAAACTACTAAAAGAAAATATTGGAGAAATGCTTCAGGACATTAGTGTGGGCAAGGATTTCTTGAGTAATATTCCTAAAGCAACTAATGCAAATTAGGACAAATGGGATTGCTTCAAGGTAAAAAGCTTCTGCACAGCAAAGAAACAATCAATAAAGTGAAGAGACAACCCACAGGATGGAAGAAAAAATTTACAAACTACTGATCTATAACTTGAATATTCAGGGTGTTCATAAAGTTCATGTGTAATTTAAAATAGTTGACAGTAATTTAAATTTTATGGACACCTTGTATAAGGAGCTCTAACAACTGAATATGTAGGAAAAAAACCAAATAATCCAATTAAAAATGGGCAAAAGATCTGAATAGACATTTCTCAAAAGAAGATATACTAATGGCCAACAGGTATATGAAACATATTCAACACTGTTAGCCATCAAAGAAATTCAAGTCAAAAAACTACAACGAGATACCATCTCACCCCAGCTAAAATGGCTTTTACCAAAAAGATAAGAGATTATTATTATTTTTAGGGTTTTGATTTATAATTGAAACAAAGGGTTTTTTCTTCCCTATGAAGGTTTTGCTACTCTTGGTCTTGTTGACATTTTGTTCTTGGTTGTGCCTTTGTAGGGGGTTTAGCAGTAACCCAGGCTTCTAGCTATTAGATGCCAGTAGTACCTCTTGGCTTCACCATCCACTTTCAAAACCATGGTCGGGGGAGGGTTGGGCAAAATTACCCCCATTGCTCCACAGTATAGTATTAATATTAATGAAAATTATCAACTGTATCTTAGGTGCCTCTTTTGTTCTGTTACAACTGTTAGATCTGAATTAGAATTTAATATTCATCCCCATTGAACAGACCATGAGAAATCATAAATTTATAGATTAGCTCTTTGGTACTACTATGTATTACATTTTTTTTTTTTTTTGACTAAGTGGCTATTATAGCAAGCCTTTTACTTTAGATTTTATACTCAAATGTTTTAATTCTTCCTTTAAATGTTTTCCTTTTTTAAGTTATAAAGGTGATATTATTGGAAAATTTGGAAAAATAGATACTTAGGAAGAAAATTAAAATCATCTTTGGTCCTAAAATTTAGATATAATCAGAAATACATGTACTTTGAACTCAAGTATAGACCCAAAAGTCTGCTTTTAGTGAACACCAAGAGATACTGTAGATTAAAATGGAATCTTCCCTTCCTTGGTTAAAAACGGCAAACAATGATTTTAAATAATTCTTGATCTTTTAAGATAACTAAGGAGCTAGAGCTCATCAGTATTTTCATTTTACTTAATTTTGCCTGAATTATATAAATAATTGGAGATCTATGAGATAAAAAGGCTTGTTTATGCATCAGTTAGCCACTTGAGAGATTGATTACTTCCTCTTATGTGGAAGAAGTTACTTTATAACTTATATAACACATTAAACCTTTCAACTGTTCATATACAATAGGTGACTTAGATGTATACGTTTATATATGTATGTGTGTATATATATCTATATGTATGTGTGTCTGTTTCCAATTTTATAAACAATAAAATCGAGGTTTGAACAGAAGCCATAGTCTTTGCTTTATAATTGAAAAAACGTGTTTTGGTGTAGGCAAATTGAAGGAAAAGTTGTAACTCTCAAACAATTCATCTGTTTAGAAAATGCTTTCAGGACTTTATATGTTAAACCCGTAATTCTATTACAATTACTGAATTTTGTATGTAACAAGAAGCATTTGTTCATTGACTTAAATATTTAGCAGAATTTAACAATTAGAAGTTTCTTAGAGTGGTGTGTGCTGTGTCTATTAGAGAAATGCAGGAGATTGAGAAATGAACTATTTTTGGAAAACTGAAGTAATTTCTTTATTAATATGAAGTAATCTTGAAGGTTAAATCTGAATCTTGACACTGATGGTTTGGGGGCTACTGATGATGCTACCATGTTAATTTATTTTGGTTTTTTAATTTTCTTTTAGATTTAGAATGTACCATTGCAATGTTGACTTTGTTTCAAGAGTTAGTAAAATGTTAACAGGTTGTAAGTACGTTTTTATAAATTACAAACAGTCTATTTAGTATCATAATTATTATTTTATTTAGAAGAGGGAGGCTTTCCATTTACTTTTTTTTGAGACACAGGCTATCTAGCTCTGTCACCCAGGGCAGTGGCATAATTATAGCTCACTGAAACCTCCAACTCCTGGGCTGCAGCATCCTCCTGCCTCAGCTTGCCAGGTAGCTGGGACTGTAACTACACACCACCACTCATGGCAAATTTTTCTATTTTAAGTAGAGACAGGTGCTTGCACTTGCTCAGTTTGGTCTCAAACTCCTGAGCTCAAGTAGTCCTCCTGCCCTGGCCTCCATTAACTTTTTGCAGAGTTTATTTTTGGAGTCATTAGAGATTTATTGACTAATGGCTTATTTTATATGATACTTTTTAAAGGACTTACTAAAGGACCTTCAATAAGGAGGAAGGACATTGTGCTTCCTACATTAATTTGTTTTTGTTTGAATAAGCATCTTTTTTTGTTTCTTTTAAAAGCTACTGGAATCATATAACTGGCATCTCAACATGTGAAGTCAGTCCAAAATTGTTCAAATATTTTAGATGGTGCATGTATTTGATTTAAGAAGGGAAAAACAAAGGCAACTGCAGATGTTAAATCTTTTTCTAATGTTAAAGATGTCTTTTAATAAAGGGTATTAAATTTTAAATTTCTATTTCTTCCCAAATGAACAGTTTTTTGACTGTAGCTTATATGTCTGGGACTGTGCCAGGTGCCTTCATGTGTTTCCATTTACAGTATAGTCCCTCCTTATCCACAGTTTTACTTTCCGCAGTTTCAGTTACCTAGGTCAACTGCAGTCCGAAAATATTAAATGGAAAATTTCAGAAATAAACAACTTAGAAGTTTTAAATTGCATTGTTCTGGGCAGCATGAGGAAATTTTGCTTCATCTTGCCCAGGATGTAAATCATCTCTGTGTCCAGCGTATCTGCCTTCCACCCGTCCTGCCTGTTAGACATGTAGTAGCCATCTCAGTTAGTACCTTGACGAGTACTCAGTACTAGTTTTTTTCACATGTAACCTTTATTTTACTGAATAATTGGTGCAAAGCACAGGAATACTGTGCCTGATTTATAAATTAAGCATTATCACCTGTATGTATGTGTAGGATAAAACAATACATACAGAGTTTGATGATATTTCATGTGTCCACTGGGGTCTTGGAATGTACCCACTGTGGGTTGGAGGACTACCATAATCCCCCCCCCCGGGTATCAAGGTATAACTGACAATTGAAAATTGTATATTTTTAAGGTTATGTAACTTGATGGTTTGATATATGCATATATTCCAAAATATTCATCACAATTAAGCTAGTTAACATTTCCATTACCTCACATAGTTACCATTTTTTCTTTCCCTTTCTTCCTTCCTTAATTTTTTTGGGAGTTAGAAGGCTGAAGATTTATCCTCTTTAGCAAATTTCAAATGAACAATATGGTCTTGTTAACTATCTTCACGTTGTTCTATATTAGATCTCCAGAACCTGCTCATGTATTCAGGGTAACTGAAGCTTTGTAATGCTTGACTTGAATTCTTAGAACAATCTGCAGAGTGGGTGTTATTCTCATTCTACAGATAAGGAGATTGGCAAAGCCATAATATGAACCCTAAAGAGACCAGCTTTATTCCTTCTTTATATACATATACATGTATACTTACCCATATACACACACGTATATGTACATGTACACATATGCATTTATATGTGTGTGTACAGACACATGTATAAAAACATTGGAAGATTTCTTTGTATGTTTAAGACAATTTCAAGGGAATAGAGAAAAAGTTCTTGGGAAATAACTGTTCTTTTTCAATAGTCATTGTTTCATCATAGAACTTTGTTTGAACAGAAGATAAAAGTAATGGTTTTGTAATAAAATGATTTTTTTCCTTGAGTTTGGCATTGCTGTTATTTTGGCTTTGAATTTAATATGTGACAAGTGTATTTTAGGAGAGGAAATACTTACTGACCTTTAGATGTGAAAATGCCATAAAGTAAGGAGTTTTTACTTCTACTTATCTCAGAATATGCACTCAAAGAAAAGTATGTTTTATGTTTTTTAGTAAGGAGAATTTTGCATTTTGTAGCACTAAATACTTTAAGGGGCCTATACATCTTTCCACATGAGAATATTTTTCGATGCCCCCGTTTCCTCTTTCTTTATGATAGGATTCAGATCTGAGTCTTTTGAAAGTCCACCTGAGGCAGGGCATGAAGGACTTGCCTTTCCCTTCAGCTGGAGGTGGCAATCTTAGCACATTTACTTCTAATTAAAACCAGAACCCGACATTTCACTAGGGTATTATTACTTTTAAGCAATGAGAATTTTGAACTTGGGAATGAAGTTTTCTCTTATAAACCTTATAGTTCATTTGGGTCTCAGAATTTAAAAAAGCTGTTGACTACCCATTGTGCATTAAAAAGGTTAAAAGTCATCATTTTATTATGTTTTGTGGCATTCTTTTTCATTATAATACTTGTTTTATGGGTTTTATAAAGGTGCATTAAAATGTAGCAGCTTCTGTTGGAATGACATTAAGTTAAGTTCTTGGCTTTATTGGCAACTTTTGTCCTTGACAAAACTGATTGGATTTTTAAAGTTATACTTGTGACTGAGGATGGAGATATTTGTGTGTTGACAATTACAAAGTAACTGAGGTCAAGTACCAAAAGGGAAAGGAAAAGTAGAGGTTATTACCTGGGCAGTTCAGATTCTTAATAACCTTTACTTGGTTATTATACTTGGCTGTTTCCTCCAAATGTTATATATAATTAAAAAAATATATATTTTGAAATTATAAACTGTTCTTATAATAAAAGGATTGTAAATGATTCTTTTATTTTTCAGTTTGTGTGACTGGAAACTGACTTAGCATTTATTTATTCATGAACTTTTATGTGTAAAGAAACTTTTTAAAGAAGTATTTTATTTAATTACACTACCATATTGTTTATAAACTAGTACAGTTAAATGAATATGAAACATTTACAATAGCAGATACTGTTAAATTTTATGATTATGATTGTTAATTCAGAATGTTATATATTCATTTATATGACATTTATACTTTAAACAAAATGGGTTACATTACCCATTACTGTACTTACTGGCTTTTTACCTTGTAATATATTGTGGCTATCTTTCCATGACAATATAGGCAATGTCTGAGTTATGGACAACCTGGCTTATGGTGTTCCATACATGGTATGGGCTTCCAAGGCTCCCCATAGGCATAGTTTATAATCAGATAATTAAATTAACAACTCAGGAAGTAGTTTCTTCTGTGTATGTACACAAACCCACAGAGTGTAAGCAGCGTGGTGGTGCAGCACCTTACTGGTTAATCTAATAATTGTTTATACAGTCTCTATGCACAGCATCACTTTTGTCTTATCTTTTAAATTCAATTTTGTGAGCCTGTGTTTACTCATATGACCCTGCCTCCAAAGCAGAAGTCCACTACAAGTCCAGGTGAGCTTGCAGGGAAAAGGAAGATGATTACAATGGAAATGAACGTGGAAATAATAAAAGCATTTGGATAAAGGCCAGATGCTGGCATTCATGGGGAAAGCATCAAGCTTCGGTCACTTGACTATCACAATAGTTATAAAAGGTAAAGTGAGAATTGGAACATGTGAAAGGCAGTGCTCCAATAAAAACATTAATAATTACTAAGCAATGTGGTAGATTAATTATTAAAATGAAAGCATTATTATTGATTTGGTTAGAAAATCAAAATAAGCATAACATTACTGTTAGCATTGATGCAACATTAGGTGTTAACCTTTAATGCTGTTTTGAAATTTCTCCTATCTAAACTCATTGTATGAGTTTGTTTTTATGTTTGTTTGAATTAAGAGAAGGAACACAATAGTTTTCTGTAATTTATTATTACAGGGGTATGATTATTATCACCATAGTATTACACTGTATTATTATTATCACATATGAACCATTATAATATTGTTATCACGATTATTACCACATATGCTCAGAAATCTGAGTTACATACAAATCAGACCTAAAGATGTTCTCAGGAATGTATTTCATCCATAACTATAAATCTATCTTATTTAAAAAATATATAATTTATTGATATAGATTTGTAAGTATTTATTTATAAAGCACATTATAACAGGTGCTAGTAGGATTTTTAAATTAATGTATTTTAATTATCAAATACTAATAATTGTGTATTTGGGAATAATGTAATATTTTTATCTATTTATATGTTGTAGAAAGATTAAATAAAACTAACATTCATTACTTCACCAACTTATCAATTTTGTGGTGAGAACATTAAAAATGTATTCTTTTAGCAACTCGGAAATATGCAAAACATTATTATTAACAGTGGTTCCCATGTAGCGCAATAACTATTTTAAATAGTAACTATTTAAAGTTGCACATGATCTTTGTGGCCACCCTGTATTACTAAAATGTATTCCTCCAGTCTAAATGCAGCTTTGTACCGTTTTACCTCATCATTTTTAATCGTTTAAAGTTTGTTTTATGCTACATATACATTGTAGTTAATGCAATCAGTTACTTATTGATATATAGCTAATGCTTTAGATATTTTTCTTTTTATAAGTCATTGAAATTATTTGTAATTTTGTATATGTTTATTAAAACATAAAACTAATACATTCTTATTTTTTAAAAAAGAATAAAAACTGAAAGTTCCTTTTCATTTCCCATGTGCAGATGAAATCTCACTATTGTAAAGGCAAATAGAATGGTAATCAGCCTTACACTTGCTTACATTATTATTCAGTACATACAAACATGTTTAGTTTTGTTTAATGTTGTTTTACATAAGTGAGATCACTCTATATTAGTCTATGACTTTCTCATTTCGTTTACATGGATATCCTTTCATGTCCAAACATATAGACTTATGTTCTTCTGTGGACTATGCAGAATTCTTCATGTTAAATAAGAATAGCCATTCATATCTAACAGGTATAATGCGCACATTCTGGGTAAAGGACACACTTATAATTTTGACTTGAAATGTACAAAACAAACTATGTACCCAAGGGGTGTGTACCCCTGTAATATTCAGAAATGAAAAGATAAAAGCAAACAAAGTAAAATAAAAAATAGCCTTTTCAGGCTGGCTGCTTATTTATCTATTATAATTACTTCTGGAAAGAAGGATATAAATTAGTCAATATTTAGATCGCCTTTTTTTGCCAAAGTCTTCTAACACATTTGCCTTCTTGTCAAGGTTCAATTTACATGTTTGGACATGTAATTTTTTTAAGTGTTTACCTAAACTTTGAGCATGGTGCCCCATGGTAGAGCCAATCATTGGTGGGGCCCAAGCTTCAAGAATGGTGGGAAGTTTGATGGATTCCTGTCAATCCTCTTCCTCAAATGTCTTGTTTTAAATAATATGTCATTGTAAAATAACTTTGGGAGGAAAAGTATTCTCTGTTCTTGCCACTGAGAGCCAAACAAATGAGCATTTCATCTTTTTTCCTATCAATTTATATTTAATGAAACTAAATCCATATTGTATTTACTCTTTTAAGGTCTTTTCCTTATTAACAATTTCATGAGCATTTCCCCAAATCAGCAATTACTGCAATATAAATAGAAATGATTATAAAGAATTCTGTGATATATACACATTTGGTGGAATTGTTTCTAAAATTTTTTTCTTTTTTTTGAGAGTCTCATTCTGTTGCCCTGGGTAGAATGCTGTGGTGTCATCATAGCTTTAGCAATCTCAAACTCTTGGGCTCAAGGGATCCTCTTAGCCTCCCAAGTAGCTGGGCTTGTAGGCACCCATCATGATGCCCAGGAAGTTTTTTTTTTCTATTTTTTTTTATTAGTGCTGGGGTCTCACTCTTGTTCAGGCTGGTCTTGAACTCTTGAGCTCAGGTGATCACCCACTTTGGCCTCCCAGAGTGCTAGGATTACAGGTATGAGCCATGATGCCCAGCCAGTTTCTAATGTCTTGCTTTTAAAAATACTATAGTTGCACAGTAACTCCACATTATCAGTATTTGAATCTCTATAAATGTTCCTCTCTGATAATGGGATCCAACCCCAGGACTTGATAATTGGGATAAGAAACTTTTGAGACACATTTAAAATTATGTTAGAAAGTTGGGCTCAATTTATGCTTCCATCAACTATGTGTCTGTCACATCTATGCCAATACCAGATAGTATTATTTTTAAAAAGTTCAAAATTTTCATTTCATAGGCAATAGTGACATATTATCATAATTTATAATAATAGTAAAAAGTGTTTATTGGGTGCTGCCACCCAAGATTATGCTAGAGATTTAACTTAAACTTTCTCACTTAAACCTCAGAGCAACTCTGTAAAGTGGGTCATTATTTTCCTTTTAGGCATGAGAACATTTAAGATTGGCAAGATTAAGAAATCTGCCCATGAATACACAAGCCAGTGAGTTCAAAGTTAACTTTTAACTTCGCCTATTTGCTTAGTTGTACAGATGTTTTAGTTTTTTATGATTTATCAAATATTTTAATCTTTTGTTATGGCTTCTGATCTTTCTATCATTCTTCTTAAGGTCTTTCCTACACTAATATTCTAAAATACTTTCATATGTTTTCTTAATTTTTTTTTTTTTTTTTTGTTAGAGACAGAGTCTCACTTTATTGCCCTTGGTAGAGTGCAGTGGTGTCACAGCTCACAGCAACCTCCAGCTTAGGTGATTCTCTTGCCTCAGCTTCCTGAGTAGCTGGGACTACAGGCGCCCACTACAAGGCCCAGCTATTTTTTTTTTTTTTTTGTTGCAGTTTGGCCGGGGCTAGGTTTGAACCTGCTACCCTCGGTATATGGGGCCCGTGCCCTACTCACAGAGCCACAGGCGCCACCCTGTTTTCTTAAATTTTCTGGAATTTATTTTTAGATATAGTATACAATAAGGCCTAATTTTATTTTTTCCCCAAATATATATCCAGGTGACCAAGCATCATTTATGAATATTCTTTTCTCATATGCTAAATTCCTAGTCATTAGTTTGCTTTTAAACTTGTTCATTTAATCTACTATGAATCCTGATACCATATTAAAATCATTAATGTACGGTATGTTTTATTTGTAGGAGGACTAATCATTCCTCATGGTTCTTCTTGTAAAAGGAATTTCTTGGTTATTCTTGTTCTTTTTCATGTCACCTTGAACCTAAACAAATAGTTTATTGAGTTCTGTGAAAAAAAATCATGTTAAAATTTTGTTTGGTTTTACATTAAATCTATAGATTATTTTGATGGATAACTGATGTGTTTATAACATTGAATTTTCCCATTCAGGAACACAACGTCTTTCTATTTACTTAAATGTTATTGTATTTCTTTCAGTAAAATTTTGAGTTTTACCTTTTTGTTGTTGTTGTTGGTTCTTCCCTCTCTTCCTTTCTTCCATTTATGTGCCAGGCACCCTGGTAGACACTAAGGATACAATGATAAGCCAAAAATAGAGGTGGCTTTTTTAAGTTTGAGGAGGGGGATAAACATTAAGTAGATAATCATTTAGTAGGTAGATAGGTGTAAAGTCACAACTACTATGAAGGAAAAGATGCCATGATGATAAAGGTACATTTAGGGGTATAATTCTTAATTTGGCTTTATTTAATTTAGCTTTCCTGAGGAAGTTAATTTAAGATCTGAAAGTTGAGTTCAAACCAGTGTGTTAGGAATCTAGTTGATTTTTTGGCTATCTATTGTGAATGGCATCTTTGTTTTAGTACATTAAAACGTTTATTGGGTGGCGCCTCTGGCTCAAAGGAGTGGGGCGCTGGCTCCATATGCCAGAGGTGGCAGGTTCAAACCCAGCCCTGACCAAAAACTGCAAAAAAAAAAAAAAAAATTGGACAAGGTTGGAGGAAGGCTGGGTGGGCAATGCTATGTTAACTCTATGGCATTAACAATGATCCAGTTTTTCCTCGTAAAGATAACATCCCACTCTATTCTGGTTTCTTTTGATAGAAAGATGTCAGCTTTCAGTATAGCTATTTTTTTTTTTGTTAGATAATCTGTCTTTTCTATTGGCTTTTAAGAGACGCTCTGCCTTTGGTGTTCTATAGTTTCTTTCTCTTCCCTCCCTCCCTTCCTTCCTTTCCTTCCTTCCTTCCCTCCCTCCCTACCTCTCTCCTTCCTTCCTTTCTGTTTTTGACAAGGTCTCACTCCATCCCTTGGGATAGTGTCCCTTGGGATAGCTCACTACAACCTCCAAACTACAGGTGCATGCCACTACATCTGGCCAAACTTTTCTATGTTTTGAAGAGACTGGGGTCTTGCTCTGGCTCAGGCTGAGCTCCAACTCCTGGTCTCAAGCAGTCCTCTCACTTTGGCCTCCCAAAGTGCTAGGAATACAGGCTTGAGTCACCTAGCTTCTTATTAGGTATCTGAGGGAGGACTTACGTTTATTTATTCTAGTTGGGATCTATTTGGTTTAAAACTGGATCATAGAATTGGTGACTTTCCACAATTATGCATATTTCTTAGTCATCATTTTTTGAATATTGCATTTTCTATATTTTCTCTATTATCTACCTATGAATATACAACTGTAGACATATGTTAGACTGTTACCCCATTTTTATGTCTTTTCACTTGTATTTTTTATCTCTGTTGTTAATATATCCTGTATTATTTCTTTAGATTTATTTTTTTGTTTCCTAAATCACTGTTATAACAAATCTTTATTTTTATTTATTTATTTATTTTGAGACAGAGTCTCATTATGTTGCCCTTGGTAGAGTGCTGTGGCATCATAGCTCATAGCAACCTCCAACTTTTGGGCTTAAGGGATTCTCTTGCCTCAGCCTCCCAAGTAGCTGAGACTACAGGTACCCTCTACAATGCCTGGCTATTTGTTGTTTTTGTTGCAGTTGTCATTGCTGGCCTGGGTTGGCACCCTTGGTGTATGTGGCAGGCACTGTAACCACTGTGCTACGGTTGCCAGGCCTAACAAATCCTTATTAAAACTATTATCGGAGTTTAGTTAACTTAATTATTATATTAGTTGGTCATTGATAAAGTCCCTTAATCATATTTTTAATACTTGCTTTTATTTCTTTAAATAAAGAAAATGTAATATCTTTGTATTTTCTATCAATAATTTCAGTATGTGAAGACTTTGCAATTCTGATTCTGCTCTATGCTATTTTTGCTATTTCTAGCTCATATTCCCTTCAATTCTTTATATAGTATGACCTTGACTGGGAGGTCATATTTTTTGAAACTTTATCCATGGGAATGATTGGTGTGTTCCTTCAAAGGTTTCAGTATTCTCCTATCAGGTGTTTGGTGGTGCTTCCAACCCAGGATCACTGTGTACTAAATACACAGACTGAGGTATCATGGGACATTCAGTAGAATGAATTTGGTCTGCAAGCCCACATTCAAATCAGCCTGGTATTATGAATTCTTAGGAGAGATTTTTTTCCCCCCTTCATCTGGTTCCAAGTTTTGAGATGTGCACTTTATTTTGCTTTCTTTTGGGCTTGTGGGGGATTGCTATTTCTACGTTCTTCTTAAGTTGAGAGTAGAGCTTTTTGCAGTCTTAGCTTTATTCTGGGGGACTGGAGATAATGTAAGATTTATTAGATGCCACACAAAGAGTGGTCCTCAAGTTTTTTCTCCTTTATTGTATGTCATTTGAGGCCATGAAAACTGAAGCTTAAGGTTATCTGGTTTAGGAAAATGCCTCGGGGGCTCTGTTTACCTTTGTGGGTTCCCACTTAGTTTTTGGTTTCTAAATTTTATTTACTTTTTTTGAGCAGCAACTTGATGTACTTTAAAATACTGCTTTGAACAAACATTTTGTTCATTAATTTTAGTGGGAGAATCAGGTATTATTTGCTATTCTCTTCCTCTACTTACTTTATAATTTAATTTTATTTATCTTTGCAAGCAAGCAGTTAATAAAGAATTCAGCAAGCATCTACATTAAGCTTTGCCTGTTAAAGTGAAATATTTGATATTTTATACTTCAATCTGATGTTACTTATAAGCATACAAAGTACATTTGTGATGACAGGCCCTGTTAAATCTGGAATCAGAAAGGAACTTAGAAATTATGTCATTAGGTATCTATTCCATGCATACATTCAGTTATAGAAACAGTGTGGAGATTAGAAGACATGGTATTGAGTCCTAGCCCAGCTACTTGCCAGTTGTGTGTCCTTTAACAAATCTTGGAAGTTTCCAGAGCCTTTCTTCTCTCTACAGTCAAATGAGGACAACAGGTTTTGACCTTCCCAGGTTACAGAATAGTTCTGAGGTTGCACGTGCTAATAATATTTGGGCCAGTGCATGTAAATGGCTATTATTGTTAATTTTGAAGTTTTTAATTTGATGCTGTTAATTTCATTGGACTTTGATGAGACAAGGTCATCAGTGCATTCATAGATTGTTATCTTTGTTCTGCATAACCTCTTAAAACCTTCTTCACTGTTTTTAGACTTCTTTATTTAATTTCCTCTTTGTATGAAATTGGAGCTCAGTTAAATGTAAGAGCATAGAGCAGAAACCAAGAAAAATTTGAAAGCTGATTTAGAAGGATTCATTGGAATACTCAAGGGGTGTTATCTAATTATACACATTGTTCACATTCATATCTTATGAAGTCATATTCTAGCATTTTAAAGTATAAAAGAAAGCCAGTCTTTGATAGACAAAAGTAAATGCCCATGCAAAATTGAATCAGTATTGGGAAGATTTTTAAAGTCAATTGCCTTGTGGTAGGTAGGATTGGATCCTTTCTCAACTTGTCAGCAGAGGGCGCCTTTGCCTCATTTTTTGCTTCCTTAAGTCTGACAATGGTGAGTCTGTAAAGAGCCAATGTATTTGTGGAAAATGCTTGTTTTCTCACCTAGATCTGAAGAAGTTTTGCTATTAGGTTTTTTTTTGTTCTTAGAAAGGAAAAACTTTTCATGTTTGCTTTCTGAGTTCTTTATAATAGTCATCCCCAAGTGACAATGGAGAGTTCTTTAAAAATGGTTAATGCTGAGATGTAATATGGTTTGTGATTGGTATCACCCGTTAAAGTTTTAAATGATCTTAAGATGATGAAAAAGAAATAGGTAGTAAGTTTCTCATAGAGCTAAACTGTATTCAGTTAAAGTATTTCACTTAGTGCTTATATTCTTTACTTTTTAACTTCTTAATTTATATTATTAGTCTTTTTAGATAACCATGATGATAATATGTTTTAAGAAAAAGTTTACTGATTGGGTCATTCTCAGGGTTGACAAGCCTAGAATATGTCCTCCAGTGGTTTCTGTAATTTTATAGGTCAGTGAAATTCAGGAGCCTGGGAATCACTGCTACATTGTATACTTAAGCAAATAAAGATGGAAATTTCTGAACTGAACCATTTCCAAATTTCTGGTCACCGAGTCTTAACTTTCCTCTGAGATCTCTTTTATCTTTGACAACTAAGGTGTGAGACTAAATTATCTGATATCCAAGATGCAAATAGCCATAGATTCTAGAGGAAGTTGGTTTGATTCTTTTTTTGAAAGCATGCTAAATTTGGGTTTAAGATTCCTATGCCCTTCTAGGTACTGAAGTAAGTAGTTAACAAATATTTCCTCCTCTCATCTTGTAGTCTTCAAAGAAACCCAGTGGGGTATAGAAGTTGTGAAAAGGTTTATTTGTATTCAATTTGATTGAATGAAATTAAACAAATTACCCGGAGTTACATATCTCATGTTATCAGAGCCAGAGTTCTAAACCTTAGGATCTTATCTTTCTGATTCAAATTGTTGCTGTTTTTACTCCTTATTGCTACATTATCTACATTTGATTTTTTTTCTGTGTTTGCTCAATTTCTTCTTTTATGATATACCCCCCTGCTCTTGGAAAAGGGAACAGTCGAAGTATCCTATCAGTCCCCCTTTTTGGGGACTTTGGTTGTAATAATCTCTTTATTTTTTTGTTTTTTTGAGACAAGGTCTTGCTCTCTTGCCCAAGATATAGCACAGTGGTATCATCATAGTTTACTGCAACCTCAGCTCTTGGGCTCAATGATCCTCCTGCCTCAGCCTCTCAAGTAGCTAGTACTACAGGTGAGCACTACCATGACTGGCAAATTTTTTCCATTTTTCTGTAGAGATGAAGTTTTGTCGGTCTCAGACTCCTGGGCCTAAGCAGTCTCAAAGTGCTAGGATTACAGATGTGAGCTACCATACCTGGCCTAATGTCTTATTTTGTATTGCTCAGAAAAAGACTTTGTACCCCGGCTCTAATACTTACTAAAGCTTTAAAGGTTAATCTGAGTATGTTTTTGAAGTCAGAGTCTTAGGAATACTGATGGATCCTAAGGACTTATCTACTCCTTTGCTATGTACCTTGGGTTCTATGGTTCATTCTTTGTGAATGATTGATTTCCCTCCATATGCATATATTTTCCTTGTGTCCTCCTCAAGGCCATTTTCTTCCTTTATTGCCTATATTTTTGTCTTTCCATTAGGCTTTATCTTTTTAAGAGCAGTGTTAACCTTAACCTTCTCCCCCTCTTCTTAATAGTACTTAGTGTATCTAGTGTTAACTATAATAAGTACTTGGTCTTTTTATTTAGTGTTAACTTTTGTTGTACCAAGATGGATACTAAGCCCTGAAATAATTTTGAATCACAGTTTCTTAAATTTTTTTTTTGGAGACAAGAGTCTTACTCCCTTGCCCAGGGTAGAGTGCTATAGCATCATTTGTTCTTCAAGGATTTTTATGCATGATTTGTGGAAATGAGAGAGAGGATAAAGATGTGCCAAATTTATATGTGTCAGCAGGAAAAATACTGTGAATACTAATAGACAATGATACAAAATATACCATGAAAGAACAGAGGGAGAGTGTGGTATTTATACCGAATCGGAATTGGAGAAGGTTTCATGGAAGTGGTGGTGTTTGGATCTTGGGGTTACAGGATGAAGGATTTTGTGAGGCTGAGTTAGGGGAATGGCATTCAGATAAACAGAACTAGATTAAGAAGACTATGTGTATTGGGTCCTTTAAGCCAGGGTTCTTTTACCTAGAGTATTGGCTGGATAACAGGAAATATGTAAAATTTATTAGACGTCACAGCAAAGAATTCTTTAGATATCCTGTTCATGAATTTGTACTTAATTCTGGAGATACTGGAGTGTCTTTGAAGTTTTTGAGTGGGCTGATAACATGATTGCATCTGTATATTAAAATGATCATTTTGGATATTTGTTTTTATGACCTTTAGTAAAGATATACTATTTTCATTACTTCCTTTAGAAGAAACTAAGGAAATTTAATAGGCCAAACTATGGCTAAATGGCACATCATACTTTGTGATAGGCATGGACAATTCAGTAAATTTATTTTATTTTATTTGTTTTGAGACAGAGTCTCAAGCTGATGCCCTGGGTAGAGTGCTGTGGCATCATAGCTCACAGCAACCTCCAACTTGGGCTCAAGTGATCCTCTTAAGTCAGTTTTTCTATTTTTAGTAGAGACGGGGGTCTCACTTTTGCCATGCTGGTCTTGAACTCGTGAGCTCAAGCAATCCGCCTGCCTTGGCCTCCCAGAGTGCTAGGATTATAGGTGTGAGCCACTGCTCCTGGCCCAGTTCAAGAAGTTTAAAGTTAGTATTGTCATCCCTAATTTATTTTGATTTGCCTTTTAAAATCATCTAAGCTTAGATTAAGTTGAGCTTCAGCTGAGAATTTCCTGACATTAGTTATTTTTTCCACAACTTTAATTAATTGGTGATATCAAGTTCATTGTGGTCTATAGTTTTTTCTTATCCCATCTTTTGATATGCTAATGATTATAAGATTGATTAAGAGGATTAACAATATATAACAACTTAGAGCTGGGAGTTGATGCCATGTGCCTTTAATCCTAATTGAGGTGGGAAGATCACTTCAGCCCACGAGTTTGAGACCATCCTGGGCAATATAACTAGACCCTATTTCAAACAAACAAACCAAAAAAGCAAATATTTAGTTTTTCAACTTATTGCTTAATGGAACTGATACTATTGCAAATGAGGAATATTTGCACAAAATGAAAAAGTATCTAAAATTTTCTGTTTTTAAATATTTTTTGGAATATTCTCTGGGTTTCTTACCATGATTGGTTATTACCTTAAGAAGTTTACTTCACTTTAAAATGATTAAGTAATTAATCAATTAAATTTATTATTATTTTTTTTTAGAAACAAGGTCTTGCTCTGTGACCCAGACTGGAATGCAATGGTGTGATCACAGCTCACTATAACCTTAAACTCCTGGGCTCAGTGATCCTCCTTCCTCAGCCTCCCCAAATACCAGGATTTATAAGCATGAACCACTATGCCTGGCCTGAAACTAGTTATTTAAAAAATGTTATAGCTCAACATGATTCTCACCCTTTAAGAATTTTTCTTTTGGATGAGGGAGAAGAAAGGAATGCTAAGTACATGGGCTCTTCTGTATGATGTCATCTGTCTTATTTTTCTTATGTTACCTAGGGAGTCATCCTGTAAAAACATCAACATGGGGGCAGAATATGAACGTGAATATGAATGTGTGTGTTGGGGTGGGATGAGCGGCAGAAATGTATTCCCCATTCCCAAATAGGGCTTTCTGGCATACTCAATAGTTTTCTTTAGAGATTTCAGTAGTTAGTATGATGGGGAAATGGCTGTTTTGAAGAAAGTAACTTAAAATAGTCAGAAAATCATCTTGAACAGCCAATGAATCGTTCACACAGACCTAAATTCTGAAAGATTTTTGATAGTTCTTAAAGTGTGAAAAACCCTTTGCTTTAGAAAACAATGAATTTCTGATTGTGTGTGTGTATTTACTCCTTCTCACATTCAATTTTATCCTTTTTGCTCTGAAGGAATTTTTTTATCCTCAGTTTTAAGTTTTTCCACATAATTTGGTCTGCGAGGCAAAGAAATTTAATAATATCAGTTACTTACCATGTATTGAATGATAACCAGGTACTAGCCAGTATGTATTTTTATTGTATTTAATCCTTATATCAACATCGTGTTATATCTCTTCATATCACTGCTTGATATGTAAAGAAGGTGATCGAGCTCTCAGGACAAACAATAAGGAGGCGGCAAACCCGTCCTGCAGTTGTGGCCTTGCCCTCAGTTCTGCTGAACATGTCTTCTTCAGCAGTGTCTCCCTCCACCCAGCATCCCCACCTCCTAACACCCTGCAAGCATAGCTCTCTCACAGTCCCGGCCTCTGTGCATGGTGTTCCATCTGCTTCTTTTGTTTCTCTGGTTGCCTGGTGAACTCTGAACTCTTTCTCAACCTGCAAGACCCAAGTGTTATCTCTGTATCAGCTTTTCCCGAGTCTTCCAGACACTGTTAATCATCCTCCCATAGACTTTTCAATTACTTTAGTATGTTTGTGTTCTTACATTGTTATAATATTTAATTGTTTTAACTCCCACATTTACTGAACTTTCTTGGGGTAGGAGGTATGTCTCTCATAGCACATGCTAGGTATATACTGGGTGTTCATAAAATTTGTTGAATAACTGTGAATTCTGGAAAATATTATCAACACATTTGTGATCATCATACCTGACACACAATTCACCCAATATTTTGTGGATGCAAGTAATGATATAATTTTTAGGGCCCTCCTTTAAATTCTAACACTGCATTCATATCAAATTCATCACACATAGTGCTAATTTAATCAGTGGTTGTAATTTCCTTATAATATGTTATTAACCTTGTTCATAGTTTAGAAGAAAAGATTGTGATAAATAGCTTGTCAGAACACACACTAGTGGTCTTTGTAAGGTAATTAAAGCTTGCTATTAAAATGAGACATTAAAATGTCAAGAGACAAGTTCTTAGGAAGAGTTAATATGTAGACTCACATTTTCTTGAGTTTTAAAGCAATTAATCTCATGAAGTTATTTATTTGGATAATACTTGAATAATAGTTGAGATTTAGTGTAACTTTTCCCTGGTACGTAGTTTACTTATTTAGCCCAACACATGTATTCTATTTATTGATTTCCTCTGTTCTCTTATTTTAAAATTTATTTATTTATTTATGTCTAAGGTTTTAAACTTAGAATTTGATTGTATATTATGTTATTATTAGAATTACTTTTAGAATGCTCAAACAAAAATAATGTGAAGGAGAGCTTAATAAGAAAGAAGGTAGCTATTCTTTTGCCTAATTATTTACCAATTATCAATTATTAAGGATACCCAAATATAGTAACTTGTATCTCGAAACATTAGAGGTAATTTATTTGTGTGATGATATGAATGAAATGTACAAAAATGATAGTTAGTGGCAAATTTATAATCTTTTAAGCTCTACAAATCCATCTACTTTTTGTTTTTAAGGCAGTATCTACTGGAATCCTACTGTGAACATTTTTATGTCTTTGCTCATAGCAAACATGTTCTATCTTTTTTGAGTTAGGTTTGCAGTAATCTTTACTAATGACTTTAGTGTTTCAGTTTTTCTGTAACAACAACAAAATATTTTTCTATAGATGTGTAAAATGAGTGGAAGTTCCACAGACTTCTGGACTCCTCTGTTCTTACATATCAGTCTCTTGATGTTTCCTGTCTGCCTTTTTGATTACCTATACAGCTGTTTTTCATGTGTTTTTCAGACTTGGAGAAAGACCAAATATTTTTGACGTCTGCATGCTAAACTGTGTATATGCTTGCCCACAGGTCACGGTTGCATTTCTTCACTTGTATTTTTACTCAATGTGTAAAAGAAATATGAGCATAGGGAGATTCAAAAAACATGTAGCATGCTGAGTAATGGTAGTCGTCTTTCAAATGTGCTCCTCTACTTACTGTGCTGCAAAGATTCCACAGGAAGAGAAAGACAGCAGAGAAATGGAGGAAATAGCATTCAGTACTACCCTCCCTGGGACTCTTGTTGCCATATGAATGATGGAAAATGCTCTGGGTCATGCATGGTAGAAAGAAATTCTGGTCTTGGGGACACACACACTCTCACACACACCATTTTAGGGAATGGTCTATAATGTAGTAGAGAAAATGGTTAATCTAGCCATCAGTTTAACATGTACTTGATTACCAGTTTATGCCTCATATTGAAGCTTTGACTACATGCTATTTTAACACCAGGAAATGATACACACTATTTAATAAAATAAATGAATGAATGAATATATTGAATATATTCCATTGCTGCCATGATGGAACTTGTCTGCCTTCTACCCCCTAGTCAGAGGGACAGAGATTTATTTTTTTGCCTTTGTAAATAAAAAATACTGATTTCCAAAATCTTTTCAGAATGATCTTGGTAGGTCCTTTCTCAATTTGTTCCCAGATCTTGCAAATAATATTTCAAATTACAGCAGTTATTTTTCTCTCTTTCTGCTCAAGATTAATGAAATAAACATTTAGATTTTAGGTTCTGATGAAATCTCCAACCTTCCTAGTTTTTTCCAGTTTAAAAAGTATTTTATTTTTTTTCTGTACAGTTTAGGCATAACTTTTGAGGAAGCATCAAGATATTGTCATCTTTTCAATATATTACTTTTAGGTTTCGTGTTCTGTAGGTAAAAATTGATCCATTGCATTGTGGATCAAGTTTAAATGCCTTTGCACCTTTTGCTAAGTTCTCTCTCAGAAATTCCCTCTACTTTTACCTTTGCCCCCCATTCACTCTGCTTATCATTTGCAGTCTAGGATGTATCCTCTCCTGTCATGAAACCTTTCCTAGGAAGTTCACTATAAAGACACTCTACGATTTTCTGTTTCACATCATTTAGATTTTGTATGTTTATGTGTGTTATTTTTTAAAATGAAAGTAAGTTTTTCCTCTCTGGGATTCAGTGTGGTATAAGGGAACCCAATAGACCCCTAATTGAATGAATTAATTCATCTGTCACCTTCTAATTCTTTGACATTATACAAATTGTTTAAGTTTGTGGGTTTCAATCTTCTCATATAAAATGGATGTACTTTTTAGAGTTATTGAAGATTGTAGCTAATATGTTGGTTAAGTGTTTAACACAAAGCCAAGAGTGTAGCAGGTGCTCAGTAAATATCAGTAGTCGTTAACATTGCTTCTGTTCTGTCTTTCTTACAGCTCCTAATACGTTTCCAAGACCATGGTAGGGATCTTTGAGATGGTTCATAACTGGGTCATTTAAACAGCTCCTGAAATCCAATTACTTTTATGAAGGTTCTTATTGGCTCTGTTCTATCAGACTTACAAAACTTTCATGGCATTTCTGGACTATTCTTTCTATTTCCATTATCTGTAAGGGGAGCCTTTGGTATGTATTCTGAAGTAACTTCCAAAACAGTGTTTTGGAGGATTTATTTATTTATTTTTGAGTAATATTTTGGATTGATCTCTACATTTTTCTAAACATCAGTAGCCAAAATTGTAATAAATAAAGCATTTTTCACATACTTCATATGCAGTGTGTGGAACACACAGAATAAAATCTCAGCCAGTCTGACTTGCAAATGAATAAATTATTTTGCCTAGATTACTTCAGTTCACCAGACATTTATTAATGTATTTCCAGGCATTTCATAGTTGCTGCATTTCCACAGATGAGTCAGATATGGTTCCTGACTTTAGATGAAGTTGAGGGTGAATGAGAGACACAAAAATAGATCATTTCAAGATATGTTTTTTTCTAAGATGGAGTTAAGGATGGGATCGCAGATGGAGGGTGATTGATGGGAAAAGAGAAGACTTATGGGAAGTTGTGAGCCTTAGCCTGTGATTTCTCTCAGAGGAAATATAAGTTGATTCATTGGATTCAGGGACAGCGACCCAACTCAAAATGTCTTCAACCTTTATGGAAATTTATTGCCTAAAGAGTTGAGAGGTAGATTTGGCTGCAGGTGAGCCTTGATGCACTGGCTCAAACAGTGTCTTCCATGGCTCTCTCTTAACTGTGCCCTAAGAAAAGCCAAGTGGCCTCTGTGATTCCAGACTTTATCCTTCTCACACATTACTCTTCCAGGGAAGAGTAACTTTTTCTCTAGTTCTGGCTCAATTTGGGGATTTAGTTCCTCTCCGAGGCTGTAAATTATACATTTCCCTGAACCAGTCACTGTGACTAGTGGAATACTAATTGGTTTATGTAAGTCAAGGTCTACCCTTAAGCTTCGAGTGAGGCCAGACTCACCCAAGCCTCATGTCTAAGCATGGGAGGAGAGGAGAATAGATAGATGATCAGGAGGAAGCTAGCAAATGTTTGCTAGACCAGGGGAAGAAAAGTGAAAGGACTATTTGGGGAAAGGAAATAATATAAGCAAAAGCAAGGAAGCATGCATCATCATGATGTGTGTGAGAAATGGCAGCAGTTACACATTAATATAACATGTAATACAAGACTTAGAAAATAATTATAAAGATAACAGTATGATTGTTTACCACTCTACATCAAGTTTCCACACATTGTTTAATTCTCACAGGTTATTCCACCTTGCAGATAAGGAAACTTGAGCTCAGGTTTATAGCTAATAATTTATAGAGCTGGACTCAAACCCAGATTATCTGGCTCCAGAGAGAGCTCACTTGGTCTTTTATAGTTCATTGAGTATCTTCCTCTGTGTTGCTATAATTTCAGGAAATAAGACCCCTTTTCCATGCTAAAGGGCCATGTTTTCTCTGGGGTTCAAGTTTTCTTCTAGCCTTGATTCTTTGTCCTATCATGTAAAGGTAGTGGTTCTGAGACTTTAGCATGCCTCCGAATAGTCTCTAGGGCTTGCTAACACCTACCAGTGCCAGGCCCTATTGCCAGAGTCTCTGAATCAGTAGGTCTGCACTGGGATCTTAGAATTTGCATTTCTAAGAACTTCCCAGGTGATGCTGATGCTGCTGTCTTGGAGCCACATTTTGAGCACCACTTTTTAAGAAAATTTTTAAATTTTTATTTTATTTTATTTTTTTGAGACAGAGTCTTACTTTGTCACTCTGTGTAGATGCCATGGTGTCATAGCTTACAGCAACCTCAAACTCTTGGGTTCAGGTGATCCTCTTGCTTCAGCCTCCCAAGTAGCTGGGACTATAAGGGCCCCTGACAGTGCCCAGCTATTTTTTGAGATGGGGGTCTCACTCTTGCTCAGGCTGGTCTCAAACTCACTGCAACCTCAAACTCCTAGATTCAAGCTACCCTTCAGCCTCAGCCTCCTGACTAGTGGAGATTATAGGTGAACGCCGTCATGCCCAGTTATTTTTTTTATTTTGCTATTTATTTACTTATTTATTCTTTCTCTACAGGCAGGGATACCAGGAATATTTCTTATTTTTATGGAGATAGGGTTTTGCTATGGTGTCCACGCTGGCATTGAATTCCTGCCCTAGAACTAATCTCAACTGATCCTCTTTCCTCAGCCTCCCAAAGTGCTGGGATTATAGACATGAACTACCATTCCTGCCCTGAAAATTACTTCTTTAAAGTCTTTGGGAGACTGAAGACTCATGATTCAATGATGCTACTTAATAAATTGAACAAAAATTTATTTTGTACTTCTGTTTGCAAGTATACATGCTCTGATTTTTTTTTTTTAATTTGAGTTAGAGTTTCACTTTGTCACTCTTGGTAGAGTGCTGTGGTATCATAGCACACAGCAACCTGAAACTCTTGGGCTCAAGTGATTCTCTTGCCTCAGCCTCCTTTTTTTTTTTTTTTTTTTGAGACAGAGCCTCAAGCTGTCCCCCTGGGTAGAGTGCTGTGGCATCACAGCTCACAGCAACCTCCAACTCCTAGGCACAAGTGAGTCTCCTGCCTCAGCCTCCCAAGTAGCTGGGACCACAGGCGCTTGCCACAATGCCCAGCTATTTTTTTGGTTGCAGCCATCATTGTTATTTGGAGGGCCAGGTTGGATTTGAACCTGCCACCTTAGGTGTATGTGGGTGGTGCCTTAGCCACTTGAGCCACAGGCACCGAGCCAACCTCAGCCTCTTTAGTAGCTGGGACTACAAGTGCCCACCACAATGCCTAGCTATTGTTTTTTCTTTTGTGTTTAGCAGGTCAGGACCAGGTTCGAGCCCACTAGCCCCAGAGCATGTGGCCAACACCCTAATCACTGAGGTATGGGTGCCTCCCTGAGTTTTTAATAATATAAATATCAATAGCATATTTTGGTTACCATTAATATGCTCTACCATAGGTCAAGGTCATTGTATAAGTATTTCATATACAAAATGTATATATTTAAACACTTTATTTTTCTACATTTTTCTTGTGAAAAAGTATATAGAAAAAAGTAACAAGAACATCTATATTTCCACCATCTGGAGTCAACAGTTGTAAATGTATATATATATTTACATATATATACACTTTCTTTTTTGATAAACCTTTTGAAAGGAACATATAGATCTTGTACCATTTCACCTATATGTACTTCAGCACACATTTTTCTTTTTTTTTTTGAGACAGAGCCTCAAGCTGTCTCCCTGGGTAGAGTGCTGTGGCATCACAGCTCACAGCAACCTCCAACTCCTGGGCTCAAGTGAGTCTCTTGCCTCAGCCTCCCAAGTAGCTGGGACCACAGGCGCCTGCCACAATACCCGGCTATTTGTTGGTTGCAGCTGTCATTATTGTTTGGCGGGCCTAGGCTGGATTTGAACCCGCCACCTTAGGTGTATGTGGCTAGCGCCTTAGCCACTTGAGCCACAGGCTCCAAGCCCACTTTTTTCAATAATAGTATTCTCTTACGTTGTCATAACATCATGATCACACTTAATGAAATTAACAATAGTTCTTTAGTATTATCTAATGTGTAGTCGTATTCAAATTTCCCCAGTTTTCCAAATTTGCCTTCTATCCCTGTTTGTTTTTGAGACCAAGATACAGTTAAGTGAAACTAGATTTTAAGAGGCAGTAGTACTGAATGGATCTTTAGGCTCAAATAAGATCTATGTTAAGATATAGATTTGGTCTCTTTAACAAGACCCAATTTAATGATGACTTAAATAAGGAAGATGTTTCTTTCATGTTCAACCACTTGGAGTTAACAGAGTCTAGGGCTGCTAGAGAAGCTCTGTTGTCCTCAGTGTGTGGCTGCTCCAGCCCTCCCCTTGTGCTGTGAAGAAGGGAGCAGGGTCACACCCCGTCCTTCTGTGCCTAGAAGTTGTACATATAACCTCTGCTCCTGTCTCATTGACGAGAATGTAATCATCTGATGTATCTGTAAACATAGGACTGTAAGTGTAGGCTTTATTATGGATGGCCACGTGTCTAATGATGATTTATGATTTCAGTACTAAAGAAAGAAATGGCTATTAGAGGGTGGAGTTAGCTGCTCTGCTACAACATCTTTTTGCATATGAATAAACTATATCAAACTATGTTAAATTCACTTAATAACTCCTTATAGAATATGGCATTTCTCTTTTTGAGGTATGCAAGGCTAGTAATTGCTCCTGTGCTAACAGAGCCTGGACTGATGTTCTTATTTGAATTATTTGATATGTATTCTATAGTTGTTCTATTTTCTGCCTTTTTGGTGAGGCATTGACTGTCACTGCTCGTAGCTGACAGTGTCATCACCCCTTTTCTAATTTGTTACTTTCTTCTTTCTGGGCTGGGGAAGCAAGTAGTAATAGCCCCCATAAAATGCTATAATTTATTGTGTGCCTTATATGTGCCATCGGTTAGAAACTTTAACATGTTATTTGTAACTTTGGAACTCCTTTTTTCCAGCTTTATTGCAATTTAATTGCAGATAAAAATTGTATATATTCAAGATGTACAATGTGAGTCAAGGTAATTAGCATATCACTTGTCTCATATAGTTGTCTCTTTTTTTTTTGTGGTGAGAACATTTAACATCAACTCTCTTAGGAAATTTCTAGTGTACAATACGTTATTATTCACTGTAGTCACCATGCTGTGTATTAGGTCTCTAGAACTTATTCATCTCATAACTGTATGTTTATATCTTTTGACCATTTCCTCATTTTCCCCATCCTCTGACCCCTGGAAACCACCACAGTTCTACTTTCTGTTTCTATGAATTTGACTTTTTTTAGATTTCACATACAAGTGAAATCATGCAGTAATAGTTTTTCTGCATCTGGCTTGTTTCATTTAGCATAATGTCCTCTATGTACATTTGTGTTTTTGCAAATGACAAGATTTCTTTCGATTTGCATTTCCCTGTTAGCTGATTAGTGATGTTGAGCACCTTTTTATATTCCTGTTGGCTGTTTGTATGTCTTCTCTGGAAAAATATTTATTCAGGTCTAAATCCATTTTGCAATTGGGTTATTTTTTAGTTTTTTGCTATTGAGTTGTATGAGTTTCTTATATATTTTAGAGATTAATTTCTTCTCAAATACTATGTGGTTCGCAAATATCGGATCTCATTTTGTGTATTGCCTTTTCATTTTGTTGACTGTGTCCTTTGCTGTGCAGAAACTTCTTGGCTTGATGTACTCTCATTTGTTTATTTTTGCTTTGTTGCCTGTGCTTTTGGTGTCCTATCTAAAAAAGTCATTGCCAAGACTGATGTCATGGAATTTTTCCCATATGTTTTCTTTTGGGAGTTTTACAGTTTCAAGTCTTAGGGTTTAAATCTTTAATCCACATTGAGTGGATTTCTCGTATGGTGTAAGATAAGGATTCAGTGTCATTTTTTGGACTGTGGATATCCAGTTTTGCCAATACCATTTATTGAAGAGGCTGTCCTTTCCCCACTGTGTATTCTTGGTGCCTTTGCTAAAGATTAATTGATAACCTTGGAGCTCTTATACAAATGTAGTCATTTACAACTGAGAAGGTTGAAGCTACAGTAATATCAGTAACCTGTTTATAACAAGTATAATTGTTAGAACTGTAATTAAGAATAGATGTCCTGAGTGAGACCTGGGAATCCTACCTACAAAAAGTTCACTTGATTTTCATTACAAAGTCCTTGCAGCATCTGTTCCAACTACTCAGAGGCAGTTTTATACTTTGGTCTTAGACAAGTGGGACTGCCAGATAGTTAAATGAGATACTCTTTGTCTGAATGTGTCTCTGTAAATATATGTGTACAGCATGCATAAACATATAGAATGCATCTGAAATCACATCTCTTTTAACAACCTTTAATAACATAGAGGATAAAGGCTAGATAAGATCGGGTGCACTTAGGGTGATAGGGCCAGAGACAGGATAAAGATTAGATTTAAAAAAGAAAACTTAAAATAGTAATTGTGGAACATACCAGGCATTATAAAAGAATCTGAGTATTAAGAGAATACTTTTCAAACAGCATTAATATAAACAATTCTTATGTCTCTAAAGAATCCCTGAATGGTTCAGATGTGTGTTTAGTGAACATTCATTTGTTGAGACAATGTTTATCCTAGAGTATTTTTCAGGTTATTTAAAGTTGTATCAGTCAAGATGGATTAAATATTACAGTAATAAGAAACCTCAAATCTGTTTTTTTCTCTTTTAAAAAACTCCTTTAGCAATATATTTTAAATAAAATTTCCCAGTTGTATAATTGTCCTTAATCAAATACAACTCTAAGAAGATCATCTTTTTTCTTTTCTTCTTTTATTTTGAGATAGAACCTTGCTCTGTTGCCAGGGCTAGAGTGCCATTGCCTCAGCCTAGCTCACAGCAACCTCAAACTCCTGGGCTCAAGTGATCCTCCCACCTTAGCCTCCGGAATAGCTGAGTCTACAGGCCCTTGTCACCATTTTTAGTAGAGACGGAGTCTTGCCCTTGCTCAGACTGATCTTGAACTCCTGAACCAAGTAATCTCCTGCTTCTGTCTTCCAGGGTACCAGGATTATAGGTGTGAGCCCTTGTCCCTAGATAAGAATATTATCTATTTCTATGCAATTTAATTTCTTTTTGAGTAAATTCACTCTTTACAATTTAAATATATTATATAAGATTGTCATTGATATCCAAGGTAACATAGAAAGGTTACTACAGGACTTGCTGTATATGCTAAGTATGGTCTAGAGATGACAGATTTGACAGTTGGCTTTTTATTTATTCCCTTAATGAGTAGCTTAATTTTTCTTTGGCATAGTTTTTCCATATATAATAAATTATAGGAAACACTAATCACGCTAGCAGAACATGAAAAGTTAGAGCTAGTAGATTTTTCTTAGATTAGGGAAAGATTGTATTATATCAGAAGTCATCATTAACATCATGTTAGTGTACTTAAGAACTGTGAATATCACACTTAGTATTGAAAGACTGATAGTAGAAGACACTCAAAATCAGTCTATAGAGCATTTATGGATTAGCGGTTTTCAGTATTGGTGTTTTTCACTCTCAATATTGCTTAAAACTTATAGAGAATTGGTTTCCACAGCATGCCTGTGAATGTGGTGTATTGTATTTGACTGATGTTTAAGCCCTTTGGAAGTCTGAGACTGACATGCTATGAAGAAGGTAGTTCCATAAAGAACAGTTTTTGTTATAGTTCTGAGTTGGAAGAAATGATATCTTACAGTCATGGTTTCAGGGATTTTCTTCATTGGTTTATAATTTAAAATTTAAACTACCCATTTTTACCCATGGGGAAGACATTAGCTATGAAATATATTTGTTGTGGATAATGACACATACATTATATTTATAAAGATAAATAGATCGCCTAATTTCCTCTAATTATTTTTTAGGTCGAGATTTAATTTGTATCCAGTCTATGGATGGGATGCTGATGGTGTTTGAACAAGAAAGCTATGCTTTTGGCAGATTTCTCCCTGGTTCTCTTCTGCCTGGCCCTCTTGCTTATAGTTCCCGTACGGATTCCTTCATTACTGTCTCTTCCTGCCGACTAGTGGAAAGTTATAAGTAAGTTTGGGTGTAAATCTTTGGACTCATTATTTTTTTGACATATATGTTGCTGATTAATTTTTCCCATAAAGGGCTTGAATATTACAAATGAAAAAGAGACTGGTTTCTTTGATACTTGGGGAGACTTAGAGCATATGATTTACTACTGTAGAATATTTGGAAGTCAGGATGGTGCAGTGATTTGTGAGGAAAAGGAAGACCTGTCTTGGAATCCTGATTTTGCTATTAATAGTTGTTTGATTGTCAGTGTCCTTATCTTCCTCTAAAGGAGGTGATACCACTCATTTTGACAAGCTTATTATATGGTATTATTAAATGTATGTCAAGTTGCTACCTCATTGAAAATGCTCAATCATTATTGTGACTGTTTCTTGATATAATAAATAATAAAACACAATGTTGAGTGAAAAAAGTCAAATCGAACATGCATCTGTTGCATGATTTTATAACAAAAGAGAATGTATGTGACATAGGAAAAATATTGGTATTAACTGTAAGTGTCATAAATGTTAATTATTAGAAAAAACCAATTCAAATCGAGGTGAGGTATGAAAATGACCCTATGAATATAATTTATACTTTCTGCTGGAACTTCTTATTGATCTTGGTGAATTGTGTATGAGAGAGACCATTTTCTTCTCTGCCAGCTAGGTTTCAATAAAAGTTAAAGTTTTGAGTTTTTGGAGAGTATGTTTTTTCGTTGGCAGAGAGAATGGGGAGAAGAGAGCAGAAATTCATGCTGAGAAAAGAAATAGACTTTGAGGGTTTCCATATCTTCAGTAACTTTATTGTATTATCTTACTGATGGCAACATTTAGAGCTTAAAATATCTAACTATCACATCATCATAGCTCTAGAGCATTATTTTTGGCCACACAATTTTTCCCATGTGGGAAGAAAATATACATTCATCAGGCAACAGTTATAAATTTTTGTCTTTAAGTTTTAGTATTGTGTATACAGCAAACTAACGGAGTCTTCCATTCACATATGTCCATCTACCTTCATGAATGATTGTTCAGTCACGTAGGGTTTAAAACTCTGAAAATAAGTGAATGTTTGTGACTAAGCAGAAGTTAACTGATGGAGGTAATGTATCATCATGTCACATTCCCTTTATAACTCCTGTGGCTCTTTTCCAAAGGAGATGAATGAATTGTAGCACTGCTACTGGTAATAAATAAAATATTATGTTCATTTTGAGAGGTTGAGAAAAATATCTATATAATTTACTCAAGCCTGCCAAAACTTCAGGGATATTGAGGGGATCTGCTTTTCAGCTTTCCATCAAGTTTTGGGCCTTCCTCCTGCCAAATAGTGCTATACTAGGGCTGCAATACAAAGATTTAAATACTCAATTACTTACTCTTTGAAATATGTGCAGAGGAATTTGATAATAACTCCACAGGAATGATTAGATGAGGAAGCAATGTGTAGGTTTCCTTAATGTGTGAGTTTAATCTCACAAAAGCTCCCATTGTTTTAACTGTGGTAATTCTCCAACATACCAATCTATTAAATTCATCTTTATCTGAGACTAAAATATGTATGTTTTATCCATTATGTGGACTTTTCATAATGGTCAAAATGCATGAGATGTGATTATTGTGAAATAATGACAATCATGAGGGTTTATAACATTAGGTAGCATATTGCACTTAAATAAGCTTTCAAGTTTACAGATTATATTAAATGATAATCACTGGTACAATTTAGAGTGGAGAAAAGAATAAAAACTATGGGTTTGTTCTTTTGAGTCTTCAGTAAATCTGTCTATATACAGTTAATAGACTGTAATCAGTTAATAGAATAGACTTTTAGGACTTGATTTATTTTCATTTTTGATATTCATAATTTAAACCTAGCTCAATTATGTTTAAGTAGGACCTAGTAAAAGCTATGAGTCTTAGCCTTCAGTGTGTGTAGGAATCACCTGGGCAGTCTATTACAAAACGTATATTTACAGATCATAATCCCTACTCCCCTAGATTTTGATTCAATATGTTTGGGGATCAGACTCAGAAATCTTTATAGTAAATGTATACTTCAGGTGATTATAATTCAGGGGCACACTTTGAGTGTTGTTTTTCTTTTGAAGTGAGAAAACTGTTTGCCCTTTTTGGGGGGAAGGGGGCAGGGCTTTGGTACCGTTGTTCACTGGGCCATGTGTATCCAAACTTTGGATCATCTTTTTTTCTCTTTTTCTTTCCTTTACCCATGAGAATTTCTTAGTCATTAAACCCTGCGCTTTCTACCCATAATTCTTCTTATTTAGCTCTTGTTTCCCATTCCCATTGGTTCAGATCTTTATCTTTTCACTTGGATTTCTTGGTTTTTGCTTGTTTTACCTCTAATTTAAACTTTGAAGAGTGCTTTTCACATCTGTCCTTTTGAAACACTTCTTTAAGCCAGGATAATTTTAATTTCCCATTTAGAAATTTAGACTTTCTTATATTGACATTCAATATGATTTATAGTAGCAGTCCTATTTTACCTCTATGATGTGGACTTTCAGATTTGGAAGGGACTCCTTTTTTTTATTTTGAGACAGAATCTCAGGCTTTCGCACTGGGTAGAGTGCTATGGTGTCATAGCTCACAGTAACCTCAAACTCCTGGGCTTAAGCAAGTCTCTTGCCTCAGCCTACCAAATAGCTGGGACTACAGGTGCCTGCCGCAATACCTGGTTATTTTTAGTTGTAGTTGACATTGTTGTTTGGCAGGCCTGAGCTAGATTCAAAACTGCCAGCTCTGGTGTACGTGGTTGGTGGCCTAGCCGCTTGAGCTACAGGCGCTGAGCCTTGGAAGGGATTAACTAGTGCAACCATCTTCCCTTTTTCACCTTCTAGATGTATTATTGCCCAAAACACCCTTTGTGCTCACTGGTATGTATCACCTTCTTGTATTGTACTGGAATATTCCAGAGTATGTCTTGCATTATCAAGTTCCTGATAGCAGAATCTGTCTTAAACTTCTGTTCGCTGATTGAATAATTCATTTCATTATGAAGTGATTCATTTCCAAACATTTTTCTTCTTAATTCATGGAGTTTTTCAGTTCTCCCCTTAAGTACCATTCCTACTTTCAGTGATACATATTTGCTTGTTACTTTTCTTTGTGACTTGACTTTTCTTTTTGATAGCAGGATTTTTTTGCATCCCGTGAAGTCCCCTTGCACTGTACCTTGCTAAGAGTAGGTGTTTAACAAGAACTTGAAGAAAGAGTGAAAAGTGTATCAGGAAAGCTTCTGTTTTGTTACTGTCCTCTTTCAATGAAAGTGATTCTCCTTGGCATAGTCTAGAATGTTTTAGCTATAGTTGCAATAATGTTCTGTACCCAGAGCTTGCATTTCTGCTGCTAAAGTTCTCTGGGTTACATATCAAGGTTTCACAACCTCCTGGTATCCTTTGAAGTGATAGTTATGTTTCATGTGAAAATAAACGATTTTCAGAGGGTTTACTTTTATTCTTTGTGATACCTCAATCTGCATTTTAGTTACTTGCTGCTATTTTTCTTTTTCTTTTTTTTTTTTTAAGAGACAGAGTCTCACTTTGTCCCCCTCAGTAGAGTGCTGTGGCATGACAGCTCACAGCAACCTCTAGCTCTTGGGCTTAGGTGATTCTCTTGCCTCAGCCTCCTGAGTAACTGGGACTATAGGAGCCCACCACAGGGCCTGGCTATTTTTGTTACAGTTTGGCCAGGGCTAGGTTTGAACCCACCACGCTGGGTATATGGGGCCAGAGTCCTACTCACTGAGCCACAGACGCTGCCCACTTGCTGCTATTTTTATGATGCATATGGAAGAGCACTAAATTATATGGTTGACTTTGTTACTGGTGCACTGTAGGCCCTGTTAAACATTTGTGACTAGTGGGTCAAAAAGCACCATTGTTTCTATGGACTTGTTGCATTTGGGATTAGTGCTGGTCTGTTCTGAGAAACACATATGGCACTTTTCATAAAATCCTGTTACATTGAGCCCGGTTATTCTTTTAGCAGTCTCAACAAGGGAATTTTATTCTTTAGCTCACATCACAGAACACTTGCGTGGTAAGAAAAAGATCCAGGTGTTTTCTTTATTTCAGATTTCCAAAGCTTTTTGACATTGTTTAGTTTAAGAAATAGGTTTTTATGTACATTCTGGGTCACAGTTACTATAAGCTAAGGAGGAACCATAAACTAGATACTGTTGTAAATTTGTCACCATCTAACTTTGCTGTCAGTTATGTTAAAGTAATAAAATACTCTTCTGAGTTGTCTTCCAGGAAGAAAAATGGTCCGGATTTGGAAATCAGTAGTCAATTTTGGCTGCCTCCGTTTTAATGTTAATGAGGCCACTTACGGGCTAACCTATTCCTCAGATGAAATAATAACTCTTTGTAGTCAGAAGATTCACGCAGCTCAAAGAACTTTGAATTTTTGCAACAGTCACATTAATATGGATGTAATCTTCTGGTGGGTTGGTGTCTGCAGGAAATGAACCACCTATGTGATTAATTGCCTGAGGTTAGATTCATAGCAGGACCAACTTAAGGATGATGTTTTAGTCACCTACGTGTACTATATTTCTGTTAGTATGAACTGAGAGTAGGAAAATACTCTTTTGTGGAGGTCAGACTGTAAGGGTCATTTAATTAGCACTTTTGAAGTATTTGGGATTTTGAAGGTCAGTGTTGCATGATATAGAGAGCTTTGATGCAGCTGCCTATTTTTATAAGGCTGAGATCGTCCTATATCATGGGTCCTGTGACTCATTCTTCCCCATCACATAGCTCTCTTGAATTCCTGTCATAGCCTTTCATGTCTTTTTTACTGTTGGATGCCATTGCATGCTATTTATTTTGTCATGCTTTCTCCCTTTTTACCAGGATGGTGAATTTCCACTCATTCTTGAAACTTAGCTTTCTCTTCCTAACCTATACCAAGAACCTATCTTCCATCTCAATTACATGTTTCTGTTTGATTGGTCCTGTGTGTATACCTTCTATTAATTAGCACAGGGTCCTGTGAGTTATACTTAGTTGTCTATGTATTAATTTCCACAGATAGTATGGGAGCTCCTGATAAGTACAGATCATGTAGCATTTTTTTTCCATTGTTAACATTTGTTTTAGATTCCTACTATATACATATGGAATGAGGGAAATTTATTTACATTAAATATTCATATTAACTATAAGTCTGACTTTATGTAGGGTATTGTAAGTTTGTTACCAGATACTATGCCTTGAGAAGACTGTCTTATGTCTTAATTCATAGTAATTCAGTATCCAACTGAAGTTGGAAGATTTTTATTTTTTAGGTTTTAAAAAAATTTTAGGTTAATGTGAGGGTGCAAACAATTAGGTTGTAGGGTTTGCATTTATTAGGTAGAGTCCCTCTTGTAGTTGTGTCCTGCACCCCGAAGGTGTGCCATAGACCCTTACATTGTGCCCATTGAGTGGGGGAACACCCATCCCACTCCTCCTGCCCTCTCACCCCACATCATATCCTTGGCCTGAATTGCATTGAGTTTTTCTCTTATGTGGGCATGTATTAGATTATTTACTGGCTTCATATTAGTACTGAGTACATTGGATACTTGCTTTTACATTCTTGTGATACTTTACTAAGAAGAATGTGTTTCAGCTCCATCTAGGTTAATACAAAAGATGTAAAGTCTCATCTTTTTATGGGTGAATAGTATTCCATAGTATGCATATACCACAGTGTGTTAATCCATTCCTGGGTTGATGGGCATTTAGGTTGTTTCCACTTCTTGACATCTATAAATTGAGCTACAATAAACAATCTAGTACAAATGTCCTTATAATAAAATGATTTTTTTCTTGTGGGTAGATGCCTAGTAATGAGATTGTGGGATCAAATGGAATTTGAGTTCTTTGAGGATTCTCCATCTGAAGTTGGAAGATTTTTACAAATGAATTTGTAAATCTGTTTGAGATAGGGTGGTTTCAGAATTGGTATATAACAGATTAATACCACTGTACATTTTAATGTTTATTTAAGTATTTCACATTGCCTTCATTCATTCATTCGTGTCCTTGATTATTTATACTCTCAGACATCTTTCTTTTTGATAGTATGATGTGTCTGAATACATCTATTTTAAAATATTTCTCCTAGCTGTGGCGGCACAATGCAAGGAATGTTGATTTAGTAGGAGGGAAAGGAATCTGTGAACCTGTAGTTTCTTCATTTAGACTATAATTATTAAAAAAACCCAAACCATTAATTAATGGAAAATATAGAAATTTCAACTTTATTAGCTAAATTAATCATTTCTGGATTAGATGATACTTATAAATTGTTGTTAGAATGATTTGCACTAAATGTCACTATTGAAATAGAAGCTATTTATATGACCTATAAAATACTTATAGGTCATAATGCCCATTATTAAATTAAGAACTCATGTACCGGGTGGTGCCTGTGGCTCTAAGGAGTAGGGTACTGGCCCCATATGCCAGAGGTGGTGGGTTCAAACCCAGCCCTGGCCAAAAAAAAAAAGGGAACTCATGTACATACCAGATAAACTATTAGATGATTGATCTCTATTTACGTATAAATCTGTATCTGTTTCTTTGTCTATCAATAAATATTTGTGCACCAAATATATACCAGATATTGGTATATACCAGGAACTTTTTATAATTTATTCTTTGATCCTTTTAATAATATTTGAGTTACAGATTATTATTTCTATTTTATAGATGAGGAAGCTAGACACAGAGCGATTAATTGCCAAAATTTACTCAGCTAGTAAGTGGTTTATCTGGGGATTAAATTCAGTTTTTCTTGGTCCTATAGATTTTGTATTAATAATTTTTACATCTGACTGCTTTGCATTATGTTTTTCGGTCTATTTGGTGTTTAGGTACTAGGTCTTTCTTATTCATTGTTGTTTGTCACATAAAATTTTAATGGAACTGCTTTTATAGCTGCTAGAGCAATTTCCCAGTGTTGAATAGTGAGTCATACAGTTACAATTTCTTTATCATCACAGCTCTGCGCAGTCTCATTTCATGATATCATTCAATGAGAATTCAATCTCAAATTTTACAGTTTTTTAAATCAACGAAAAGGTGATTTAAATTATAGATTATGGGCTTTTAAAATTTAAAATAATTTATACTTTTAAATTATAGAGTCATTTATAATTTTTTTCTTATCTTTAATACAGGTACCAAGTACTCGCTTTTGCAACGGATGCAGATAAAAAGCAGGAGATCGAACAGCAAAAACTTGGTTCTGGAAAAAGACTAGTTGTAAGGCTTTCTAAAAATATCTAAAAATTTCAGTAATGCTGTATCTAATTATAAATGTTTGTTAAGAATCAGATTTCTTAAAAACAAAATTTGAAAAATATATATTTTAGTTACTTTTCTTTTCTATGTTATTATTACATGAATGATCTAAGAATTTTTTTGGCTATTGTTGAACAATGAAAAACTATGCCTGGTCATGATCATAATATATCAGAACCATAGATGTCCAGATGGGGTCACTTTAACTGAAGTGATTATAAACTAACATAAGAAAAAAAATTAAGGAATACCCCTTTAATAGACAAAATTTTACATATTATGTTTCTCTGTTTTCCATGTCTTTTTTCTCTGGATGCTTTTTAGATTTTCTCTTATTACTTTTTATTTTTTATTAAATCATAGCTGTGTACATTAATGTCATCATGGGGTACAATGTGCTGGTTTTATATACAATTTGAAGTATTTTTCTTAAACTGGTTAACATAGCCTTCACCGCATTTTCTTAGTTATTGTGTTAAGACGTTTATATTCGGCTTAACGCCTGTGGCTCAAGCGGCTAAGGCGCTAGCCACATACACCTAAGGTGGTGGTTTCGAATCCAGCCTGGGCCGCCAAAACAACAATGATGGCTACAACCAAAAAATAGCTGGGCGTTGTGGCGGG
>NW_003852423.1:14877092-14967352 GCF_000181295.1 Otolemur garnettii
AAAAAGAAGACATTTATATTCTACACTTAGTGAATTTAACATGTACCCTTATAAAATGCACCATAGGTGTGGTCCCACCAATTACCCCCTTCATCCATCCTCTGCCCCCCTCCTCTCCTTCCTCTCCCCTTTCCCCATATTCTTGGGCTATGGTTTCATAGTGGGGCTGAGTACATAGGATACTTTTTCTTCCATTCTTAAGATACTTTGCTAAGAAGAATATGTTCCAGCTCCATCCATGTAAACATGAAAGAGGTAAAGTCTCCATCTTTTTTAAGGCTGTGTAATATTCCATGTGTATATATGCCACAATTTATTAATCCATTCATGGGTTGATGGACACTTTGGCTTCTTCCATGACTTAGTAATTATGAATTGGGCTGCAATAAACATTCTGGTGCAAATATCTTTGTTATAAAGTGATTTTTGGTCTTCTGGATATATCCCTAGTAGAGGAATTATAGGATTGAATGGCAGGTCTATTTTTAGATCCCTAAGTAATCTCCAAACATCTTTCCAAAAGGAACGTGTTAGTTTGCATTCCCATCAGCAGTATGGAAGTGTTCCCTTTTCTCCTCATCCATGCCAACATCTCTGGTTTTGGGATTTTGTGATGTGGGCTTTTTTTTGTAGAGACAGAGTCGTTACCCTTGGTAGAGTGCTATGGCATCACACAGCTCACAGCAACCTCCAGCTTCTGGGCTTAGGCGATTCTCTTGCCTCAGCCTCCCGAGTAGCTTGGACTACAGGTGTTCTCCACAACACCTGGCTATTTTTTTGTTGCAGTTTGACTGGGGCTGGGTTTGAACTCGCTACCCTAGGTGTATGGGGCTGTTACTCTACCCACTAAGCCACAGGTACTGCCCTCTTATTACTTGTTTTGAGCAATTAGTTCATGATGTATACTTTTTTCCCCCTGTTTTTTGGAGCTTAAGATTTGTTAAGCTTCTTGCATCAGTGACTTTTCATAAAACTTGAAAGATTTTGGGCTACTTCACAGGCATGTGACCAAACATATAAGATAAAAATTCACAACTCATAAAGGTAGAATTAACTCAAAGACAATGGTAGAAGTTTGATAATTTGAACAGTTCTTTGAAGAAAAATTGTGAATGAAAGTTTCTCTGTTTAATGGAAATTGGGTAATAGATGGTAATTGTGAATTCTTATCTTAAGACCCTCCACAGAGAGCTAGGAAAAAGAAATAGAAACAGTGAAGTGAATTTGAGGATATACATGAAACAAACTGAATGGAGAAATAACATGGAATTTAGAATACCAATGAAGTAAGAGTACCAGAATTTTCTGTATTAGGATATAGAAGTTAAGGGGGATGGTAGAAAGGAAGAGTAACATGGAAAGGGTCAGGAATGAGATGAAGATACATTTTATCCAGTGGTGGTAAAAGGTGAAAAACAGAGCACAACATATACATTGTTTTCACCGAACTTAGGAGCACCATAGTAATAATAGTTAAAAGTGTAGACTTTGAAGTCAGATAGATCTTGACAGCCACACTTTCTGAGCGAATTTGTTAAATTTTACTAAATCTTGGTTTCCTCATTTGCAAAATGGCAATAATATCTATTTTACAATAGATAATATATTATAATTAGATAAATAATGTATATAAAGCACTTAGCAAAATATCTGAATGATTAAGTTGACAATGATAGTGCTGATCAAATTGTCCTTTGACCTCCTCCTAAATAGTCTTCCTCCATTTATTTCTTATAGTCTGCTCCCCAGCCACATGAGACTTCATTGTTCCAAATATTCCACAGCTCTCCTTCATTCTAGGCTTCCACATATGATTTTCCTTTTGTTTAGGCTATCCTTTCCTTATTCATTTGCAGTTATTTATGGATGCTCCTCCATGCCTCATGCTGAGAATATATTCTGATGACTACAGTTGAATGATTTTTTTCATTCTCTTGTACACTTTTGGGGGAACTGTAAATTAGTAACACTCTAAGGAAAACAATATGGAGATTCCATGGAGGGTAGGGATGCAGAAGCAGGCTGGCAGCTTGCAGCTTGGGGAGAGGACTGGTAGCCCCACTCTCCCTCAGTGGAGGATGTTGCTTTTGTCGTTTGGGAATATGAAACTGCTTACTGCTTCTTTTTAGCGGGAAGGGAGTTGGCCTGAGTTCTGTGGAACCTGGTCAGAGGTGGGGAAGCCACTCCTAGGTTTCCTGGCTTAATAGTCACCTGTGGAACACTTGCGGGTCCTGCATGGAAGTAGCCAGCATGGGTGTGATAGTTGCCATGGCAGAGGCCGGACAGGCACTCTCGGTGTCCTGTGTTAATGGTTCCTTTTTAACACTTGCCAGTTCTGAGCAGAAGTAGCCTATTAGCCTCAGCTGTCTCTATGGCAGTGGTGTGGGAGGGAAGGAGGAAGAGATTGCCACAAAAGGTCTGGAGCATTTCTACTGTGAGGGGCACAGATAACTTTGGATCATGAGCCAGGGCTCTCTGGTGCATGACATTGTACCTTTCCCCTGCCTCTGTCCCACAAAACATTTGCAGCACTTGTTTCTCCTCATGGGGCAGCCTGCCCCGCAAATCAGAACTCTAGGAACACTTCTACTATCCTGTGACTCTCTGTTCCTTTGTGATTGTCACAGTCCAAATGGGTGGTGGGGAATGTTCATGTGAGATACAGTGACAGGAAGACAGAGGGCCTGTGACTTCTCCAGCTGGATAGAGGTACTCAGTGTGTGCACACTCACTGCCATCTCAGTTCAGGCCTGTGGTAAGGGGAAGTAACCCTTCTTGGGCCTGTAGCCTTGTGTTTTGTTCCAAAGAAGGTAACCAACGTTCCCCATTGGCAGCAGTACCTGGATTTGTCTGGGAGAAAGGGCTCTCTGACAGATTGGGAGCCTGCAAACTGCCACTGGTATGAGGGGAGGAAAAGTAAACACTTCCACTTTAACATTTTGTTGGGCTCTAAATCCCTTGGGGGGCCAGTCTCTACCACAATTTTGCTCCTTCTTGCTCTTCTCCACCACTTCTTCCCCTGAGATCTTTGGTAAGGATAGATTCTGGCTCCTTTCCCTCAGTATTTCTCCTTGGCTATGAATTCTCAGCTGAAACTTCTGTTTGAGATGATCTGATGACTGATGTCTCCAGTTGGCCATCTTCTATTTGTTGCTTTCTAATTTAAGTGTAGTGTGGTCAGAAAAATACTTTGTATGACTTTAATTCTCTTGGAGTTATTGATATTTGTTTTATGACCTGTAATATCTTGGTTCAGTGGGCACCTGAAAAGAATGTGCATTTTTTACTGTTGTTGGGCCAAGTGTTCTGTACATCTCAGTTAGATTAGGTTGGATGATTATGTTGCTCAACTCTTATAAATCCTTATTAGTTTTTATCTTACTAATTTCTATGAGTTATTAAGAGTGAGATAATGAAATCTCTGATTATAACTGTGATGGTTCTGTTTCTCCATGGAAATTTATAGATTTTTTTAAGTTTTTTTGAAATCCTGTTATTCTGTGCATAAACATTTAAGATTTTTATGTCTCATGATAAATCCCTTTGTCATTATGAAATGACCTTTATACTTTTGTCTAATAGTGTTCTTTGCTCTGAAATCTACTTAGTCTGTTGGTAACATAACCACTGTGTTTTCTATTGACTGGTGTTAATCTAAGACCTTTTCAAATCTTTTTACTTTTCACCTATTTGTTTCTTTATACTTAAGGTTCATATTTTGCAAGCAGCATATAGTGGGGTTTTCCTTTTTAATGCAATATGTTATAGTATGTCTCTTTGCTTTTTTGAAGCCATTTATATTTTGTGCAATTATTGCCATGATTAGGTTTAAGTCTATCAGCTCACCATTTGATTTGTACTGTTCTATCTGTTCTTTGTTTTCTTTCTCTCTCTCTTTTTTGTGAGATAGGGTCTCACTTTCTTGCCCTCACTAGAGTGTTGTGGTGTCAGAGCTCATAGTAACCTGAAACTCTTGGGCTCAAGTGGTTCTCTTGACTCAGCCTCCAGAGTAGCTGGGACTACAGGTGCCTGCCACAATACCCAGCTATTTTTAGAGATGAGGTCTTGCTCTGGCTCAGCCTGGTCTCAAACCCATGACCTCAGGCAGTCCACCTGCCTAAGGCTTCCCAAGGGCTAGGATTACAGGTATGAGCCACCATGCCGGGTGCCTGGCCTTGTTTTCTTTTTCTTATTTTTCTACTTACTTTTGGATTTAGTCAGTATTTTTTATGATTCCATTTTATCCTTTTTGGCTTATTAGCTATAACTTTGTTTTGTTATTTTAGTTGTGCTTAAGAGTTTATAGTATTTATCTTTTTTCAGGTATATTATAATTTATAATAATATTACCATATAATATATAATATGCATGTACTATATAATATGATGTATATGCATATTATATATTATACATATATAACATGTATGTATGTTATATACACATATAATGTATATGTATGTATTATATATGTATGTGCATAAATAATAACATACAATATATATAATAATACCAGGCTTCTCTTTCTCTGCTTCCATTCTTTGTGCTATTGTCATATATTTTATTTTTCCATAGGCTATGAATCCTATATTATGTTGTAATTATTTTTGTTTAAATAATCAATTATAGTTTAATGAGAATTCAATTATAAGAAAAATATCCCATTTACCTTTCACGGTTCCTTGTGTGCCCTGACCTAGGTTGGGATCAACAAGGGAGATGATGCTGGAGGAAAGTAATGAGACTCTACACCAATTTAATGTCTAGAGTCTGAGAAGCCTGGAGAGGCATACATTGTCTCATTACTGAGAGGCAGATTGAGGCAATGCAGCACTGATCCAGTCTCTGAGGGGCCTTTTATTGTGTTCAAAAAGAGGGAAAGCCTGGTTACCAGGAGGGTGGGATAATCTGGAGCATAGAATAAAGGAACTTTGGGAATGGTCTGATAACATATATTTTGAAAAGGGGAGGGAGTAAGCAGGCTTTATCACTGCAGGGCAAATGTCTTAACTTCCCTTATCTAAAGTGCTGATCAGGAGACCAAAGGTCTCAACCCGCCTGTTCTGCTGATCCCCCCATGGAGGGATGGTCATGTCGACATTCCCTGACTGGGCTGCCCCCAGGCTCCTCTGTTCTTTCTTTTGGTGATCTGGGAGGAGCTGCAGGGACTGCTGCGTACATACTTTACCCTGAATTGGGGGGCCATGAAGAGATTTGCCTATCTACCTCCCACATTTAGCCACCTAGGTACCATTTCTGGTGCTCTCTTTAATTGTGTAGCTTCACATTTCCATCTGGTATTATTTTCCTTCCTACTGAAGGATTTTTTTTTTTTTTAATTGTTTGAGATTCATTGAGGGTGCAAAGAATTAGGTTACACTGATTGCATTCCTTAGATAAAGTCCCACTTATAATTGTGTCCCACCCCCAAGAGGTGTGCCATGTACCGTGACCCCCATTGCTCTCCCTCCTTCCCTCTCCCTACTTGCTAATTCCCCTTTGTATTAGCTCATCTACTGCCTTCATATCAGAATAGAGCCCATTGGATTCTTGCTTCTCCATTCTTGTGATGCTTTACTAAGAAGAATGTGTTTTACCTCCATCCAGGTTAATATAAAAGGTGTAAAGCCTCCCCAATAATAAGTGTGGTGGATTTCTATTCATCTTATTTTGTGAAAGTCTGTTGTGTCATTTTATCCTTTGCACCACTGTGGAAGATAACTTTTGATCTTTATCTTCTGGGTGTTTGTTTTGCTGGTGCTTTGTTGTGGCAGTTAGTGTTGAGAATAGGTCTAAGTATTTGCCATAGAGCTGGTCTCCTTGCGGCAAATTTCCTCAGTGCTTGTTTACCTGCAAAAGATTTGATTTCTACGTCATATTTGAAGCTTAGTTTAGCAGGTTACAGAATTCTGGGCTGGAAATTGTTTTGTTTAAGAATATTGAAAAAAAAAAAAAAAAAAAGAATATTGAAGGTGGATGACCTTGTTCTTATGGCTTAGAAGTCTGTTGCCATCCTAATGTCTCTGCCCCTGTAGCTCAATTGGTGCTTACTACTGGTTGCTTTCAGAATTTTTTCTTTCATCTTGTCTTTGGACAGGTTCATTACAATGTGTCTTGGAGAGACTCTGTTCAAGGTGAGATGACCCAGGGTTTGATAGCCATCTTAAAGGATTGTGTAGGGTCTTTAATAAAATTAGGGAAGTTTTCATTTATGATAGTCTCCAGCAGGACTTCCTTTCCTTTGGGAGAATCTTCTTCCCCTTAAAGAATCCCTATTATTCCTATGTTTGAATGCTTCATGTAGTCTTGTAGTTCTCTGAGCACCTGTTCTGCTTTGTCTCTCTTCTTTTCTGTCTCTTTAACTACCTGGATTAACTGGAAAATTTTATCTTTTAGCTTTGAGGTTCTTTCTTCTCCATGGTCTACCCTATTTTTGATATCATCTATTGCATCTTTACCTTTACTGATTGTCTCCTCCATTTCCTTAGGTTCCACCATATTCTTTCTACATTCTACATATCTCTAGTATGACTTTTTTTTTTTTTTGAGACAGAGTCTCATTATGTTGCCCTCAGTAGAGTGCTGTGGCATCATAGCTGACAGCAATCTCAGATTCTTGGGCTTAAGCGATTCTCTTGCCTCAGTCTCCCAAGTAGCTGGGATGACAGGTGCCCACCACAACACCTAGCTATTTTTTTGGTTGTAGTTGTCAGGCCTGGGCTGGGTTTGAACCCACTAGCCCTGGTGTATGTGGCTGGCACCCTAGCTGCTGAGGTACAGGCGTTGAGCCTCTTGTACGACTTTTTGTTGTGTCTTTCCATTTTATCGTCCATTCTTTTTGCAGAATATCTTTTTTTTGTTGTTGAGCTTCTTGCATCTATTAATTTATAATTTTCTTAAAACTTAGAATATTTTTTTGCTTTTAAGGTGCCAAATATCTTTTCTGTCCTCTTTTTCTGTTCTTCTTTTTGGGGATTCTAATTATGCATACATTTAGACTAGATGAAGTTGTTTTACAGTTCCCAGATTTGATTTTCTAAAAATTTCTTTTTCTCACTGTTTTATTTGGGATAATTTATATTTTCAAGATCACCAATTTTTTTCCTACGTTGTCTAATTTTGTATTAATTCCTACTTGGTATGGTTTTTATATCTCTATAAATTCAGTATGAGTGTTTTTAAAAAATATCTTCTCTATTTAACTTTTTGGAGATATAAAATACTGTTATAGTACTTATTTTAATGTCCATGCTTTCCAGTTCTAACATCTGTACTAGCTTTGGGTCATTTTAAATTGATTTATCTGTAATTGTCAATAACGTTTTTCTGTTTCTTGCAATTACTTGGTAAGTTTTACAATTTTTTTTTATTAGCTTCCTGAGAGAGTCTATTTTACTTTGTAGCATACTGATACGCTTATATTCTTATAACTAACTGTTGTTGAGGTTAGGCCTGGGACAAACTAATTGGATAGTTTTATCTCTTTTGCTTAATGAGACCAGAGAAATGCACATTCTAGGGCTACTTATTCCCCACTATTGAGACAATATCTTTCTGATTATTTTATCCAATTTACTCAGAATTACAAAGTTTTCCAGTAAGCAGTATTTCTTGTCCTGTAGCAATAGTATGCACATTGCTTGTAATCTTTTCAGGTGATACTTTCCCTGCCTTTGGGTAGTTTCCTTTTATGAATGTGCTGATAAGTACTCAGCCAAGTATTTGCCCAGAACTCTTTATAGGTCTTCAGAGTTCTGTCTGTATGCAGCTTTCTATTCTTTGGTGTGCTGGCTTTTGAACTCTTAACTGCTTTGGTTTCTTTAAAATCTGAGTATTTATCCCAATTGAAGTATTCTGGTGGGCTTTACTTGAGATTTCTTTCCCTGTACCATTGCCTAGAAACTTTCTCAAGGCTGGAGCAGTCATACTCACCTCATCTGTTTTTTGTCTTTAAGGAATTGTTGTCCTTTGTTGTCTGATGTCTACTGCCTTGCAAACTGTTGTTTCATGTATTTTGTACATTTTGTGCTTGTTTTAGGTAGGATGGTAAATCCTTTCCCTATTACTCCATCTTGGATGGAAATGTAAGAATTTTTTTATTATCGTTCTTAGCAAAGTTCTGTGTTTTTTGAGACTCATTAATTCAAAATGTAGGGTATTTCCCTAAAGGCCTCACAGAGTGGCATTCACTCTGTGTATACTCAAAGTAGCCTACTGAATTGAAAGTACGTAGTGGCTGCATCTCAGACTGTCCTCAAAAACACGATTTGCCTATTCATTGTGTGTAAATCATCTCCCAGAGTCAGACACTCATTAGCCTGGGTCATGGATGCTGATTTATACTACTTGAATGCTAGCCTATTATAATGCAGTGATAAATATAACTGCCATGGGACTGACATTCATGTCTTATGTCTAGTGGAATCTTTCATATAGGTAAATTATACTCAAGCCAAATATTAGTGTTGAATTCTTGTGCAGTTTAAGATAGTCAGATGTATCTACCTCTGTTCAGTATGCTGTTTCCCTCATGCAGATTGTTCTTACATACACACAGGCAATATTTGCCTGTCTGACAAGCCCCATCTGGATTTCATACCTTCTTTAAATATCTAAAATAGATAAGATTAATACCTAAGATCATGTCTTGATGGCCAGACACCTGTCAGTATCCTTGACAGGACTCTTCATATCTGTTCTTGAATCCATTATTTGTTGATTATCACCTAACTTCAAGAGTTATCTTGTTTCCTGGACCTTGTCCAGGTCTTTTTTTTTTTTTTTTTTAGGGAAGCTATTTCACTGTTATTGCCATATACTATATATGTCTATTAGCCAATGTTTTTCAAAATGGTGTATCTTTGCTCTTCTGTATTTTCTTGATTTAGAAATATTAATTGCTTGGAAAATTAATTCTTAAAAGTTCTTTTTTACCTCCTCATTTTATATTCATTCCTTCATTATTTTTAAGAAGCATTTATTAAGTGTTGATCACGTTTCAAAGTTACAGGGATACCTTTGAGTAACTCTTATGTATAGGATACTCTGTCTATATTACTATAGTAACTAGTGTATATGTTCATTGATTTTTTAAAACTTTTATTTCTTATTTTCATTATGCTTATTACCTCCATATGCATTCCAAAAATGAGTTGTGTGCTAAGATTATCCTTTTTAAGTTGCAAAAGTAGGCAAAATACCACTAAAATGGTCATGTAGTTTTATAATGTATTTGCATATTGACATATTTTAATTTATCTTTCTCTAAAATTGTATGCACAATAATAATGGCTGTAGTTTTTACTGATTACTAAGTTTGACTTGCAAAGTAAACACAATAGCTGTTTTTAGAGATTTTTAGGAAAACAGATAATGTTTTGAGTAGTTTTGAATTACTGAATATCTAATATCATCTCATACTACTTGGAGCATTTAGAGTTATTGTAGTATTCTAAAAAGAATAAAATAAGGACATCGAGCAAAGTTTTGCTAGAGTCTATAAAATACTAGTAATATGGTTATAGCAAAAAAAAAAAGGCCATGCATGGAAGAGATTAGATGATCTTTATGATTTATGTAAAGCAGTTTATTAATTTGTATTAATATGAAAATGAAATGAGAATAAAATGAGATGTTCTATGTTTAGCAACCAACTTGATCTTGAGTTTTGCTTTGCAGGTTGATTGGACTCTAAATATTGGAGAGCAAGCCCTTGATATATGTATTGTCTCTTTCAATCAGTCAGCATCTTCTGTTTTTGTTCTTGGAGAGAGGAATTTTTTTTGCCTTAAGGATAATGGACAAATTCGATTTATGAAGAAGCTTGACTGTAGCCCGAGTTGTTTTCTCCCATATTGCTCAGGTGTGTAGAAAGATTTTCTTTTACTCTTCCATATGTCAAGGCTGTTATATACTTCAAAAAATGCTATACCTAAACATATATTTTAAACAATTAGAAAAATAGTTTTATACTGAATTTGTAATGGAAATTTTAACTTTCAAAATTTGAATAGAAATTTGATGTAAAGCAGATTTGGTTTTGTTAGTCATAGTATAAAATGACTTGTAAAATTGGTCTCCAGCATACATTAATGCTTCCCATAATGTTCAAGATGCTTCCAAGAGAACATTAGACACTTTTATAAGCAGAATAATAATGTCTGATAGAAAGACTGATCTGTAGTGAATGCCCTGTACATCATTAGCTTAAATGTGTTATATATTAATGAAATACATGCTTTCTAGATGAAATGCAGTAGTGTTGGCCATTGTCTAGTTACAGTTTCCAAGTCGGTAAAGTGAGTCCTTTCTTTTTGATATTGGTAGCTTTATGTTAGAAAATAATGTTTTATTGCTCAAAAATTTTATATAATAAAACCAAGATATTAGAATTAGTTTGTGTCATAAATCCCCCCAAAGGGATTTAATCTACTGATGCAAATGACTGTTTTCTTAGTATCCTCTTTCTGTATCTTCAACCTACAGTTTCTGAAGGAACAATAAATACTTTGATTGGAAACCATAATAACATGTTGCATGTTTATCAGGATGTGACACTTAAGTGGGCTACTCAACTTCCCCACATTCCTGTAGCAGTAAGAGTTGGCTGTTTGCAGTAAGTGATTTAATTTAAAACATTTTAATAGAGGATCTTAATCAAAGAATTCTCTAGAAATTTTATGACATAATGGCAAGTGATTTTACCAAAAAATGACAAATGGCATTGTAGTGTGAACGTCAATAATAGGCATAATTTAAAATATAACTTTTATTATTAAGCTATAAAAAGCATTAATTAGCACTATTTATTATTTTCATTTAGTATTTCTACTAAGATATGTGTCCTTAATAAATTAAAGATGAAACTTTTGATGATCTCAAGAAAATGATTTACTTAATAGATTATTTTCTTTAAAATTTAGAAATATTTCTGTTTTTGATGAGTCCCATTTAGGGATCATTTATTGATAGCCTGTGAGAATATTACCCTTGTTCATAATAAAAGGTCAAAACAAGTCTGACCTTGTTTTAGACTTTATTATGTGAAGTAATGCAGAATTGCTAATGATCATGTGTCTAAAAAGTTTAGATTTTAAATATGATTATTTTACATTTAAAATAAAATTCTTACCTTAACATTATATTTATAAAGTTTATTAAAAATGAGCCAAGACATCTAAAGGAGTAATTTTTCTAGGTCATCAGTATAAAAGACTAGATCCTTACAAATTTTTTAACATTTCAGATTATGTTTAGGAATTAAATATCTCAACAAATGGAGAAAACACAGCTTTCTATAAAACTTCATAGATTGCCAGATTTATTTAGTTCTGCTTATTTAGAATATTTTATTGCTCATTTAAAAACCGTATGTAAAAACTATAATGACTCTCTAATCTGACCTGCGTGAGTTGTCCTCTCACATTAAAGGATTGAGTGCATAGTATTATTGTTAAAGGTAAATGAAGGGCATTCATATTTGCATTAATACTTAAAATAAAGCTTGAATATTAGAAAAATAGAAACTTTTGAAAACAGTGTATGTTTTAAAAAGAAGTTGCTTCTTTATGTTTAATGAGAAAAAGCCATCATATAATTTTAATTGCTGTGCACTTAACGCAAGTTATACTTACTGTGTATCTGAAAAATAATTTAAAATGTTGAGATTGGCTTTGGCAATGTCCAACAGATGGCCTTTTTATTTCTACCAAACATTTAAACTCAACAGACATTTTGCATCAGATTTACTTAGGAGGATTTAGAACAGGAAAAACATCTTGCCAACAGGGCCACGTCAAGTGTTTCTCTCCTGGAAGAGTAATTCTTGTGGCAGTCCATATATCCATCCAAGAGCTGTTTCTTTGGCCCCCCTCAGTTGACCATTCAGGTGGAAGAAGAAAAATTTACCCTGGTGGTTACGCAGCCTGTCTTGGCTTATAATCTTCTTGCCCTTCAGGAGCCAATACCTTTAAATACTTAAAAATCATTGGGGTTTTTGTGTGTATTTTGAGCATAGTAGAATAATAGATAAAAACGCCTTATTGAGAACATTTAGTTCAAATACTTTTTTTACATATATATTATGTCTAGTGTTCTCATTTCATTTCGAAAGTCACTGTAGACAGGGAAGCGCAATGATGTGGCTTTTCATCAGATATTTATTGTGTAATTTTTAGTTTTTGTTCCAATGTGTCTTACAAGTTAAAGCCCCAATATTAACTGAAATTATTATGAGTGAAAAATGAAATTTACATGTAGTACGTATAATGATGCTATGTGCAAAGTAGCCTGTCACATTTTATTTTAGATACTTGTGAGTAAAGGTTCCTATACCTCATAGCTTTTTTAAGGTCACAGTTAAAAATAATTATTTTAATAAGTTCAAATATTAGCATGAGTATTTTCCACAATTAACATATAACAATAAATTCTGATTATTCATCTGAAGATTTTCTTATTTTTAATATAATTTAACCTAAAAAGATGGAATTAGACTGTGTTTGGAAGAATTTCATTGTAATTTTTATTAGAATTTTAAAAGTAATTATTACCAACTTAGGTATAGTATATTTACATCTAGAAGTTATTTGAAATTATAAGCACTGAAATAATTTTTCTCTTGTATTTTATTAGTTTTAGGGTTAAACCTTTTCAGTAGAAGCTTCCTTGCCTGAATGTGTTTATTTATAAAGGAAATTGCTGCTATTTTAATATGTTTCTTTTCAATGAATAAGAAATATTGAATTTGGATCAAGTTGATGCAATTATACTTAATAACAGCATTTTGCTCAGAAACTAAGATTCTTTATTTCCTCTCACTCCCACCTACTTGGCAGTCTTCATCCTTTTCACTTTGTTTATTATATACCAGTTCTAAATTTGTGTTTCCTTCTTCCTTTTCAGAGTAAATCTCATTCTTGCTTATATGGTGTCATTCTAATTTAATTTGGGGGATTTAAATTATGAGAATGTGAAGTAAGTATGCAGGTTTACAGAATCAGAAAAGCCTGACCATCATTTATCAGTAATAGTACTCTCTCTAGAGATAGCAAATATACCTAAAACTGGAAGTCTATTTGAATAAAAGTTGGAAGCAAGGAGAACCTTTCCTAACTTGAATTGGCAGCCAAAGCCATAGTGCTTTAAAATCTTATTGCAGCTCTTTTTCTAATGTAAACAATTTGGTCTGTTACTTGAGTGGTTTTCTTGCTAGGCTGTGTACAAAATAGAAACTTATTTTAACTTTGGTATTTACCATTTTGCTCTTTAGCTTTCATTGATACAGTATTCTTTTAAAGACATTTTCAGAATATTACAGGGGTATGCATGTTTTGGTCACATAATTTGTTTTGTACATTTCAGGTCAAAGTTATAATTGTGCCCTTTACTTTGAATGTGTGCGTCATACCCATAGGTGTGAATTAACCCAGCCTTACCACTTCCCTCCCTCCTACTGATTACTGTTGAGTTTGAGCTAGTGTTTTTTTTTTTTTTTTTCAGTTTTGGCTGGGGCTGGGTTTGAACCTGCCACGTCTGTTATCTCAGCCACAGACGCCGTCTGAGTTAGTGTTCTTGAACAGAATGCTTTTCTTGTTTCTTCTCTGGATCTTCAAATGTCTTCTATCTTTAGAAGCCTTCCTTCCTTATCATGGTCTCCTCGGAATTTCTGTCACGTTTTTAATTATGTTGTGACTGCGTTTGATGTTCCTAACTCCCCCACTAGATTATATACTCCTTTTCGACTTCCATGCATCACACTGAATAATCAGAAATTTGAACATATGGTATATGCTTGGTAAACATCCTTGTGGTTTGGGTGTATGTGTCAGGGGAAAGGGTATGGCTAGAAAGACCTTATTGGGTCTTTCAGTTGAAAAACATTTTTTAAGTATGAAAAAACTAAGACTTATAGAAGGAAAGATCCTATTTCTTTAAGAGCAAAGTTATTAGGAGAACATTTTTAATTTCGAAGTGATTTTTTTCTTACCTTTTTAGTTTAACTTTTGTTGCTAATTTGCCATCTGTGTGCATTATAGGAAGAGAATGTGAGCCTATACACTTTTTACTATTATGTAGTTTTAAAGATATTCTTTATGGCTTAATATGTTACATAGATTTGTAAATATTCCTAGAAATTGGGCAAAGTATAAATCCTGATTTTCAGAACCTTTGCATTTTTTGTTGATTTTTTCCTCTGTTACAGCTCAAGAGTAGAATGTAAGTCTTTCATTACTATGTTGTTCTGTCAGTTTTTTTGTTGAATAATCATTCTTACTCTGTTATTCAGTTTACATTTATAATAGTTATTTTTTTGGTGAGTTTTAAAAATTGATCTGTTCCTATTTAATGTTTTTTAGTGTTGTGCTGCTCTTTTCATTTGTTTGCTTTGAATTCAATCTGTTATTAGTTACTGGTATAGGGTTATGGATGCTTTTTCTTTTAAACTGTCACTTTATTTAGTGTGTGTCTCTTTGTAAAAAGAATTTGGTGGCTCGGCGCCTGTGGCTCAAGTAGCTAAGGCGCCAGCCACATACACCTAAGGTGGCAGGTTTGAATCCAGCCCGGGCCCGCCAAACAACAATGACAGCTACAACCAAAAAATAGCCAGGCATTGTGCAGACACCTGTAGTGGGAGGAGGCTGAGGCAGGAGAGTCGCTTGAGCCCAGGAGTTGGAGGTTGCTGTGAGCTGTGAGGTCACAGCACTCTACCCAGGGGGACAGCTTGAGGCTCTGTCTCAAAAAAAAAAAAATAAAGAATTTGGTTAGATTTTTCAACCCATTTAAAAGACCTTTGTCTTTTAATTAACACAATTACAGTAGTTTTAAGTGATATATTTGATTTTTCTTCATCTTTTTCAGTACTGTTCACTTCTTACATTATTTAACACAATTGTTCATCTCTTTATCCCTATAATCCTAGCACTCTGGGAGGCTTAGGCAGGTGTGTTGCCTGAGCACAGGAGTTTGAGAACAGCCTGTGCAAAGTAACACCCCATCTCTCCTAAAAATAGAAAAACTAGGTATTGTGGCTGGTACCTATAGTCCCAGCTACTGGGGAAGCTGAGACAAGAGGATCACTTGAGCCCAAGAGTTTGAGGTTGCTGTGAGCTATGACTCCATGGCACTCTACCCAGGGCGGCTGAGTAAGACTTTGCCTCCAAAAATAAATAAATAAAATTCATCTCTTATATGTGAATTGAGGTTTCTTTGTATTTATGTTGTTCAGTGTATTGGATGGTACACAGACATATATCTGTTATCTTTAAATCTATGAGTATATATTTATCAGTTTTGCCATAATCTTGTATGAATTAAACATTCCTCTCATGATAGACAAGGTGTTAGTTTTTATAACGTCCTTTCTTATTTTTCCACCGGGTCTGTCACCACCACACAAAGACGTGGGTGTATACATATGCTTGTGTTCAGACATAATCATTTCCTCGCTTCCATTCCCCTGCTACTGTTTGTTCTTTGCTATAGTGACATGGGATTTTAGATACAATTTATTATTAAATAAATTATGCTTATGCTTTTTCCAAGACTGTTTTAAAATTTACATTTATCTTTTCTCTAAACATAATATGTATATATTTATTGAAGATTACCAACTTTTTATATTATGAATTCTAATTTTTTAACTCATTAATTTTGCTTCATCTCTGAGTAGGTTGATTTGATTTTCTCAAATGAACCTATGATAGAGGGTAATGATAAAGGGTATTATACTATAGAGTAAAAATGTATTGTCATATTTCTTCTTCATATTTTATTGATGTTGCTTCTTGATTTGTTTTTAAAATAAGTTTTAGATAAAAGAATAATGTGATTTTTGTAAAAAGTATTAAACTGCACTATTTAAAACTCAAGCATTATTTAAAAGTTCAATGAAAAATAAAATGAACAGCTTTTCACTAGTTACCTCAATCTTACCATACAGAATTAACATTTGTTAGCACTTGCTAAATATCAAGACTGATCTTTTTCTCTGCATATATGGAAAGTTAGGTACAGAATAAAATCTGCAAAGCAGGATCATATGGATTTTATTTTATTTTATTTTATTATTATTATTATTTTTTTTTGCAGTTTTTGGCCGGGCTAGGTTTAAACCCACCACCTCCGGCATATGGGGTCGGCACCCGACCCCTTTGAGCCATAGGCGCCTGGATTTTAAATATTAATTTATTTAATTATATTCTAATAGAAAAAATAGGTGAAATGGCAGGAATAAATGAATTTTAGATAAATGTTTATTTACAATAATATATTTTATTTTCTAAAAGACTAAACAAGACGAGAATAAAAGTAAAAGGTTGATATTTTCAAGTTTCTACAGCTTTATTTCAAAGTTGGCAATGTCCATTGACTCCCTGTTGTGAAAAACAAGGAAAGTAGTATAGTTATGTTTTCTTATTTCCTTCTTCTTGCCAATTTCTAACATTGTTGGTATATTGTTTATTATTAGTATTCATTTTGTCAAAGTTAAAACATTTACACCATTTTTATAATCACAGTTTTCACTGTCCTTTCATCTTATCCTTATATCTAAATGGAATCAAAGCTCACCATCATTCCCTTGATTATTTCTGAATTATTTTTGATCTAGTTCTTGGTTAGTGTCCTTACATCCTTAGCAATTGTGTGTTGCTTTTATACTTGCGGATCATCTCAGCTTCTCCCAGAATCTTGGAATTCGCATTTGGTATTGACAATTATTAGGAAAAGTCTGACATTAACTTAAATTTTTTTTAAGACTTCTTATTGATTGAATTACTTTTTCTATTTGGATTTTCAGCTGACTTATTTTTTTCAGTCTTCTTCAATTATTTATATATATTTGTTCTATTTGTATTAGTGTGATTTTTTTTTTCATCTCTCTCTACCTTGTTCTTGAGGTTGTTTTCGGTTTATTTATTCTAGTTCTTGTTGCTTTTGATGTGGCTTTCATCCCCTGTATCTTCTTTTTCTTCTTCTTCTTCTTTTTTTTTTTTTTGACATTAATATGATGGTACAACTTTTTTCTTTTTTTTTTTTTGAGACCCCCTCTATAGAATGCTGTGGTGTCACAGCTCACAGCAACCTCAAACTCTTGAGCTTAAGCGATTCTCTTACCTCAGCCTCCCAAGTAGCTGGGACTGCCACAATGCCTGGCTATTTTTTGGTTGTAGTTGCCATTGTTTGGCAGGCCTGGTATAGGCCTTGCCGGTTTGAACCTGCTAGTTTTGGTGTTTGTGGCTGGCGCTGTAACCACTGTGCTATGGGTGTGGAGCCATGAGGGTACAAATTTTTAGGTTACATTGTTCTCTCTTCTGAGATAGAGTTCAGTTTGTAGAAGAGCCCCTCACCCAGGGGGCTTGCTGAATATAGTCGCGTTGTACACATTAAGTGAGATCGTGCCAAATGTCCTCCCTCCTCCTGCCAGTCGCCCTCTCCCCTCTCCCTCCCCTCTCCCTCCTCACCCTGCCCTGTTGCTAGACTATATTTGTGTTCTGTTGTTCATATGAGCATGTAATTGTTTATATATTAGTTTCATATTAGTATTGAGTATAATTGGATTTTTTTTTCTATTTTTGAGATACTTTACTAAGAAGAATGTTTCAGCTCCATTCAGGTAAACATAAAAGATATAAAGTCTCCATGTTTTTTTTTTATGGCTGAATAGTACTCCATGGTGTGCATATGCCACAGTTCATTACTGGTATGTATCATTTGTTTGAGATTTTCCAACAAAGAAAAAGTTATGTTCCTTTTCTTTTGTTGATGTAATAGTTATTTATCTGAATTCTTTAATTTCCACTGGAAGTTTTCCATGCTATGGATATTTTCTGTCTTTAGCTTATGTTTGCATCTCCCTCTTATCTACCTCTTTTTGTTTTTGAAATTTCTACATAAATGTCCCCTTATTTTCTCCTCTTAATCATTTTGCAATTGCTCACTTTTAAAATGGTAACAGCAGTTTGCTGAAGGACCATGTTGGGAGTAATAGGAGAGAGTAGTGAGCTCCGATCACCTGAGTCTTTTCACCTGCTCTTTGTGTTTATTTTCTCCTTTGCTCTGAGGCCCTATCTTCCTCAGTTTTCAGGGTTCAAGAGGTTAGTGAGGGTAAGAGAACCCCCACCTAGCCCCAGTCACAGGCCCTCCATGCTAAGAACCACTGACTGCTGTTTGTCTTTCCTTAGAAAGCTATTTTATTAAAGGACAGGCAGAGGACCACATCTATTGCTTCTTCTGTGGTTTTCTGCTGTCGTGCTTTCTGCATCTTAACCCACCCTCTTAGATCTCATCCCACTAGTCTAGACCTGACTTTTATTTTGCGTGAGGTCTGAGAAGTCTTTGCCAGCTCTTTGTATTCTATTTAACTATGGTCCAGAATTTAAAATATTTGGTAGAAAAAATGGACTTGAAAGTGTGTTGATTGTTATTGTAGTCATTTTTGTACTCAGTTTCTCCCTTTTTTAGGTGGTTGTTATTGTAGTACTTTCTGCTGTTTTTTGGTAAGATTGGTAGTGTCATCTCTGACGGGGTGTTATTCTTTATCAGTTGGTATTTCTTGTTGCTGAGGGAAAATGTGGATAACTGTATTTCTGTTTTGTTATAAGTAACGAGTTCTTTCTGTTTGGCTGCTTGTGGATTGTTTTTCATTTTCTCTGTAGATGCTGCATTTGCCACCATATGTCTGTATGATACTTTTTTCCTTGATTTTATTGGGAATGTAGTGAATTTATTTTTTAAAAACCATTTGTTTGGCTGCTCAAGAAAGCTTTTTTGTGTTATATCTTTGATTATTTCTTTAGTTTTGTTTGATATAGGCTGTCCATTAGGAAAATTGTTAATAATATCTTTTGATTGGCTATTTTCTGTTCCCCATATCTGCTGTCTTATTACTCATAATTTTCATTTATTTATCATTTCTTTTCTGTTTCCTGGGCAAGTCTCTAAAATTTGTGTTATGTATCACTGGTTTTAGCTTCCATAGTATTTGGTTTGCTTTATTCTTTGTCTACATAGGGGAGTTTTAGTCTCCTTAGGTGACACCTTTCTCCCAACCACTTCCCTCTCACCTTCTGCATCTTTGGTACAATAAACTAGTATAGTACAGGGCAAATTAAAGTTCCCATGATGCACTAGTACCAAGTACATCTTAGTTTGAAACATGTCACAGTGCTCATTTTGGAACTCTATCACTGAGCTACTATTACAAATTTCTGCTCTTTGGGCCAGTTTCATAGAATTTGTTACCTCTATAGATGTAGATAGATACTATAAGGGATTAAGGGGAGTGGCAGAGGTTGGAAGGGCTCGAGTGGGTAGGGAGAAATATGTTGCTTTGATCCTAGGTCACTAATAGATGTCTACACAGTTTTCTGGTTCCTGTTGAGCTTGGGTTTCTGAATCAGATTGGGGCAGAAGTTGAGATTTGGGGGGAAGAAAGAAAAGTCGTTCTACCTTTGTTCAGGTGGTCTCTGTGAGGTGAAGCTGGGCACAGCATGAGCTAAAGCTGCATTTTGTCTCTATGTACTTGATAATTAGTCTAACTTCATTTTAGGTTTGAGATGTATAACTTATGGGGTTGTTTTCCTCTTTCTTTTCCTTTCATTTTATTATTTATTTATTTATTTTCAGTTTTTGGCTGGGGCCGGGTTTGAACCCACCACCTCTGGTATATGGGACTAGGGCCCTACTCCTTGAGCCATAGGCACTGCCCTTTTTCTTTTCTTAATTTCTCTTCTCTCTTTTCAATAATTTTTGTGGATGTATTTGTCCTTTTTTTATTCCTGTATGTCTATTAGGTCATTAAATGTGAAGTTTACAGTTTCTAATCAGAAGTTTAGTTTATTATCTCTCAAACAAGAAGCAGTGTAATTAATCAAAGTGTGCCCTTAAACTATTGATGCAGTTTTTCTATGAAGCCTAGAGAGCAAGTGGCAATGAAATCATAAGAGTTGTTTTCCACAACTTGTTGCAAATTGACTGTGGACAGTCCCTGAGTTATAAACATCTGACTTATGTACAACACAGACTTATGATGGAGGCCATTACAGTAAGTCCTTGAGTTACAAACATTTCACTGACTTACACTTATATATGGAGGTTATTACAGGTAATAGGTAAATGTACCTATTCCAGCTTACATACAAATTAAACTTAAGAACAAACCTATAGAACCTATCTTATTTGTAACTCAGGGACTACCTGTAATATTTCTTATACGTGGTCCAAAGTCTGGAAGAGGTGGTAGTCAGTTGGTGTATGGTCTGGTGAGCATGGCAGATGACACTTCCCAAGTTCAGCTTCTGTGGTTTGGGCAACATTGTTTGTGTGACAGTATTGTCTTGCAAGAGGACTGGCATGTCTATGTTGACCAACTCAAGCTGCATAAGCACCTAAGCATTCTCATTATTTCATCCATTTGGTTGTAGTAGACATCCTCGTGATTGATTGACGAGGTTTTATGAAGCTATAGTGGATGATACTAGTGCTGGACCACCAAATACACACATGACACCATTAGCTTTTCTTGAGAAATATTCTGTTTTGGTGTTTGGACACTTCATCTTTATCCAAACTTTGTGCCGAATGCTTGCAGTTGTCAAAAAGAATTCATTTTTCATCACACGTAACAATACAGTGTAGAAATGGTTTGCCTTTATGTTACAACAGCAAAGAAAGTCAAGCTCTGCTATGATTTCTCTTCTGATACTTGTTTAATTTATGCAGAACCCATCTGTCTAGTTTCTTTACCTTGCCAATTTATTTCAGATGGTCCAGTATTGTTGTAATAGTAACGTAAAACCTTGCTTCTAACTCATGTGTAGGTGAGATGGATTCCCTTCCACTGTAGCTTTTGGCTCATCATCATCCACCTTGTTCTCAGTTCACCTACATGGCTCATTTTTAAGATTAAAATCACCAGATCAGAACTTCTCAAATCATTCAGTTCTATACATCAGTTAGCCACATCCTTCCCACTTTGTTGATATTTCAAGCTGTCTGTGCTGCATTGGTTTCATGATATAATTCATGTTTAAAAATAACACAAATTTTTGGCTTATTTTTGGTTTCACAAAAATTGTTCTTAAAAAATATTTTGAAAGATAATCACAAGTCAAAACGTACATTTGAAAGAATGAGGATGTACTTTCACGGTAAAACAAGGAAACAAAAAAACTCAAGAAGTATCAAAATGAAATATCAGAAATAACAACTGTCAAACTTAGTACTTAAGGAAACTGGACATTTTTTACTTAATAACCTAATAGTTAGCTATTAAAGAGACTGCATGAAAGGCTCTTGCCATATTGAAGTAAACATTTTAGAAGAGCCTTAGGGTCATATTATTAGATGGAAAGAAAAATCTAGCTGGGAATTAGACTAGAATAGTACTAAATTTAGGGATTCTCTGGAGAAATTGGCTATTTTCTAGTTCTAACTAGCTGCTAATTTCCAAAAATATTAATAATTTGTGTTCAAGATGGAGATTGATCAGTATAGTTTTTGTAAATTAAGAATCAGATTTCAGCATTTTTAGTGATATGTGGTTCGACCTCTTGATTTTACGTGACATATTCTACTGTCTTTAGTAACTGGATATTCCACTGTCCTCCAATTAATGTTTCGTATTGTTGTTAGTCTTAACGTTTAGTATTATTTTGTGCAGTGTTCATTATAGCCAAATAAATTCTAGTTCATTGAAATAATTTACATATTGTCGTGAAACTTGACATTAACATAAAAATTTTCCTAACTTTTTCTTTCCCCATCACAAGGTAGTATTTATATTCTTTTGGTTATTTTGTGGAAATTATATTTTTGGTTATTACTGACCAAAAATATAGTAGTTTGGTTATAACTACTTTTGGTGCAGTTCAATTAAGTTGAATTTAGCTCATTTTACAGTGTTTAACCTTATTGAATTTCAGTTTTTCCACCATTATATTTGCTTGAACAATCCCTCTCTTGCTCTCATTTTTTGCTTGTTTGTTTTTTATTTTGTCTTGGTTTGTTTTGCCTTTTCATTACATTTGGGAAGTCAAAAATATCTTCATTCAGTATTAATAGTGATAAGTCACTTTTTATGAAATCCACTGTGACTTTTGTGGCTTAAGATTTTAATTGAGTTTATAATCAGAAAGGTTAGATAGGATGAGAGAACCTCTGGTCTTCAGGGGTTCCTGTAAGAAAAGGTAGGCTTCAGTTTGGGGCCTGGTGAGCCTGCTACTGTAATGTAAATAACTATAATGTCCCATAAGTTATAGGGGATGAAAGAACAGAATTATATATTTAGTATAATTTTTTCTTATTGTTGGTACCTTAATAACCGTAGTTTGAACAAATTGTTTATTTCAATCCTACTGAACAATTTTTGAGATAAAATGAGTTGCATGATTTTTTGATGGTCATCATTACTTGTATACATATGTCTCCATTTGGAAGATCAAAGGTCTTTACATAGCTCTTTAGATTTTATACTGACTAGACTTAAACTGGAAAAGCACGAGGATTGTGCTTGTATGTCCTTGTGGCCCAGCTATTGTTAATACACAGACTGTCATTTTGGTATGTTACTTTGATATACTGAGATATGGCTACTTTGTTAAGTATTTTATTCATGTGGAAAAGCCTTTGTGGTAATCATATAAATTAAAACGCCATTATCTTTATTATTATTTGTAAGTTGGAGGTACAACTCTTGGAGTTTTTTTCAGAAAAGAAATCTTCTGCTTGGCTCATGTTTTCATTATCACTTTTATTTTTAAAATAATAATGTAAAACACAGCACTCTCCATTTTCATGAACAATATCATAGTAATTACAGTTCCAGATTGCTTGATTTTGTTACATTCCATAGTAAATCTATTTAATTTGCCTGCCAGAGGTTTTAGAAGCACTGTTTAGCCAAGGGTAAGGACTTAGAATGCTAGTTGGGTTTATGATTTTCTGTTTTATAGATTAAATATTTCAATAGTAGAAGTCAACTCATTATCACATCTTTCCACTGAAAAACTTCTTTTGGCATATTATTGTTGAAACTGTGAGCATCTTTTAAAAAATGAAACTTTCAATCTCAAAATAATCTATACTGGTAGAGAAAGTGCTTTGGTGTTTTGAGTTTCTGATTCTCTACTCATGATGGACATGTGGGAGTCAGTTATTTGGATAGAGTTGGAGCCAGCAGGAAGGTGCTTTACTTTGAAGAGTAAAGATATTATGGAAACAAACCATAATACAAACAAACAAACAAAAAACCAATAAAAATTAAAAAAGTAAAGAAAAATGGAAAAAAAAGAAACCTGGATTAATTCCCTTTATTTTAAAAAGAAAAGATTTGGGACAGTGTTACTGTGTTTTTATACCGCAAGAGAACAATGTTAATTAAAATTACTAAAAATAAGTTTGAAAAATAAATAGTCAAATAATCAAATCATTTAAGTCCTCTTTGTAATTTTAGCTTGAAACTTCTAGGTAAATTAAATTTCACTTGATAAAGCAGGGCTTTAATTCTTGATTATCTGATCTCTGTGATCCATGGAATCTATTAGTGAACAGATAAAATTGTATTCAGTGGTTTTCATGTGTTTAGGTAGAGAAAATCCATTAACTTTTGCTTACTAAAATGTATTTTGCTATTTAAAATAAATGTAAAATAAAAAGAATTACCATACTACCAGCTTTATTGATGTGCTAAAAAATGACAGATATCCACATTGTGTTTTCAGTGTATTACATTTAAAATCATAGAAGAAAACTGCACTAATTCAAAGTGTTTGTTTTAATTAAGTGGAAGATTACAAAATACAATTATTGATTATTAATTTATTGATAGCACAATGTAACATAATGTACTGTGTTCTAATTAGAACTAATACTCTAAGCTTGATAGCCTTGGCTATATAAAAACATTGCTTAATGCAGAAAGTAAGGTTTATTATCCCTTTTCTTCTTGTAATTAACCAAAAAATTATCTTTGATTTTCAAATGTTTTAAAGAATATTTTAACATTTGTGGATAGTTAGCATATAGTACACATTATGACGATGTTTGATGAACAGAACGTATTGGCTAGTTAGTAACATGATGTTTTCCCATAAATATTCTCTAGGAGTTCATAGAATGACAAAAGCTAATTCAGAGCTGTCCAACCTTTTGGCTTCCACATTGAAAGAAGAAGAGTTGTCTTGGACCACATGTTAAATACGCAAAATTAATGAAAACTGATGAGCATAAAGAAAAAGGTCCACACATAGTTTGGGAGTATCTGCCACCATAGATAAGCAAAAAAGTCCTCACTTAATAATTCTAATTATGCAGCTGTCCTTTGTTTAAAGAATCTTTTAAAATCATCCAGCAGGCCCCAAGTTTGTGATCACTAATAAAACATCTTTGTTTTTTGGATTTTTTTTATTATAAAAGTAATAAAAAAGTGGACAACGTACAACTGGTGGGCTATTTGACACTGTATTTGAGGAACTAATGCCTCAATGTCTGGTTTGATGGAAGTAGTTGCAATTCTCAGTGAGTTCACAAGGTGCTCATCAGACATTTTGGTTCTAACTTTACTCTTAATGTGTTTCATTCTTAAAAATAGTTACTCAGAAATGTAGACATTGCCAAAAAGCTATGAAATGTATCAGGCATGATTGTAAAGTCAGGGAAGATAAGACCTACAATAGTCCAATAAAGAGACATGATCGATTTTTTCTTTAAGTTGATGTTAGATTACAGCTATCTGCATTCCATTTGAAAATTTGCAGGTAACATATATATGGTCACTGAAAATGGAGTTCAAATGCACCAAAATTTTGATTATTTTCCTGAAAATCATGAAATCTGTTTTTGAATTCTTAAAAAGAATCACCTTGAAAAGCAAGGCTGTGTATTTTTCATTGTTCACAGAACTGTGTTTAGTTAATGTGATGAAATGCATAAAATTGTTAGCCTTAATTTGAGCTTGCCATAATTTCGGCTTCATTTGGAAAGCTGTTATAGTTTGAAACATCGTATTAATAAGTTGGTTTTCACATGGAAGACATGTGTTTAACTCACTCACATGAGGAGTTAAATCCATTAAAAGTGTAAAATCTGGAAGCCAGTTTTCATTATCAAGTTCTGGCCCAAATTTGGTTTTTGATACCGTAAATGATGTGATAACATCTTACAAATCATAAAGTCTTTTTAATATTTGAGCTTAACATAGCCATCTTATTTCCAGAAAGTAAATGAGGTCACCATAGTCAGCATCAATACTTTTAAGAAATTCCTGGAATTGGTGATGATTCAATTTCTTGGCCTCACAGTCTTGATGATAATTTGCCTGACATCAATTTTTAAAGCTTTTGTGCATAAATTTTCTTGATGTACTAGGCAATGATACTTCATCAAACATGAGTTTCAGGTGGCAATTGCATTGTCTTCTGTTAATTTTACAAGTCCCTCTCTGTTACCTAGCATCGCTGGGGCACCCTCAGTAACTATACCAAGTATGTTGACAATGGGCAAAAAAAAAATCACTTTAACATATTTTTTATGGCTTTATGTACTCTTGGTTTAGTTGTGTCTTTTAATGGTACAAAAGAAATCCATTTCTTCAGTGACATCATAATTCTCATCAATACCTCTAATAAATATAGCAAGTTGAGCCATATTTGAGGCATCAGTGCTATCATTCATTGGCAAAGTATGAAATTTAAAATTAGCAGCTTTATTCTCCAAACTTCTTTTGATAGATTTTTCAGTTTCTTCAATTTCCCAGGCTATAGTCTGGTGAGACAAACTGATTTTAGAAATATTTCCTTTTTCATCAGGGCATATTATATGTGCCATGCTTTCCATACATTGCTTAATAAACTCACTATCAGTAAATGGTTTTGATTTTTTTTTTTTTTTTGCTGTTAAATATGCTCCCATGTAACTAGCTTTTACAGTGAAATCTGTCAGAGTTGTAACTTAAAAAATTTTTTTTGTTGGCTGCTGCAGCTGGGGCCATGAATATGTTTAGGCTTCAGAAGAGGCTTGCCTCTAGTGTCCTTGGCTGTGGCAAAAAGAAGGTCTGGTTGGACCCCAGTGAGACCAATGAAATTGCCAATGTCAACTCTCACAGCAGATGGAAGCTGCTTAAAGATGGGCTGATTATCTGCAAGCCCATGACTGTTCATTCCTGAGCTTGATGCCAGAAAAACACCTCAGTCCTCTGGAAGGGCAGGCATATGGGGGTAGAAAAGCGAAACGGTATAGCCAATGTGAGAAAACCAGAGATGAAGAGAGAGAGGATTCTGTGCCTGCTGCTGAGAAGATACCATGAATCTAGGAAGATTGACCGCCACATGTATCACAGACTGTACCTGAAGGTGAAGAGGGTTGTGTTCAAAACCAAGCAGGTTCTCATGGAACGCATCCACAAGCTGAAGGCAGACAAGGCTCACAAGAAGCTCCTGGCTGACCAGGTTGAGGCTGGCAGGGCCAAGACCAAGGAAGCCCGCAAGCGCAGTGAAGAGCACCTCCAGGCCAAGATGGAGGAGATCGCCAAGACTCTGTCCGAAGACGGAGAGACCAAGAAGTAGCTGCCCTGCTTCTTATCTGTACATAGTGGCTTCCATGTTGATGATCAATCATTCAAATAAGACAAGTATTTATCTGGTTAAAAATTTTTTTTCTGTTGACGTTTTTCAATTCCACTATTTGGCCTTATGTCACAATCCTTCATATGTATCAAATTTGGCAGCTTGTTTTTTGCATGTAATGCCTTTTCAAATTATGGTCTTTGAAAACCTGTGCGAATTTCCTACAAATTAAGCAGAATTCCTTACAATTTGTTTTGACAAAAAAGTAATTATCTACTTTTCATTGAACAATCTTCCTTCATCTGCAATTTTTCTTTTTGGGGGTTCTGTTTTCTTTTGAGACATTGTAGAAGCCATGCTAGAATTTAAAAAATAATAATATATAAAGGATTATATCTACTTTGATTCTGAAAATTAACAGGAAAACAGAAAGCAAAGTTTTGGCTTTCCATAACTAGGCTGTTGATGTAGGGCAAGGTGGAAGGCTGAGCGTAAAGTGTGGCAGGTGATGTGTGAGGTACTTCTGAGGTGTGGGAGCACCCTCTACAATCAAATAAGAATACTTACCTGACTTTTGAATACCACTAAATACCTAATGTTGTAATGGTACATTGAAATATTGGCTGGGCGCTTGTGGCTTAAGTGCCTAAGGTGTCAGGTTCGAATCCAGCCTGGGCCCACCAAACAACAATGACAGCTGCAACCAAATAATAGCCAGGTGTTGTGGTGGGTGCCTGTGGTCCCAGCTACTTGGGAGGCTGAGGCAGGAGACTCACTTGAGCCCAGGAGTTGGAGGTTGCTGTGAGGCGTGATGCCACAGCACTATACCCAGGGAGACAGCTTGAGGCTCTGTCTCAAAAAAAAAAAAACAAAACAAGAAATATTATTGAGAATCACTGCCTTGGCAAGTCACCACAAGTACATGTAATGTCTGATGGTGTCAATTTGACTCTCTGTATTTAGAAGATAATATATTGGGAGTTGCATAAAATTGAATTAATGCTGTTTAATATTCTACTGAATAGCGAGAGTGTCCTTATGTTTTTCTTCATGACATTGCAACATGATGTTTTCATCTCCAAAGTTCATGCTTGAGACTGTGCAATGAAGTTCCACCAAAAAAATAAAAAAAAATCTCTTAATGCTTTAAGTAAGTTTACAATTTTGTGTTGGGCTGCGTTTATAGCTTCCTGGGCCACGTGTGGCCCACAGGGCATGGGTTGGATGCCACTGTGCTAATTTATATAACTCACTTTGTGCCAGGAAGTATTCTGAGTGCTTTGGATATATTAATATATTTAATTATTTTAAGTAGAGTTGCTATTATTACTGTCCTCATTTTGTAGGCGATGAAACAGAGGCATAAAGAGATCAAATAACATGCCCTAGCTCATGAACAAACTTAATGAACAATGAATTATAGCCTAAGTATGTTAGTTAGAATACAGAAAAGCAGAACGTGGTAATGCCCTTCACCATCGTTCGTCCATCATATTACTAGAAGTCCCAACTCTTTTGTTTCTACTGAAAACTCATACTTTTGCCTTCTGAGATAATTGCTTCCTTTTCATATGAGTGCTATTTAATTATTCTATCTAACAAGAAGTATCTTATTTAAAGTTATAGTGGCAAACACCTATAAAAGTCAGAAAGCAGAAGCCTAACATAGAAGTTACTACTTTTGGAATATGAGGCTGAGGGGTAGAAGGATCTGGATGCATTCCTTAAATATCTTTTAGAAAGTCTCAGATATTCTAAAGAATAACTTGAGCCTTTGGAAAACTAATAATGCTGCTAAATCTCTTTCAGTTTAATCTAAAATAGTTTAGATACATTAGGTTTAAATATTGATTGTAATGAATTAAAAATGAATGATAAAATTTTAAGTATTTTAATTAAAAAGGCTGATGTTGCAGAAAACTGTTCCTTTTTTTACAGCTTATAAATTAGAAATTACTAGTATTTAATTCAGTGGTCAAAACACAATGAAACAAATAGTACCTTTTGCTTTTGGATGTAACATTTTATAATGCTACCTTTTATCTTCCACTTATATTTATTTCCAAAAGCAAATTTCTCTTGTCTTCTTATTCTATCTTGTTACCTTTATATTTCAAAAGAGTAGGCACAGTTCATATTAATTGAACATTTAAGAATTTTCTTGGCTCGGTGCCTGCAGCTCAAGTGGCTAAGGTGCCAGCCACATACACCTAAGGTGGCAGGTTCGAATTTGGCCTGGGCCCGCCAAACAACAATGATGGCTACAACCAAAAAATAGCTGGGCTTTATGGTGAGCGTCTGTGGTCCCAGCTACTTGGGAAGCTGAGGCAGGAGACTCGCTTGTGCCTAGGAGTTGGAGTTGCTGTGAGCTGCGATGCCACAGTACTCTACCCAGGGAGACAGCTTGAGGCTCTGTCTCAAAAAAAAAAAAGAATTTTCTTGGAAGGAAAATTATTCTGATTTGGACCATCTACAATGTACATGTAGGAATGAATTTTGCAATAACTTTGAACATTTGGGAATATAAACATTCTGTTTTCCTCTTTTATAATTGTAAAGCGAAAATGAGGTCTTTAGTTAGCAAAACACCTCCAAGAAAAGACTTTATGAGGAAAACTTACCCCCCTATCCCCAGGAATTGCAGCAACACCAAAAATAAAGTTTGGATTTGATCAAACTAAAAAGTTAATGTGCTGCTAAGCATACTACAACCAAAGCAAACAGCCTTCAGAATAGGAGACGATAGCTAGACTCTATACAGAACTTAAACAAGAAAAAAGTAAACAGCCCCATTTCTATGTGGGCAAGAGACTTGAACAGAAACTTCTCTGAAGATGACAGATGAATGGCCAACATACACATGACAAAATGCTCATCGTCTTTAATCATCAGAGAAATGTGGGCCAGGCATGGTGGCTCATGCCTGTAATCCCAGTACTTGGGAGGCTGAGGCATGTGGACTGCCTGAGCTCATAGATTCGAGACCAGCCTGAGCAAGAGCAAGACTCCATCTCTAAAAAATAGCCAGGCATTGTGGTGGGTGCCTGTAGTCCATGCTACTTGGGAGGCTGAGGCAAGAGAATTGCTTAAGCCCAAGAGTTTGAGGTTGCTGTGAGCTGTGACGCCATGGCACCCTACCGAGGATGACAAAGTGAGACTCTGTCTCAAAAAAAAGATCAGAGAAATGCAAATCAAAACCACTCTGAGAAATCACCTAACTCTAGTAAGATTAGCCCATATCACAAAGTACCCAAACTGCAGATGCTGGCTTGGGTGTGGAGAGAAGGGAACACTTCTGCACTGCTGGTGAGATTGCAAAGTAATGCAATCTTTATAGAAAGAAGTATGAAGAATTCTCAAAGAACTAAAAGTTGACCTTCCATTTGATCCCACAGTCCCATTACTAGGTATCTACTCAGAAGAACAAAAATCATTTTATCACAAAGACATTGTGGTAAAATGTTTATTGTAGGTCAATTCATAATTGCCAAGTTGTGGAAGCAATCCAAATGCCCATCAACCCATGAATGGATTAACAAATCATGATATTTGTATACCATGGATTACTATTCAACCATAATAAAAGATGCAGACTCTACATCTTTTTTTTTGCAGTTTTTGGCCAGGGCTGGGTTTGAACCTGCCACCTCTGGCATATGGGGCCGGCGCCTGACTCCCTTGAGCCACAGGCACTGCCCTTTACATCTTTTATGTTTACCTGGATGGAGTTGAAACACATTCTTCTTAGTAAAGTATCTCAAGAATGGAAAACAAAATATCCCATGTATTCAATACTAATATAAAACCAATGTGTAAATAATTACATGCTCATATGAATGATAAAGCATAAAAATAGTCTAGCAAGGGAGAGGGATGAGTAAAGAGAGGAGAGGGGAGGGAGAAGGTGATTGGAGGGAGGAGGAAGGGCATTTGGTAGGATCTTATCTAATGTGCACAATGGGAGGGTATTCAGCACTTCCCTTGGGCCAAGGGCTCTTGTACAATTTGAACCTTACTTTGGAAGTAAGAACATTGTAACCTAAAAAATTTGTACCCTCATATTAATTTGAAATAAAGAAAAACACCTGTACTTTCCAAAGCCTCAGCTATGCTCCATACCGTGTGAATGCATCATGGGACTAGTATGTGAGTGAGCAAGCAACTACAACACAGTTTTTATGGAAACAATATCCAGAGTACTTAAAGTTTAAGGGAAATATGTGAAAAATTAAAGCACAGTATCATTGGGAGTATGGAGAGATGGAGTTAAGAAAGTTATCTCACTGCCTTTCAATTTCTGCAGGCTCCCAGATGGTAGGAAATGCTTTGTTCTTCCCTCCAACCCATCTGTTGTTCTTTAATCTAACTGACATCACTGTAACTATTGCAGCCACTATAGCATCACCATATAAAAAGGCAAAACATAGAACTTATTACATGGTTTTATGGAAAGAAAACTATAAGAATTAAAGTTATAGTTTGTTGAAACATTTGCTCTTTAAAAAATAAATTTCTTATTCTTTGGAGTGTGAGATATAGTGGTATGATAGAAGTAATGCCCAGGCATGACGTACTCTAAGATTAGAACAGATTTCTCTTTATTTGAATTGGTGTAGTAGTTTTTTCATGGCTTAGAATTAAGTGCAGGGATTTCTTTATGGGTCATCAAAATGAATTACTTTTTAAGTAAGGAATACAGTTACAGATAGGTGATTTGTTAAACCTATACATTTGTTTTATTCCTTCTTTCTTTATCAGACTATTATTATGTTTGCCAGAGCGGAAGTGTACATTATTGTTTTCTACTTAAAATTTATTTTAAAGAAATAAGCATGCCATTTTTGTGGTTTTAAAAAAAGTTAAAATAGGATACAAAGCAAACTAATTCTCTTTAAACTATAAGAAATATTGTACAAGTAATTTTTGTTTATTGGTGACTGACTAACATTACTAACCCTGGTAATGGGATTGTGGGATCAAATGGAAGACTTCTTTTGGCTCTTTGAGTATTCGCCATACTTCTTTCTAAGAAGGCTGTATTCGTTTGCAGTTCTACCTTAAAACTTTTTTGACCAAAAAGCATTTGTTGCAGACGTAGGTTAAACTATGGCCTAAAACAGGGGTTTTCGATTTTGTAGAAATTTAATTTAGTCTCTATAATATTGTCTTCTCTTCGTGAATGATGGAATTTTGGGGGGAAGATTTATTTGTTTAGGTCAAACATTTTACTAACCTTTTCAATTCTGTCACACATAAATGAATATTTCATATTTAATAAAGGCCACAAGTGAAGTTTAAATTTCCTATGTGCGTAAGTAATATTTACCGTGCTAATAAATACACCCGTATTGTTAGATTACAGAAGAAAATTTCAGAAGAAAGATGTTTTTATTTGCATTACCTTTTTTTATGTCAACAATCATGAGTTCGAGTATTTTTATGTACAAAATATCTCATACTACTTTTTTTTTTTTCAACCAGTCCCGGCAAGGCTTGAACTTGCCACCCCTGGTTTGCAGGTTTGGTGCTCTGGGCTCCCAGCTCATACCATTTTTATTAAAAACAGATTTAGTCATCTTCTAAGGGACCATGCCAACATTTCTTTCACATATATTTTGCATGAAAATATTTTATATTTTTATCAAACCTGCATACATATGTACCATCACTGCCCACTTAAATTATATAGTTACTTGAAAGTAAGAATAGAGGGGCGATAGCCAAAAAAAAATGCTATCAAAATTGTAGAATGCCTGCTGTTCTTTGGGAAGAACCTCAGAGTTTTATTGGTGACACAGAAAAGGAAAAGACTCCCAGACACAGGAAAAGGATCAGTAATTGTCATGAGAGGAGATGAATCAACATGGGTAAGGATATGTGTGGATTTCTACCTGGACACTGAACTTCATACCATACAATGCAGATGTCTTCTGTTTCTTTGAAATAGTGTTTCTTGAGGTCACAAAATGTCATCTAGGTAAAGGTATTAGTAAAGAAAATTTATAATAAAACCAATTATCTTCTAGGAGAGATAAGACCAGTGCAGTGTGTTATCTATGGTTTCTCTTCGTTTTCCCTTTTCAGTATGTCTAAGTAGTATTATGTCTCATTTAATCAGTAATAGAATATATATAGACCATTGGGCCATAGAGAGTCATACTTTTAGTTACTCTAATTGCTACTGAGTAATATGTTTCAATTTTCCTTAATATCTTTCTGTTTTTTTTGGTTTTTCCTTAGGTGCCTCTTTATTTCATCACTTTCGATTGAGAGACTTGTTTTTCCCTATATGAAATATAGAGATCCAAATAAGATTGTTATGTGTCACTTTAGTGTGACTGCTAGAAATATTTTCACATTGCCTTATTTTCTAGTGGAGCACAAGTTAACAGTGCTCTAATGTGGAGTGTTTTAGAGACTTTCCTCCCTCTCTCTAGAAAGGGAGAAAAGAACTCCCTAGAAAGGACTAGGGAGAACTAGAAAGAACTTCCTGAATTAAAATCCCAGAAAGATAGCTCTGCAAATATTAGTTTAACAGATAGTTTCTTAGAAGCCACTATAAGTAAGTAATTTATTTTGTATTATATGGTGCTGTTTAACTTTGATCTGACCAGTTATAGTAATGAGACTACTTCCTTCTTTTCTTTATTTTTTAAGCTCCAAATAAATGCTACTTCTAAATATCTTTCCATTTAGAAATGTTTACTTCTATTAGCAGCAGCAAATCCCCCACCAAATACACACACATGTGGACTTCCGTTTATAATATCTATCTACTTAAACTTGTATGTATGTATGTATGTATTTATGTATCTTTCTTCCTCTTCACAGATGATGGGATATGAGTGGCTTGTGGGAGAGGTGAGGAGAAAGGAGCCTTGGCTGGAGACTATTGTTAATTTAAGGCAGTTTTGGCATTATTAATAGGCAGCATTTGCCTTTTCCCTTTTGGTAATGTAGTTGACCCTTTTAGCTGTTGGATGCTTGAGCTGTAAGTGGCAGTCTTTAATGTGATACATTAGAGTTATGATCTTACTAAATAAATCACATTTAGAAGCTTTTATGTACTCATGATCATGTTTACATATTAAACAATCTAAACATGATAAACATTAAAAATGAATTTATATTCATGAAGCCAAATTTGATTTCCTAAGTAACGACCAATTCATCTAGGAATTCAAATGGTTGCTTTTAGTGTTCATCTATGTAAAGTGACATAATCAAAAAGTAAGCCATACTGTGATACTCTGTGCTTCATTGCAAGTGTTTTTCTTGATAAATTTATCGTGCCTAATGCTGTCAAAGAGTCTCTTCTACGTAGAACTTGCTCTAGTTAGAAGTAACTTAATAATATGTTTTCTGTTAAAATGAGATCAATATGGTCTTTTCTTTAGTCTTTTATTTGGGTATTAAATAGGAGATTTTTCATTAGTACCATCTGAATGGACACATTGAACATTTGACATATAATTGTAGACTATCATATACTTCCACAGATTTCTACGTTTAAGGTAAACAGTATTGGAATTTGTACTTAAATGATGTTGAATCTAAAATTGAAGTTAGCTTTTTATTTAATTTTAAATTTTAAATGGAAAATTATTGAAAAGCAATTTTATAAATTGAACCTCAAAGACTAAATTTTCAATTATTTGGAAAAGTAATAAAGTGGACAAAAATTAAGAAATAATTGTTTGTAGAAATCGTAATTTTATATGATGCCACAATTTTGAATGTTGGTTCTGTTTTCATCCCTTTACTATTTTTCTGATTTTTTCTCTTTCTTTTTGAATTTCTAGAGAGTCTTTTTTATCCTGCATGTAATTTAAAAAACATAGTTCATTATTGTTTTAGCTTGAGGAATATAAAACAGCACAGTCTGAGATTATATGTAGTATTGGAGTGGAAAAACTTTTCAACTTAGAAAACATTGACATGGAAGCAAAGATGTGAGAATTTAAAACAAGGCTATGTTAGGCAGATAATCAACAAAAATTCATATGGATGTATATTACAATGTGATTAAATTGCAACATTGATAGCTAATTAATCCACATTGTTAAAAAATAGTCCAGAAAATACTGTATTATAATTGGATTTTTTTTTTATCAGCAACTCTTGATAGTAGATTTCTGAACATGAATTGTTTAGTACTTTTAGTTATAGATCTGAGGAAAATATTACATACCATATGTATAAAATCATTAGAATTTTATGACATTTGATCATATTTTGATAAAATTTTATTGATGTTACAAGAAGACTTGGCACTTAGTTAACTTAATGCAATTATTTTCTATTCACTAATTGTGTTATTTGGCATGCTTTCATTTTGGGTTTGTAATTTGGAAATTCTTTCAAGTCATGGAATGATCACCTGTTTCAGTGAGATTGTGGTAACCTGAAAGAACAAGATGGAGGTTCTGGTTAAATTAGACCTCTGACCCATACTTGGCAGATCTCTCAGCGAGCCCAGGAAAACACTTGCAGGATTCGTTATTTTCTTCTGTCATCTTTAGAGATTCTACTCCATTTTTCCCTTCCATTTTCTAACCTTTGACTTACCAGATCAGTGTTTCTTTCCAGCAGAGCCGAATAAACACTCTTGGTATGTGAAGATTAAAGGCTTGTGGCCCCCGTAGGTGCCCTGAAGCAAATTTGTTCAGAATTAATTTGGCACCTCCAATTGTGGTTTGTTTAGGATAGGAAACTAGACAGAATTCAATAGTGTATCTAGAATCTTAGGGCTTACTACTTTTGTTACAAACAACAGAAAAAAAAATGTACTAAGTGCTAGTAACATTTACTCTTCAAAGGAAAGTTTTTGTCTTTCTGTGCCTGGTTATCTTCAAGAGTTGCAGGGTAAAAGAGAAAATTTGAGTGGAAATATATTTCTGTCTCTGATATAGAAAAGACCTTTAAAAGAGTCATTGTTGACATGAAAGGGAAAACATTCTTATTTTCTGGGATGTAGGCCTTAGAAAATAAGCCAAAGTGAAAGAACACATAGAAATGCAAAGCTGAGGATTCCAAGAGATGATCTGTTGTGAATGATTTCAAAATTCAGTGGTCTCTCAGATGGTTGATGTTTCTTTGCACGCTTGCTCCTATGAACTAACTTACCTTATTGAGTAGCCACTAGCTTTTTTTTTTTTAATAGGGAAAATCTAATGGATATCACTGTCCTGAATATGTAAAATAGTTACTACAGAATATACTGTATGATATGTATTATAAAAAACAAAATAAATTTCTGTATGACTAAAGAATATAAAGAAGCATTTCTCTAGGACGTTGTAACTATTGCTTCATCTTCTGTAGTAGGTAATTTGGTTAATAGATTTTAGAATCTAAAACTGGTAGTTGCACTTTGCTAAGTACAGTTAGGTAATTCTGGCATCATATATTTTAATCTAGAGACAATAGAGCAAACAAGAAGCAGAGACATAAGAGGAAAATCTCCCTCCTTAGGAACATAGATCCTACCTTTTTGTGGAGTGGGTAACACAGATGCATTTCCTAATATTACCACTGGAGCTGACTCCTGAAAGTTAGTTGATTATATTCTATTTAGGAACAGAAAAACCTAAAAGCAGGTTGATAATAATTAAGAGTTAGGCCAGTAAATAGTACATTCAGAATCATGAAAGGACATTTTCCGTTAAAAACTGAATGTAGGACAGCATTAACTTTGTTAGACACAAATACCATCATCTTACTGAAAACTTCTTGAATAATTATGTACTTTATAAATAGTTATTAAAGATAGTTTCTCCAATCCTCTGCAATTTTACTTACCATGGTGAAACTTTTGAAATTTCTTTGGGTAGAAATTTTTATTATATATAGTCTTCTCTTTTTAGGGGGGGAGAAATATGCTCCATTCTCTTATTTGTTTAATAAATCCAGACTTTGGATTCTTAATTTGAGAATAAATAGAAGAGATAAGAAAGATTAGAGCTATAGAAGCATCTTAACTCAGTAGTATTCAGAAATATTTTTAAGAGCTTTTATTTTTTGGTCAGGATATTATAAAGATTAAAGCAGAAGACTGTCTACACAGGCTTACTAACTTACTCATAAGCTCTGATACCTTGGGGAAGATATTTAAATTATCTGTGCCTCAGCACTTTTCATCTTTCTGTAAAATGGATCTGATAACAGGATTGTTATGGAAATTGAATGATTTAAGCACTTAGAAGTGTGTCTGGCACATGACTATATACAGTTTAGCCAATATTACTATTAGTTTGATACATTTGCCAATTTGTTTATTTTTGACTATTTTACTTAGGGAACCAGTAAGTATAGTTATTGAATTGAATCTCTTGGAAAAATATGGTTGTCTCTTTTAGATTGGGCCCAAGTAAGAAACGAAAGGCAACTAGGTATTTCCTGGTGAATATTATCTAACTGGCCACTTAGCAACATCATTAGAGCTCTTGTGTTCTGTTTTAGCTTTCTTTGCTTGCTGGATTGTGTCAAGTTCAAACAGTTCAAATCTGAGGGAGGTGGAAATTGTTTTTCTTAGAGGGATTTGATTCAGGAAGGCTGCGAGTTATGGCCTCAAAGATCAAGGACTTGAACTGTAGTCCACACGGAGGCCAGGCTGAACTGGTACCTTGATGCAGCACAAAGGAACAAGTCATGCTTTTCTTTTTATACCTATTAAATCAGTACCACAACTAACCTGGGGAAAAATATTTTGGTTTGTGGTTAAAATAGCAGTCAGCAGTCTTTTATTGTTGTTGATACTGTTTTTCACTTGGAGAAAATTTGGAAGATGGCTATCTGTTTAGTGCTGCCAAATATATTGTTATTATGCAGACCCTGCAGGCAGCAGCTGCAGTTGTTTTCCAAAGAACATGCAACCAATCTAGTTATCATGCACCCAGCTTTAATATTGCTGGCTGTATTTGTGTGTTTTTTTTTTCTCATAGTTGCTTGCAAACTAAGACTTTCAGTCATAACATTAAAATCGAAGGCTATTTTGATGGTCCATCTTTTTCACATCTGTTCTTGGTTTTATCTTCAAATTATTATTATTGTTTTTGACCATTTCTGATCATAAATATATATTTAATCTCTACCTAATATATCCTTTTTAGGAAGTTCAAGGAAGTTATACAAGTATGTATGATGTACCACAAGATTCGTAAGTTTGATAAGGAGAGCTTAATTTTTCATAAAGGGTTACAGCCTCCAGAGTGGTCATTTTATCAGGCTGGGAAGCATAGCCTTGGGCAGAAGCCAAGAGTATGTACTTCCGAGGGAGGGACAAGGGGAACTGGAATTTATGCTGAGTAAACATATATATATTTAACAAACTATAAGAGGAGTCATGAATATTTATGAAATGAGAGATAGATGCATGTCGCTTCATAGGTCACTTGTACAAAAATGGCAGCATTAGCATGATCTGAGGATGGAGTTTTGGCTCTCTGACATCAAAAGGTGGAGCAGTGTTTGTGAAAATCCCAATGCCCATCTTCGGTATACTGGTCAAAACTAGCCTGTGGTCAGTGGCTTCTTATCAGGAAGGAAAGAAGGTCAATTTTGCCAAAGCTACAAAAAGGGAGAAACAGCATTAAGCTACAAAAGCTACAAAAAGGGAGGAGCAGCATTAAGAAGTTGATTGAAATCAGTGGTAGAGCAAATCTTTCCAAAGATTTGGTTCTGTTTAACCCTTAGGTAAAAAAGCCTAATGGCAGTTAACAAGAGAGGGGTTATAATGAGACGTGTCTGATATCCTTTTATGTCATGGCCGGGAACTCAGTCTCAAAGTTTCTCTGGGTTCCACTTGGCCAAGAGGGGGTTCATTAAGTTAGTGGGGGCCGGGGAGCCTTTGGATTTTATTTTTCATCTTTTGATATGGCTTTCTGTATGAAATTTTATCTATTAAATTGTAATCAAAATAAAAAGCTCAAGCAGGATGGGTGGATGTAATTAGTTATGTGGTCAATTTTGTACTATACCTGTGAATTAAACAGTAGTAATATTATTATAATTCAATAAAATTATTATTTATAATACTTATTAAATATTAAATTTATCATATTAATTTAATAAATTTAGTATTTATTAAGCCCTTACTTTGTATACATACCTAGGCACTGGGCTATTTACATTAGATAATTCACACCAAACAATAATTTCAAGCAGATACTGCTATGATATTTTTATTTTACACATGGGATAAGAGAAGCTTACAGATGTTAGCAGGAACCTTGACTCTTTCAAAGTCATGGTTTTGGAGTAGGGATCCAATTCTATTTATTTCTGAATCTAGCATCTGAGCTCTTAGTCTCCACTCTGTTTTTACTACCTTCCTTGTTTTAAATTGGCAAGGAGAGTCTTGGCAGCAAATAGATGGTGTGCTCAAATGGGGAATTGAGTGAATAGGTGTGTACCCTAATAGGGAATGGTGAAGCATCTTGGCACTAACAACAGTGGGAACTATTATTACCATCTCTATATCTGAAAGAACAAGAGAAAGAATTTGATACTGGATCCTAAAGATCTTAAAAAGACTAGTATAGGTATAGAAGAGGGCCATCTGACAGAAGCTGCTGTCTTAGGTTGAAGGACGTAACCATCCTTGGTCACCCAGAAGGAGGAGAGCTGAGGAAATAAATACCCTGGCCCCATTTTAATTCCTCTCTTCATTTTCTTGCCAGTGATTCTCATGGCCAAACTCAATTGAAAGCCAGAGGAAAAGGGATCCTTGGATGCAGTGGTCAGCTTCTCTTGGCACAGAGCAGATTAGAAACAGATGGAAAATTTGCAGGGTGAACAGAAAATATCCAGTTCACAGATGCACTACTGAGACAAAAATTTCTCAATGTCAGAACATTAGGAAGGCAAAATTTTCTACTTCTGCCTCTAATAATTTGACCTGCTCTTTTTAATCTTCATTTTTTTCTTCCTAATTATGTAGGGATAATGTAGACTAAGACTTTTTTATAGTTGTCAGAATTATGATTAAGATTTTGGATTTTTTTTCTATAAAATAGGAATAACACTATCAATACTATCCCTTTTCTAGGTAGACATAATAAGAGTTCATGAAATAGTAATGAACTTTTAATAGCACTTAGACATATTAATGACATATGGACATTTGGACATATTAGACAATGGACATTTAATAACACTTAGATATATTCACATTTTTGCCTTTCTTACTAGTTTTCCTTCCTGAGTCTTCAAGCTACTATCTGAGATAATTTTTCCCTCTGCTTAAAAACACCCTTCACTGTTTCTTTTAGTATGGATCTACTGGTAAATAAATCTTTCAGTTTTTCTTTGAAAGGATTTCTTTATTTTATGTTCACTTTTGAAGGATATTTTTGCTGGGTATAGAATTCTAGATTAGCAGTTATTTCCTTTTAGCACTTTGAAAATATCAATCCGTTGGTCATCTGACTTCTGTAGATATTGTTGAAATGTTAGCTGTGTTATTTTGATTTTTAATTCTTTTAAGATTCTGTCTGCTTTTAAGATTTTTCTCTCTTCCATTTTCATCAATTATATTAGGATAGGATTAAGGTTATGAATTTATTCACAACTTGCTTCTTTCTAAAGCACTTACTTTAAGAGAATTTAAAAGGTTGGGATGTTACATTGTTATTTATAACAATATAAAAGAAAAATTAAAAAAGAGAGCAGTAGTTAATGAGAGTTATCTAATAATAGCTTCCTCTTTAGGTATTTTTACATAGTCCTTCTTTCCATTGCTTGTAAACAGAAGAATGATGATAGTGCTGAAAGTCAGTTAGGAAAAGTCAAAGGGAATTTAATGAGTTTCTTTCCCTCACTTGTGCCAGAAAAGTAGGATGAAGTGAAGGAGAAGGTGGATTCTCCTTCACTCTCCTCTATCTAAAACACCAGAAAAGAAGGTGATTGTTAGGGATCTTAGTGCTTATTATTGTATAGATTTATTATTATTTTCTTTTTCATTTCATGATGTAATCCATTTTGAAAGGACAGATGATTTTTAATAAAAAGAAGCATTGTCAATTCAGAAATATACAAAGTCAAGGATCTTTAAGATGGTAGATGACTGTTATTCTAAAAGATACATTATTTTATTCAATGAATGTCAGTCTATAGTGAATGTCATCATGCTGCTGAAGCATTTTTCCTTTCATACACCAAATTCATTTTGTATTAGCATCAGTGAAGTTGCCCATGTGCAGTCTTGTTACTCAGTATAAGAAAATGTAGAAAAAGGAAGACAAGAAATTTTGTGATTTCAAATACAGAGTCTTCTTACAGTGACTAAACTGTCCTGGAGTAAAAATGATGAACTGCTTTTCTTTTGATAGAAAAGGTTTGTATACTAAATCCTTAAGCGAGATATTTGAGTTATTGAATTGATATTACACGATGGAAAGTATCTGAAGCATTTTGATTTCTTGAAAGGTTATGTTGTGAAAAATTTGTTTTGTAAAAGTAGACACACAAAAAGCATATGTCATTATTATTACCTAGAATCCAATAAAAGATAGCTTTTTGCAAATCATTACCACATGTGTGTAGAAGTTGCCTTTGCAGTTGGGTTATTTTAGGTACTGGAGCAATTTGTTTCATATTTTAAGCATTGAAATCCCCCTTCAAATTTAGTTTTCTGTGAATCTAGCATGATATATGATAGAAATAGTTCAGAATGAAACATCGTGGCAAGTACTTGAAATAGCAAATTCTATAAGCCATCTCTTGAATGAAGTAATGATACTTGCAGGGACCTTGTATCTGTGTAGTATCTGAGAGAAGTCTTGTTTTATATCATATGTAAGATTTTTGCTTTAAACCTCATGACTTAATAAAGCAAGAATATAAAGCAATCTGAAGGACAAGCAATTCATTGGCTGGTTGCAATATAGTATAATTTTTGACTTTCAACTTGTAACCTATATTTATCTTTAAAGAATCACGTAGCCATGTATATATAATAATGAAATTAGGATTTTTTTCCCTGTGCTTTGTGTTTATTGAATTTTAAGTGATGGCAACATTCTGAAGTCATCTAAACTTAAAGGGAATGTATAGCCTGTAGTAATAGTAGTAGCGGAAGTACTGTAATTGGTAACCACAAAGAAGATAATTTTCATTTTTCACTTTGAAGGGTCGTGTCTTACGTGGTATAATATATGGATGTTTTTCTTTCTTCTTTTTTTTTTTTTTCAGAGACAGAGTCTCACTTTGTCACCGTCGGTAGAGTGCTGTGGTGTCACAGCTTACAGCAACCTCCAGCTTTTGGGCTTAGGTGATTCTCTTGCCTTAGCTTCCTGAGTAGCTAGGACAACGTCCAGCTCTTTTTTTTTTTTTTTATTGTTGCAGTTTGGCCAGGGCTGAGTTTGAACCTGCCACCCTCGGTATATGGGGCTAGCACCCTACTCACTAAGCCACAGGCACTTTCCCTATTTATGGTTTTTCATAAGCCATCTAGAATTAAAAAAAATTCCTTATTGGCAATAAGATGTTTTAAAAATTAGCCATCCAATTTAGCATAGCAGTGTTTGCCTTGCCTATTGCATTTTTTATAAATAGTTGGCTTTTGGTATCCATAGGGAATTGATTCCAGGAATTTCTGTGAGTACCAAAATCCATGAATGCTCAAGTCCCTTGTATCAAATGGGGTAGCATTTGTGCAACCTATTTATATACTCTTAGATTTTTAAAGTCATATCTAAATTACTCATAACAACCTAATACAGTATAAATGATATGTAAATACTTATTATACTATATTTTTTAGGGCATAACTTTACATGTTCAGTACAGACACAACCATCCTTTTTTCTTGAGTATTTTTGATCTGTAATTGGTTGAATCCATAGATGTGGAACTCATGGATATGGAGGGCTAAATGTATTTGTTATTAATGATTTTTTAATTGTAGGGGCTGATAGACATTGTAAAGATATTTTGCTCTTATAACTTAAAGTGTTACTAACTTGGGCCAAGGTCAAGTAGATTTAGATGATTTTTGCTTATTGCTAAATGTGATTATAAATAAGTGATTTTTCTAAGCCTTGACAAGGGTGACAGAATTATACTATAATGAAACAGCTTGATGCTATTCAAGTTTTATTGTATTTTGTTGAAATATTTTTATTTTATAGTTTCTAAAGGTATAGTTCTAAAACCAATTACTAGATATTGTTAGCATGTCTGAAAAATGGCCTCTTTTAGTGGATGACAAATAAGTCAAAAGCCAGATGAGGGTAAGTGACTTGTGCTCATTGGAGTGAATGTTGGGGTTGGGGTAGAAGTGAATGAGTAAGAGTCAATAAATGTCATCTTTTGACTGGTAACAGGCAGGTAGGCAGGATATTTTGTTGGTTTGATATTTTCAACCATTCATTTAGCTAGCTGACTATATTCCTCACAAAGACTGCATTAGTGGGAAGCACAGCAAGAAAGGGTCTGAAAACATCCACTGAGAAGTAGGGAATCAAATTAGGAAGGACTGGGTTTGGAGGGTGAAGCTCATCACAAATCCTTGTGCTTTCTTTAGAGCAGAAAGGGATCCCAGAATTAAGGAATAGGCTGCCCAAAAGGAATTGTGAAAGCTAATTTAGAGCTTGATTTGTCAATATTAGCCTAAACCCTCAGGAAGGAGTGAGGGAGATGAGAAAATAGACATCGGGTGAGTTTCTGAAATTCTTTGTTTTAATTAGATTATGCTAAAAGAGTTATTGTTAAGGTAACAGAAGATCTCTAATCATTAAAGGTTTGATGTTTGGCAGCTTGTATTTATACAGCCATAGGAAAGCACCACACATTTCAATTCTACTAGACTTTTTTCCTTTCTTAAAATGCATATACATTTTATGGTACCTTCTCTATATATTATTCAATTACCTTGGATGGATCAACTGATACTACTAACTTTGTGCAGGTTTTATACTTCATTTGTGTCATAACAGAAGATTTTCTTTGTTACAAAGAGCTACTTGCTTTGAGCACTCTAGCAAACAGAACATGGGCGATAGATACCTTTAACAACCTTCATGGTAAATGTGAAGTTGGACTGAATTTGGCAAATTTAGTGAGTGTATGTACAGGTGAACCTTCTGAACAGGAAAACATGAAGGGTTTATTGCATAGATAAAGAAAAGTATTAACGGATCCAGATGTTGTCATTTCTTTTCATTGTATCTGGCATCAGCTAAATCTCTGTGCTAAAGCTGCTATTGTAATTAACACTTTGTAAGAAGTTATAAGTTTTATTAAATATACTGGTGCAAATGCAACAGGGCATTAGCATTGTGGTTGGTTTGGTAACAGGCTAATAGTTGAACAATGGTATATTCAGTGTGTCACTCTCAAGTGTGTTGGCTCTTGCAGGGATAGGTCTTAACCAACATTTGTTCTCTGCAAGAGCAGATAACTAAATTTTATGAAGAACAGAATCAGTAATGTGAATTATTGAAAGATTTCTGTAGGAATGCAGCATTTCTGTGTAATATAATATCAATCAAAATGATTTGAATATTTCTTTGCAAGGTAAAACTAAGGCTATATAAGATAAGTGGCAAATATCTAAGCATTAAAAAAAAAGTTATATTCTTGTGAAACTCTTCTTCAAAAGGAAATTTCTGACTAACATTTTTCCCAGTTAGCAAAGGTCATTGGCGAGCAAGATGATAATATATGTGCAAATCTTTTGAAGAATATACAGCTGTTATAGACCTGTTAATTGGAGAATACAATGAAGGGGTCACTGACTGAAAGGCTGATACTGGAGGGTGATTGAAGGGATCACCTCTATCTTTTATCTCACAAGGGTACAAGTGAATCTTTCTAAAAGTAGAATATAAACATCTTAACACAATAACTAAGAAAATGACATGAAGGATAAGTTAACCAGTTTGATGAAAATATTTCAAATTGTATATGAAAACATCACACTGTACCCCATGATTGCATTAATGTACACAGCTATGATTTAATTTAAAAAAAAAAGACTGATACCACACTCAAATTAGTATTTCAGCCTCACCTAGTTGATAATACCAGACACCGAAGGAACTACAGATGATATTGATTTAGCTCTCAGTAGATGACGTTGTAAAGTCTTTGATGCAAGAAAGATCCAATTAAGATATGGAAAAATGTGGTAGAGTACTCACACCTTTGTCACCTCAAAAATGCTCTCTTGCTTTTTAACCACTTATTGCTGCCAACTGTGCTCTTCTACCTGTCCCAAATCAAAATGCCCTTATGGTCACAAATGACTGATACCCATCCAGAAAATCAAAATGCCCTTATGGTCACAAATGACTGATACCCATCCACAGCTGAAACTGTGGACCTCCATGCTGCAACCAAATACTTCCTTCCTGACAAAAAGCAGATATAAAAAAATCATTAAAAGGCTAATTAACTTTGACATTACCAGTTTTCATTTTTTGAAATTATTAAGTACGAAGTAATTAGATTTTTGTAAACTAATGTACATTTTTTGGTATATCTAATGGAAGTTTTTAAGATGCAGCCTATTTGATTACAGCTAAGCTAATTCGGCCTTCCAGCACGATAAGGTTGTCACCTTTATTTAGAATGTTGCCTGAACATAGTAGGTGCTAAATAAATATTTTTCTAGTAATGAAAGAAGTTATAGTTGAGTCAAATCTTTATAAACATATTTTGCTTCCAGAGTACAAAATAGGCATTTCTAAAAGTTACATTAGTTGCTTTTTTCTGGTTAGCAATTTATTTGTTTAGTCTGTGAACATAATTAGGTAGATTTAGTAATCTTGTGTTGATTTTCTAGTAAGTCTAATAAGAGTTAGTTTTAGAAGAACAGGCTAACCTCTGAGTTCTTGTTGCATAAAAATTTCTTCACCACAAAAGATATTTTGTTCAGTCTCCCTACCATAATCTATGTAATTTCTGCAATTTGCTGTGACAACTTTTTGCAGAGTTCTTACTACTTTGATATCTTTGGAAGCTGGCCTTGGCTCTCTCATTTTACTTGTCCTTTTCTTGGGCATTCTAATTACAGTGTCTCTCCTGTCATATGATCCAGCTCTTTATTACTGAGGCTACTGGTAAATAGCAACAATAACTGAAGGCCATTAACACAAACCTCAAATTGCACCTTAAAAATGGTTTTAAATTTTTATTTCTTGGGAAGTCAGCATGGAATGGTGAGCAAAATACACTTCACTATGAATTGAGAAGCTTAGATTCTAGGCTTGATTCTGTCTGGCTCCTAGATTTTTGTATTCAAAACTGGCTGTATTTGTCAAAGCGTGTTGATAAGTTTTCCCTGAGAGATTTGCTGTGTAAGAAAGGATGAATAAGGCATAATTACTTTTAAAACTTGGAAAAGTAACTCTTGAACGCATACTTGCTAAAAATATGCAAATGAGCCAGATGTGGTGGCTCATGCCTATAATTCCAGTGACCTTGGAGCTTGAGGTGGTATGATTGCTTGAGGCCAAGAATTCAAGAGCAGCCTGGCAACATAATAAGACACCATATCTAAAAAATCAAAATAAAAAACATGCAAGTAATTTATGAAATGCCTGACTTACGTCTGTCTAGTAAGGGATTAAAACATTGAAAAGTTTTAGCCTAAAAGCATGTGTTCTATCTATACATCAGGTAAGTGCTAATATTAGCCTACATACATATATAATATTAGCATGCATACATAATACTTAGTTTTCTTTATGGAAAGATTGTGGAAATTTATGGAAGACCATTGCCTTGGCCTTCCACCACAGAAAAATGAATTCTCTTTAACTTAATTTGTATTAAATTGTAACTGATACATTTATGGAGTACAATGTGATGATTTGATATATAGTGTGGAATGCATAAATCAGACTAACATAATCATCACCTTACTTCCTCAATTTTGTGGAACAACATTTATAGTATACTCTTTAATTGTTCTGAAATGTACCATTGCATTGTGCACATTAGGTATGATCCCACCAAATACTTTCCTTCCAATCACTTTCCCTCCTCTCCTCCCTTCCCCTCTTTCTTTCTGGACTCTCTTTGTATTTTATCATTTGTATGAATGTATAAGTGTTTATATATTGGTTTCATAATAGTATTGAGTACATTGGATACTTTGTTTCTGATTATTGAGATACTTTACTAAGAAGTATATGTTCCAACTCCATCCAGGTAAGCATAAAAGATGTAAAGTTTCCCTCTTTTTTATGGCTACATAGTACTCCATGATATACACATACCATAATTTGGTATCCATTCATGGGTTGACGGGCATTTAGGCTGCTGCCATGATTTGGCTATTGTGAATTAGGGTGCATTAAACATTCTGGTGCAAATGTCTTTGTTGTAAACTGGTTTTTGTTCATCTGGGTAGATACCTAGTAATGATATTGTAGGATCAAATGGTAGGTCAACTTTTAGTTCCTTGAGAATTCTCCATACTTCTTTCTAAAAAGGCTGTATTAGTTTGCAGTCCCACCAGCAGGGTAGAAGTGTTTCTTTCTCTCTACATTCATGCCAACATCTGCAGTTTTAGGATTTTGTGATGTGGGCTATTCTCACTGGAATTAGGTAATATCTCAAAGTGGTTTTGATTTGCATTTCTCTGATGATTAAAGATGATGAGTATTTTTTCATGTGTTTGTAGGCCACACACTTGTCATCTTTCAAAGAAGTTTCTGTTCAAGCCTTTTGCCCACAAAGAAATGGGGTTGTTCTTTTCTTATTGATTAGTTTGAGTTCTCTGTGGATTCTGGTTACCAGACCTTTGTCAGAAACATAACCTGCAAATATCTTTTCCCATTTTGAAGGCTGTCTGTTTGCTTCACTTACAGTGCCCTTAGCTGAGCAGAAGATTTTTAGCTTGATGAGATTCCAGTAATGTATTTTTGGTGTTGTTTCAATTGGTGGCTGGGGTGGGGTTCCTCCTCATAAAATATTTTCCCAGGCCAATATCATCAAGAGTTTTCCCTGCACTCGCTTCTAGTATTTTTGTTAGTTTCATGTCTTAAGTTTAAATCTTTTATCCAGTGAGAATCAATTTTCATTAGTGGTGAAGGGTGAGGGTACAGTTTCAGTCTTCTACAGGTCACTAGCCAGTTCTCCCACCACCATTTGTTAAATAGAGTATCTTTTCCCCAGTGTATGTTTTTGTTAGGCTTATCAAAGATCAAATGACGGTATGTGCTTGGGTTCATCTCTAGGTTCTCTATTCTGTTCCATGTATCTACATCTCTATTTTTGTGCCAGTACTGTGCTGTTTTGATCCCTATAGATTTATAGTATAATCTAAAGTCTGGCAACCTGATGCCTCCAGATTTGTTTTTATTTCTAAGTAATGTATTGGCTATTCAAGTTTTTTTCTGATTCCATATAAAACAAAGTACTATTTTTTCAAGTTCTTTGAAGTATGACCCTTGTGCTTTAATAGGGTTGCATTAAATCTGTAGATTGCTTTGGGTAGTGTGGACATTTTGACAATGTTGATTCTTTCTAGCCACAAGCATGGTATGTTTTTCCATTTGTTAACATCTTCAGCTATTTCTTTTCACAGAGTTTCATAGTTCTCATTACGGAGATATTTCACTTCCTTTGTTAGATAAATTCCCATGTATTTCATCTTCTTTGGCACAACTGTAATAGGGATAGTCTTTGTATTTTCAGCTTGAGTATTATTGGCATATATAAAAGCTACTGATTTGCAAGTATTGATTTTATATCCTGAGACACTGCTATATTCCTTGATTACTTCTAAGAGATTTGTAGTTGAGTCCCTGTGATTTTCAGGTATGAAATCATGTCATCCATGAAGAGTGAGCGTTTGACCTCCTCTGACCCAATTTGAATACCCTTGATTCCTTTCTCTTGCCTGATTGCAATGGCTAGGACTTCCATGACTATCTTGAATAACAGTGGTTACAGTGGGCATCCTTGTCAAGTTTCAGATCTAAGTGGAAATGATTTCAGTTTCACTCTGTTCAATATGATGCTAGCTATGGGTTTGCTGTAGATGACCTCTATCAGTTTAAGAAATATCCCATCTAAGTTTATTTTCTGAAGTGTCCTAATCATGAAATGATGCTGGATATTATCAAAAGCTTTTTCTGCATCAATTCATAGAATTATATGGTTTTTGTTTTTTATTTTGTTTATGTGATGCATTACATTTATAGATTTATATATGTTGAACAAATCCTGAGACCCTGCGATAAAACCAGTCGGTCATGGTGTATAATTTGTTTGATGTGTTGCTGAATTCTGTCTGCTGGGATCTTATTGAATATTTTTACATCTATATTCATTAATGATATTCATCTATAATTTTCTTTCATTGTTGGGTCTTTTCCTGGTTTGGGAATCAGGATAATATTTGCTTCGTAGAATGTGTTGGGAAGTATTCCTTCTTTTTCTATGTTTTGGAAAAGGTTATTTGACATAGGTACTAGTTCCTCTTTAAAGGTTTGGTAGAATTCTCATGTGAAGCCATCTGGTCCTGGATTTTTCTTTTTTTGGGAAATTTTGTGTAGGTGATGCTATTTCAGTGCTTGGGAGATGTCTAGTCAACATTTCCAATTCTTTCTGGCTGAGTCTAGGAAGGTAGTGTGCTTGAGATATTGATCTGTTTTGTCCAGATTTTCATAGTTCTGGGAATAGAGTTTTTTGTAGCATTCATTAAAGATTTTTTTTAATTTCTGAAGTGTCTGTTGTTATTTTCCCTTTATCATTTCTGACTGATGATATTAGGGATTTTACTTTCCTTTTCTGGTTAGGTTGGCCAAAGTTTTATCAAGTTTGTTAATCTTTTCAAAAAAATAACTTTCAGTTTTATTGATCTTCTGAGTGATTCTTTTGTTTTTAATTTCATTTAATTCTTTTCTTCTGCTAGGTTTTAGGTTGGCATGTTCTTCCTTTTCCAGTTGCTTGAGATGACCCATTAAGTTGTTGACTTCCTCTCTTTCTGTTATCTTGAGGAAGGCTTGCATTTCCCTCTTAGGAATGCCTTTGCAGTATCCCAGAGGTTTTGATAATTCATGTTTTCATTGTCATTTTATTCCAAAAATTTGGTCATTTTCTTCTTAATCTCATCTTTGACCCAGCTGTCATTCAGCCTAAGGTTATTTAGTTTCCATGACTTTCTTTTAGTATGAAAATTTCTGTTGCTGTTGAGTTCAACTTTTATTCCATGATGGTCCAAGAAGATACAAGGAATAATTTCTATTCTTTCAATTTTGGAAGATGATCCATGGGCTGATGAGAAGAACGTACATTCAGTTTTATTAGGATAAAATCTTCTGTGGATGTCTGTTAAGTCCATTTGTAGTAGGGTCAAGTTTAAGTCTGTTATGTATTTGTTTAGTTTCTTTTTGGAGTATCTATCCAGAACTGACAAAAGGGTGTTAAAATCTCCAACTATTATAGTGCAGGAAGATATCAAGTTGTTCATATCCATTAGGGTTTTTTTCTTAGAAATTGAGGAGCCTTTAGGTAGGGCACATAAATTTTAATTATTGAAATCTCTTCATGTCGATTGTTTCCTTTGACAAATATGTAGTGTCCATCCTGTCTTTCCTTATCTTTGTTGATTTAGATCCTATTGTATCTGCAATTAAAATGGCAACTCCTGCTTTTTTTCTGATTTCCATTCACCTGTATTATAGATGTCCATCCTTTCACCTGGAGTCTTCTTTTTTTTTTTTTTTATCTTTTGACTAAGATAAGTCTCTTGTAGGTAACTTATACCTGGCCTGAGTTTTTGTATCCAGTTAGCTAATCTGTGCCTCTTTAGAGGACAATTGAAGCCTTTTACATTAATTGAGAGAATTGATAGGTGTGGTGGTGTTTTAGCCATTGTGTTTTTCAAAGTTCCAGTGTATCTTTTTAATTCTTTCACCATTGCGGAAGTTAGGTTTTGTTTGATAAATTCTGGGTGAGTTTACTTTGGTGGTAGGTTATGGTGCTGGTTATTATGGAAAATGGGTTTGAGTATTTCCTGGAGAGCTGGTTTAGTTATGGCAAATCTTCTTAATATGCGTATGTCAGTAATGTATTTGATTTCTCCATCACAAATGAAATTCATTTTAGCTGAATACAGGATCCTAGGCTGAAAGTTGTTTTGTTTTAGGAGATTGAAGGTCGTTGACCATCCTCTTCTGGTTTGAAGTATTTTGGCTGAAAGATCTCCAGTCATTCTGATATTTCTCTCTTTTTAGGTAATGCTTTTCTTACATCTGGCTGCTTACAGAATTTTCTCCTTCTTACTAACTTTGGTAAAGTTAATTATAATGTACCTGGGAGATGCTTTATTTGGATTGAGTCTTGGGTTCTGAAACCATCTACTATCTGAGTTTCTGTATCTCTTGCAATGCTTGGAAAATTCTCCTCCATACTATCTTGGAATAGAGCTTCTGTGCCTTTAGGACCATCTTCTTCTCCTTCAGGAATCCTTATAATTTGGATTTTTGATCTTTTGGAATGATCCCACAACTCTCTCAGGGAATAATTAGTTTTTGTTTTTCATTACTCTGCCTCTTTGAGAGCTTGGGATCATTCAAAAGCCTTGGTTTGAATTTCAGAGATCCTTTCTTCTGCCTGGTCAACTCTGTTACTGAGGGAGTCTACTATATTTTGGAGCTCCTTGAATAACTTTTTCATTTCCTTGAGCTCTGCTATCTCTTTTCTCATTATATCCTTGATGATTTTGTCTCCTAATTCCTTAATTTCTTGAGAAAATTTTGAATAACTCTTTGGATTTCTATTTCTATCTTTTCTTCCATTCTTTTCATTTTATTAGTCATCTATATTCTGAATTCTATTTCTAACAGTTCAGCCATTTGTCTATGAATGGCATCTTCTGTTGTATCTCCTTTGTCATTCCTTGGGTAGTTGATCTATTCTGGTTATTCATTTTGCCAGAATTCTTCCACTAGTTCTGCCCCATGATTATTTTCCACTGTGTGACTAGTAAAACTGGTAGTGGGAGATTGGATTGAGTGCCCCAGGAAGTGAAGTTAACCAGCTCTTTACCAAGAGCTGGGGCTGGTGATTGTGGCTTTTCTCCTACAGGTTACAAAAGTCCTTTTCAGAGCTGCAGCTAGAGGTGCTTAGGACCTGCTTGGTGTGATAGCTCTAGCTGGCCCTGTCTTGTAGTTAGCCAGCCTCTATCTAATCCTAATGAGTTGTGGTATTAGGCTGTAATCTAAGCTGGGGAGAGATACAAGCAGCTGTGGCACCCCCTCACCCCTACTAACAGTAGCTGGAAGAGGAGAAGCAGTCCTTCCTGCTGTAAAATGAGCACTGCTCAACCTTAGAGGGTCCCCAGGTAGACAGCTGAGTCAAGAGTTCTAATCTGATTGTCCCCAGCAGTACAATTACTGCTCAACAGGGAGAGTTCAGATATTCTCCAGAAACCTGATAGTAGGGATCCACAGTCAGTTGCGTTCCAAAAGCCCGAGGAGCAGGAGTCTGGTTCCCTTTGGTGAGCAGTGGGGTCAGGAATGTACACCCCACCAGAGAGTCAGTCCAGAGGCATCTGGACTCTGCCCCCTGCCAGGCACTGCTGTTGGCAACCTTGCTAGGCTGGAGCCTGGTTTCCCACAGTGAGCCATGGAGTCAGCGGGTACGCCTGCCAGAGTTAGAGGGGAGCCAGCACCTCCTCCCCTGCCACACATCGCCCCCTGGGAACCCCCAGGGGCCAAAGCCTGGTTTCCTCCGGTAAGCTATGGGATCAGGGAAGTGCGCCTCTAAATTCAGACTAGAGGCATCAGTGCCACTACCCACTGCCAACTTCTGTTGCTCCATTCCTGCTGCACGCTGCCATAGGCCACCCAGATGGGCTGAAGCCTAGTTCCCTCCAGTGAGCAGTGGGCTCAGGGGAGTGCACTGCCAAAGTCTGACCTGGGACATGAGCACCTCTGTGGCATGGTGCATCCCTTTCTCTGCTGTGCTCCCTTATCTTCTACTCAGTGTCTATATTTCCATGTTGTTGTCCAGCAGCCCACACAATGCCTAGGCCCCTCACAGAATTGCCAAACACTGTGGGCTCTTCTATCGGTAGTAGGCCTACAGTCTGCCAATCAAGGAGGGAAGGGTGGAGTCCAGAATTGCAGGGGAAATATTTGTTAAATTTTACGCTGGGCAGGATGATGCCTAGGTTCATGAGTGAGACCTCTCTGGAGAAGGAGCCCTGGTGTTTAGTGGCTCTCTCCTGTGGGATAAGATAATAGGTTTTTTGTTCCCTACTCACCTGCAGAGAGCACATAGCAAGCCTCTCTCTTGGCAGAAGGGGTCTCTCATCCTCTTGGTATGGGCTTTATACTTGGAATTTGCTTTCTTGGAGTTGTAGCTTGGTTCTGCAGAAATGATATGCACTTACCTATCATCTTTCTTAGCTCAGTTCCCCACCTTCAACTTCACTGAGTTAATTTTGCCTATTATCTCTCCCTCTGGAGCCTCTGTCAAAAGCTGCCTCTAGTTGGCCATCTTATTTCTTTCCCCAGAAATTTGTTTTGTGGATATTTTTTATAAGTCTTTGGATAATCTATTTATTTATTTTTAACAGATTATTTTGATGAGAGGAAGTTTTAAAACTTATTTAAGAAATCTAATTTCTAATTTTTCTTTTATGGTTTTAGTGTTATATATCCTAAGAAGTCTTTGTTCATTATAGGTTGTGAAGATACTATCTTATGTTTCCTTCAACAAGGCTTATAGATTTAGCTCTTATGTTTAGATGTATGATCTATCTCAAATTAATTTTTATGTGGTTTATTTTTTTCCATAGGATTATCCAGTTGTTCTAATATGATTTGTTGAAAAGGCTTTTCATTCCTCTTTGAATTGTTTTGGGATTTTTGTTGATTATCGGTAGACCATATAAGTGTGAGTTTATTTCTGGAGTCTATTCTGTTCCATTGGTTTATTTATTCTTATGCCAATACCATACTGTCCTGATTGCTAGAGATTCATAGTATGTCTTGAAGTTAGTTGTAAAACCCCTCCATCCTTATTCTTTTCTCAAGATTATTTTGCTCTTCTAGGTTTTTTACATTTCCATAAAAATTGTGGAAACCAACTTGTCAGTTTACAAAGAAAACAGCCTGCTGTGATTTTCACTTGGACTATATCTACATATCACTTCAATGAGGATCAATATTTTCTTCTTACAATATTGAGTCATTAAAGTTGCATGTTTTATTTTTGCATAAAACATTTTATTTTACTGAATCAGGTACCAAGGGTCTCAAGCTCAGAGTCCTTCAGGGGCTACATGGGGAACATAAATTGGTCTATGGTAGAAGTGGTGAGAAATTGTGGCCAAACTGGAGAATGAATTCTAGGTCTAAAGATGTTCAAATTCAAGTTCAAAGTTAGCACTGTATGAAGTAAACAAACAATTGAAGGCCACATTGAGCAGTCTTTATGGTCATTTGTGAGCTAAGACTTTTATTAATATTATATGTGGGATAGAAACCTTATTTCTTTGCTTTGTTCATATTCTGAATGACTAAAGGTGCATCTTTTAAAAGCATATTTCTGTTCATGTTACTAGCTTAAGGGCCTTCTCTTAATGTATAGTATACAAAGTGTAAGATCTCAGGCAGCTTTATTCCTCATAATCTCATTCCTTTTTTTTTTCATCCTCTACATGTTGCATCTAGGCTGCTTGTTCTTTCTCATACATAATCTAAACTTATCTTTCTCTGTGCTTTTGTTCTCTCATGTACTCCATTCTGGATGTTCTTCCCACTCTCCATACCCACAGGCTCAAAAATTATAACTAGAGGTATTTATGTTATAATGTAATAAATTATAAATTAGCAATAAAAAGGTTTTTGAAAATAAGTTGTCTTGGGTTAGATCTCTTAAAATTTGAACTATTTTATAATCAGGGCACTAAAAAAGTCAACAAAACAGAAAACACAAAACAAAAAAGGAAAAACCAAGTCCTGATAACAATCATAATAAGATAGAACTTTAGTTTTAGATAGAAAGGTGAAGGTAACTTGAAGGAAGAGTTGAGGAGACAAGAGCAAAATATACCCTGGTCATGAGAACTAGGTGTATTTTAAGCACTTTTAGTCCAAGGGCACATATGCAAACTGAGCCAGGAGGAAGAACATTGGCATAACGGTGTGTTGTATATAGTTATGTACTATGTTTTCCTGTTTTGGAGGTTCAAAACATTCATGTATTGGGAAAAATTGAGTATGAAACAATTTCAAAGTTCTGGTGACATAATTTCCTTGTTTACAAATTACATTGAATTAATTAAAGGCCAGAAACAATCATTAAAGAACAGATTGTTCTTTACAGTCCAATGTAAGTAGGCTTTTATTTCTACTATTAAAATTCTGATTCTCCCGGCTAGATAGGGCATTCTTCTGAACACTAAAGTACTTTATGCTAGTTTTATGGTACTTATGTCTTCTGCCTCATGTTACACTTACCAAGGTATAGGTCTTATTCTTTTGTAAGATTGCAATCTTTTCAAACTAATTTGTGATTTAACTAGTTTGTGTATATTCTTTTGTTCTTCCAGTGGAATCCTGCATATAACAGGTGTTTGGAAATAGTTCATGAATTAATGAATGGATGATTATGTGAATAAATGAGGAGTAAATGAAATATAAGTGGAGCAATGGAGGTATAGAGCAAATAAAGAGAGTAGAATGAAATTGTGCCAAGTCCTCCTGTTCTTTTTCTTTTCTGTTTCTATGTTTTTTTAGTAATGGCACTGAAGAATCTAAAGCTGGTTTAACCATAAGAGCAATAATTATAATTTGAGGTATTTCCAGTATGAAAATTATTTCTTCTTTGTTTAAGGTAGACTTGTCTTCACAAGTACTAACCAGAAAGTCACCTTCATGTTAGATTCTGTTGATATTCATTAATCTATTTTATAATCTAGATAATTTTAACAGCTAATAAATCTCATCAAAAGAGATTTTAAATTTTTTTCTAGATGTATAAGGTTGGCACTTGCTGAAAATAGCAATTTCTAAATGGCTATCAAATATATCTTTACTACTGAATTTCAAATAGGTGTGTCAACTACTTTCATAGCATGAGGACATAGCCATAATCATTTTGTATTTTTTGTGCAGATTAAAGGCAAATATCATTCACTTAACATTTTTTTGTAGAATTGTTCTCTTTTTATCCTTTTACTTTCATATTTGATTATTGAATAAACATTATGCTTACAGAAATAGTGAAAAAAAAACCCTGTGGTTCATTTAAAATACAGTTTACTTAAATATAAAATCATAATGTCCTGGAGCATTTTGTATTTGTTAAACATATAGTCCCCACAAATAATTTTCTATGAGGTATCATATGTCACCTTTTGAGGGCAATATATGCTAGTAGAAAGTTTCAGATCTGAAGCCAGAAAGCCTGGCTATTAACTGGGGCTCTGCTTATTATCTCCTGGCAGTACTAATCTATTAATTTCTCTGAGTTTCATTCCTTCTTTTTTTGTAAAGTGGAGATAATACCTTTTCCTTGTAAGGTTATTGGGGGATTAAATGAGATAACTGGTTATAACTCCTAAGGGTGTTTTGAGTCCATTCTCTTTGTTCTCATTATTCTTGCTTGGGCTACTATCTTTCCTTCCCTGGATATACTTTGTTAATACCATCCAAAGTGGTCTTTTCACATAGAAATCAGAAGAGATTTTGTCATAGATAAATCTGATCATATAACTTCTCATTTCTGTACTTAAAACCCTTGAGTGGTTTTCCATTGCCTGCAGATAAAATTCAGGAACTACTGGAGTCTAAAGAGCTGTGTGATTTAGTCCTTTATAACTTTCTTGGCCCCATATTGACTTAATCTCCCTCTGAACTTTCTTTGTTACAGTTGCTATGGGCTTAATTTCACTGGATGTTTCATATGTCTCCATGTTTTAGAATCTTTACACATGTTGGTCCTTCTTTAACAGGCTTTTACATCATTTGTCCCCTTAGTGCCTGTCTCCCCCAGCTCCTGATTCACTCTTTTTATTTTGTCTGGAATGTCAGTTCCTCTGACAGTGAGGTCTCTCATAACCATTGTCCTGGTCTTTCATTTCCCTATTCCCAGCACTTAATTCAGTTCCTTTGAGATCTATATCTGTATCTAGTCTGTGTCCATCTCTTTTATAGTACTTATCAAATGATACTAAATAAATGTAGAATTAGTTATTTAGTCTCTCTTTCCTTGATTATAATGTTGGACAGGTATTCTGTTTGATTATGTAATTTTTTTTCCAGTTCTATAAATCTCTAGTATTTAGCACAACACCTGTTATATCTAGGAATGTCCAATCTTTTATTACTCTACCACACATGGGAAGGCCACACACTAAATAATACATCTTAGGCCACACATTAAATATACAAACATTAACAAAAACTGATGAGCAAAGGAAAAATCTGTGCATACTTTTTGCTATACCCAACACTACATACAGATAAGTAAAAGAATTCTCAAATAATCTGCATGCAACCTCTGGGCCGCAGGTTAGATACCCCTGTAAAATATTCAATAAATATTGAATGAAGGCTTCAAAGGGGTAATATCTCTGACCAAATGCTTATTTTTGAGAGCAAAAAAACATATAGCATGCTCATAAAGTGAAAGGACACCTTCCTGGCCAGCTAGGTCTGCTGAATCAACAGATTGGTTGTAAATATTTTAAAAATAGGGCAGGCCATATTTGCTGATGGAATGTATGTGAGTGCAACAGAAAGAAAAGGGAGAAGGGAGTCAAGGATGATTCCAAGATTCTGTTTGTCTGAGCAGCCTAAACCATAGAGCTACCAATAGCAGAAATACGAAGGATGCAGGACAGATGGAATGAAAATCAGGAACTCAGTTGTAACCATGTTGAGCTTTAGATGTCTTCTGGCCTTCCAAGTGGAGCTATCAAGTAGGCTGCTGGATGTGTATGTATGGACTATATAATATACATATATCTCCAGACAGATTTCTATATATATGTAACATATAAATATATGTTATAAATATATATATTATATGTGTGTGTGTATATATATATAAATAAATGTGGAAACTGGCTCAAAGAAAGTTTTTAAAGTCATGAGACTGATTGAGTTCACCAAGATTAAAGTTCTGTGCCTTCAGTCCATCCATTCTTTTTTATCTTTGAAGATCTACTTGTAGGTCAAGACCCAGCTTCTGCATCCTTCACTGTTCTATGAAGTCTTGCTGTGCTGTCTCATATAGGGCTGCTGCACTCTTCCTGATGAGTTACACCTGCCACATTGGATTGCTATTGCTATTTTTTTAAGTTTTTTTTAATTTTCCCAGTTAGACTGAAGTTTTTTATGGGCCCAGTACCATATCATGTATGCCTGTGTAGCTTTTGTTGTATAGCATATGTTCAATAAAAATGTCTTAAATTAATGATGATAGAGTGGATTCAAAATATGTTTGAGTGCTTGAGTCCAGTTCTTGGGCTCTGAAGGAGCACTGCTTGCACTAAGTCTGCCTGACCATGCTCAAAAGGAAGTGCCTTTCAATCATGTGCTCCTTACTAAGTAATAAATAATATTTAAGTTTCCTTTGACATCTATATATAGTAATAAAAAGCAGACTTTGACAATTTGATAACTTAAAATGTTTCCTATTTTGCATAAAATGAGGCTGGGCAAGAGAGATTCAATACACATTCTTTTTATTTGTTTTTAAAAGTATTATTTGTTTTATTTTTGTATTAGCAAATGAAAGAAGCTATTCATTTTCTGTTGTGAGCTATACTTCAGATATTTTTTTGTATTCTACTTTTTATAGATCGGCGTTGTCAGAGAACTAGATAAACATTTTAAATTCCACAGATGGTTAACCTCTAAGTTGTTGATTCAAATTCAGTTTCTGGGGTTGGAAACTAGAACAGTTTTTTTGTTTTTAAGTTTTCTTTCTACTCTTATTTGGTGACTGCAAGACAAAATAAAAGTAACTCATAATTTCTTTAGCTAGAGATAGTCACCATTCGATTAGCATTTAGATGTTTTTTCCCTAATCTGTGTTTTATACATGTATATTTTATAAACTTAGAATAAAATGTGTATGCAATATTATATTTTGTTATTACATTTAACTTTTTTTACTGTTTTTTCTGATAGAAGATATTTTATGTTATGATTTTTAATGACATAGAACTCTTTTATTATAGATACATTGGGATTTAAAAAATATTTTCCCCCTTTCTTATCCTTTGGGTTGTTTCTAATTTTTTTAATAACCATGAAAGTAGATGACTATGTAAGGCAATGAACATTTTAAAAGATTTATATATATATTTATGAAACTACACTAAAATGTTCACTAAAATGATTTTAACAAATTTACATTCCTAGCAAAAGTGTAAGAATTTCTGTCTCCCTGTGCCTTCTCTAAATGCAGGATCATTATTAAATACAAATTTTTGCTAGATTGAGGTATTAAATGCAGCCATAAAATATAATTTAAAAAATGTACATTTTTTGATTATGAATTTTTTTCATCTGTTCATTGACAGTATTTTTTTATGTGTGAATTGTACATGTCTTTGGCCTTTTTCTGTTGGGAGATAATCTTATTTTCATTGATATATGTAAGAGTTCGTTTTTTGATTGATTGATTGATTTTTATGAGTTCTTTTAAACATTAGTTTCCACATATAAAATTGTTTTTATAGGTCAGAAACAGTTGAATATCAGCAACTTCATATGGTTCAACTAATAATGCATTTTATATTGGTTTCTGGTGGTTTTCCCAGTTTGTCTTTTTCCTTACTATGTTTTGTTCTTGTTCTTGCTATACGAGGTTGTATTATATTCAGCAAGTTTAAAACATTTTGGTGGTTTAATTTAGAGATCCTTTCCTTTACAGTGTCCTCCATTGCTTTCTTGCAGCAGCAGTTCTTCCCATCCCAGAGGAAGATAAATATTTTTGTAGTTTCATATTTTTAAATTTAACTTTTAAAATCCCTCTGGGATTTTGTTTTAATGTATTATTAAGGCAGGGGTCTGTTTACCGAGTGATAAAACAATTACTTACAAATTCTTGAGCAAAAGTCTATTGTTTAATTTCATGCCCCATTGCTGAAGTCACAAAATTTTTATATGTCCTAGAAATATGAGATCTTTGACCTGGATTCTTCATAAAGTATATTGTTCTGGTGCCTTGGGTTGGCGGATGTGCTTCAAAGGCCAGTAATAATTCAGAGACCTTCATTCATCAATGTTAACTCTACTTTTAAGATAGAAGTGGAGTATACAATGCTAGTAGATTTAATTGATGGCTTCTTTCACCATAAAATTCTACCATTCATGGAACCTTACATATTAACCCACACGGACAGTATTGTTAAAGAAAATATTTATTAAATAGAAATATTTCTTAGAAATTTTGATTGAATGTGTTCTTTTTCTCTTTATACTTCAGTTTAATTTAAGAAATAATATAAATATTTTAAAAGTTTTTGTACAAAGATACCCAGTAATGATACTACTTATTTATTAAGTAGAATTACAGGCCTGAGTCAAAGTCCCTGCTCATGATAGGGACTGATTTATAAACTGATTTATTCTAGAGTTCTTAGAGTTTGTCTTATGTTACTGTGGAATAAAAGATGTAATTTTCTATGAATTCGTCTATAGTCTAGATTTCTGTTATTTGATCTAAATTGTAGGCAATGGTTCTGATGCCATTGTTTTATTTTTTTTAAATCAAGCTGTTTAAGTTCTATACTTACTTTAGCTATCTATCAGGTTATTCTGGTGACATTTTTTTAAGTTCTTTCAGTGAGGGAAGATTCTGGCTCCTTCATTTTCCATTTGGACACTTCAAATGCTTGCCGGCAAAAGTGTTTAACTACAACTTGAACTTTAGCTAAGAAATTAAAACAGTGTAACCTAGTCATTTGTACCTTCATATTAATCTGAAATAAAAAAGAATAAAAAACCCATGAGCATTAATAAATGTGTCCTAGGCTTTCCAGGAAATAAGTTTTGAAGATCTAATGTTGATGTTCAGACTTCAACCTGCAAAGTCTATATGTTTAACAATACAGTGGCCACTGTTAGTGGTTGGTATGTTAACAGTTTATCCTGTTGGAATCACTGCTACACAGTCAAAGTAAATAGTATTCTAATCAGTACATTTGATGATATCTCTTCAACCAGCCTTTAAGTTAAGTTGATCTAAAAAATCCACAGATGAACTGTTTAAATAGAAATAGATTTTCTAATATGCACAAAGTCATACAGTTTATAGTATAAGGTTAATTATGAATTCCAAGAATGCCCATTTACAAAAAAGAGTGGGGGTTTTTTTTTTTTGAGAGTTTGAAGAAATACATGTATTCTGAATTGTCCAAACTTTCTCTCTGAACTCAGAAATGTAGCTGGTTCAGATAATTTTTTAGGCAAATCCTTTGTATCTAATTTTTGCTATTTGCTGTTTGAGACAGTGAAACAAAACTGACTTAGTAATGAACTATCCAACTCAAAGATCAAACCAGTCTGGATAGGGAGGAATTCTTGTATTGGGTCGAGCTAGCTTTCTTGTATTATGGACAACTCAATGGGTGAAGGCGAAATGGAAATGCCCCGTTGAGTTCAAAGAACTGATGATTCCTACATTCTCTGAGAAGCTAGCCAAAGACCTGCCTTTTAATGTTCTAGAGTTTAGCGAGGATTCATTAGGTTCCTAGACTTTAGTGAGACTGGGTTGAACGGGCAGCAGACTTCAGTCACAACTCAGAGGGAAGGGAAGGTTTGTCCTCTTGAACTGGACTTACCAGAGCTGGAAGTTAGGATTTCATTGGCCACTAGGTGGCTTCAGTTGTCTGCAAAGAAGGGTTCACGCCCTCAGGTACCATAGGTTGACTTTCACACTGTTTTAAGAAAATAATTTCACTTTGGTAGTGTTTATTTTCTGAGGTAGATGACAGAGCCAATTCATAAAACTTAAAAGACTTTTGAGGATTATATAGTCTTTTTTCATTTTAGAGATAAAGAACATTTAGGAAGATTTCTCTAAGCTATTTTAGTTCTGTAGGGGGAGAGTCAGAGTTAGAATTTAAATCCCATGACTCCTGCTCTAGCCCTTTAGCTGTTGAATCAGTAATATCAACCTGTTTTTTTGAAGCTGTTTTATAGGGGTATGTGGCACTGACTGTATTTAGCCCTGGGGAAGGTGTGTATAGGAGTGTTGTTTAAGGCAGGTGGTGAAGTAGATACTGGTGGACCCCTATGGTAAGGATTGAACAATGGTAGTACCTCTTTTTAACCAACTGAAGCTTTTAGATTAATAAGATGACTACTTGCCATGGTCCAGAGTTGGGGAGTTTAAAATATTTCTTTTCATTCTGAATAAGCCTAGACTCTTATATGCCTTATCTGTTGTTTATCTTTTTTCTTCAGATGAATAGGAACAGTTTTTTCATTTTATTTTCTCTCACAATTTTAAAATTATTTTGACTAATATATACTTTTTAGAACAGGGCTAGAAACACTTTTTAAAGAAAAATCAAAGGTTACTATAGAAAATGTAACAAACAAAAACCAAATATATCTATTACGTATCAACTCAAAATTACTTATGACAATGTTGTATTTTTTTTTTTCTGGAAAAGTTAGGGAGAAAACAAAAACAGTATTTATCTCATGCAGAAAAACTTACAAGTTTTGTTTTTTACAATGATCCGTCATTTATATAATTAACATATTATGTCTGATTTGTTGAGTAAAACAGAAATAAGATAGCTTAAAAGAGGAGGAGGAATGAAAGATGGGGAGGCAAAGAAGTAATCAGGATGCAAAGAGTAATAGAGAAAAGGGTTCTAAGTGAAACAGTGGGCTAATTCTATTTAAGAAGAGTAAAAAGAGAGAAAGAACAAACCAGAGAACTGCTTGAGTTAGGAGTGTATGTGAAGAACGCCATGCTGGTGGACCTGGGGAAAGAAGGCAAGTGTCCCAAGTATTGAGAGAAGGAAACGGATGAGAAAATAGCATGGGGCACATTTTTCTTTAAGGCCTCCCCTGGCTTCCCCCACCGGCCGTATTTGCTATTCTGTCTCTTGGGTCCTCCTGCCCTCCCCCTGGGCCTCATCTCTGGTCTTCAGCCAGCCAGCAGCCCCACTTCATCTTTCTGTGCATTGTACCTCCTTGAGTGTTGTTCACATGCTTATTGTGAATACTACCAAGTGGTAGCTGGAGTGAAGATTAATAATAGTACTTGAAAAGCTCTCAGAGAAGGATTTACCATGTAGCTAGGTTTAATTATAATATTTTTTCCCTTCCTGTAATGAATTTCAACATTGGATATATTTCTATAAATATAAGTCATGTTTGAAACATGTACATCAAGTCTTTGAAGTAAAACTTTGGAGACAGATATAAAGCCGTTTTCTTAATGGTATGTTGAAGCTGAATTGAGTAAAAGTATAAATTGTTCATCATTTTCTTTTCCTGATTATAGTGATTTAAAGGGAGTTATAGTCACTCTGAGTGATGATGGTCACCTGCAGTGTTCATACCTGGGGACAGACCCTTCTCTGTTCCAAGCTCCAAAAGTTGAATCTAGAGAACTACACTATGATGAACTTGATATAGAATTGAAAGAACTTCAGAAAATCATCAAAGATGTTAACAAATCACAAGGTATCTCATTTAAAGCTTTTTATTATTTAATTTGAGTATTCATTATAAAATTCACATTATCTTGTACACAAATGTATTGTCATATTAGTCAATTTTCTCCTCCAGGCTTAATTAAAGTCATATTTATAACATAAGTCACTTTTAGCCCTTTCTTTATGCTTACTTAGTATGTTATAGCATATGAAAAATGTGTTTTAATTAAGATAATGCTTTTGTTAATGTGTTTCAGGATTGCTATCTAGTTTTTTTTTTTTGAACTCTAAGAAAGGAAGATATACTTCTTTGGTAGTGGTTTTAGGCCTTGAGAAGAGCATTAAAGTTTAGAGTGATCATTTATTAATGTCTCATGTTCCTGAAAAAAATTTAGTTGCTTTTTAAAAAAGAAACCATAGCAGTACATGAGTTACCATTTTGTTGCTAAAAATGTAGTCTTTGCAGTTTAGTGATATAATTTATGTTTGTATTTAATTAACTGTCCAAATGGTGTGTAGCTTGAGGTATGCTGATTTCTAATGACTCAGAGGCTGATGATATTTTCAGTTCCTAAGTTTTGAATAACTCAATATTATCTTACTTTGGGACTCACAAGGGTATAATTTTATTGTAAATTAAAAGGAGAAACAAAACACCAATCCTGCAGTTTGAGTTGGACATGTGAAAAGCATTACTTTAAGTTCCCTTTTCAGGGTCAGGTAAAAGTATTTTTTTAATGAGAAAAAATATGGACTATTTTCACATAAAAGAAATGTTAAAACAAGTAGAAATAATAAAAGAAACAGAGTATCAAAAGCCAACCAAAACAATAGAGCCCATCTTAATCCTGATTCAGTCATTTTACTAGATTTATGTATTTCTGAGTCTGTGTTACTAAGATTGTATTCCTCTGGTTCTGAGGAATTGAGATAATATATTTTAAAAATATGAATATTAAAATAAAGTTATTGTGATTTGGCTTCACACATTCTTTTAAAAAGCTTTGAAAGTAAACCAGTGAAATTTAGGTCTTTAAGTACCTCTAATTACTTAAAAACCCATTTGTTTTCAGAATTGCATGTTAAATAGGAATGATTAAAATGGGCTGTGTCATATTGCAATATATAGTTATTTTCAATTTTTGACACTGGTATTTTGGGATTAGTGGAATTATAAGTTTCATTTTGTCATTTGAAAATATAATTACGGCTTGGCATGGCTCAAGTGGCTAAGACATGCCACGTATAACCATGCCATGTATAACCAAGGTGGCGGGTTCAAATCCAGCCTGGGCCCGCCAAACAACAATGATGGCTGCAACCAAAACATAGCCGGGCATTGTGGCGGGTGCCTGTAGTCCCAGCTATTTGGGAGGCGGAGGCAGGAAACTCGCTTGAGCCCAGGAGTTGGAGGTTGCTGTGAGCTGTGATGCCATGGCACTCTACCCAGGGCGACAGCTTGAGGCTCTGTCTCAAAAAAAAAAAAGAAAATATAATTAGGGAAGTGTGGCGTATATATGAATTTTCAGAGTTTGTTAAATAATGTGGCTTTCACTCCAAATTTTGTGTCTTGAGATTTTACCCTTTTCATATGCATTATGCTAATGATATTTTGAATAACATTAATTGTGTAGGAGATTTCTCAAAGAATCCTTTACAGGTTAAAATTCTTTCTTTTTTTTTTTTTGGTTGCAGCTATCATTGTTGTTTGGCGGGCCGGGCTGGGGATTCGAACCCGCCACCTTAGGTGTATGTGGCTGGCACCTTAGCCGCTTGAGCCATAGGCACTGAGCCAAAATTATTTCTTAGTGGCCATAGTGATGTAGTTGGATGAGAAGGCTATCTTACTTATTATTAATAGTACCTCAGTCCTTCTGAATTACTTCTGAAATAGCTGCTAATTAAGATAGGGATGCACTTAGAGATTCGGGTGCATTATCTATATATAATCTCAAATTTTAGTTAATATTTGAAGTTCCTTCACTTTTTTATTCCATTATATTTTGGTTTTATTCCAGAGAAAGAAACAAAGAGAAGCTTCTTAAAAGGAGAGGTTTTTAAAATATTTTATTTCTAGATATGAAGAAAAGTTAGTATCCCATACCCTTATAAAACCCTGGCATGTTTATTTATTAAAATACCTGTAATCATATTAAAGCACCAAATTATTTTATTACAGAAGATTATGAGAAGTTAAAACTCTGAAATTTTTGATAATCTTATTATTCATTTAAATATTTATTTTAGTACGGTGGCTTTAACTTGCAAAGAAAGTTCATAGTCTTGTGGGTTATGTTAAGTACTTAAAGCTTTAAAAAATTTTTTTTCAAAGAAACAGTTGCAGCAAAATTTAAAGCCAATTTAAAGAGTACATTTTGTTGTACACATGGTGTATATTATCTACTATAGTAAAAGTGTTTTTAAAGTTGATTTTATGTGTGTAAGTTATATGAGGAATGTATAGTGTAAGCATGAAATCATAGTAATAATTTGTGTGCGGGTCGTGGATTCTCAAGCTTTTCATACTTAACTCATGAATGTGAATGCTGGCTAGCATTTTTGTTATAACACAAGTAGTCAATAATATCTACTGGTAGGAAGTTTCACAGACAGTTTTCTTATGACTTAGTTGATCATGTTCTGTAGCTGGGATGTATATGAGGGACTGCATGCAACTTTCAGATAGGAGCCCACACAGTTGTGTTGTTAGAGGAGAGACAGAGAGGAGTACAATATGGGGATGAACCGAAAGTCAGTACCCTATTTGAAATATGTCTTGGGTAATTAATTGACCTTGTACCATTGAGTATTAGAAACATTTGTATTTGGTACATTTTTCATTGAGGGTTATATCTGGCTGCATATAACAGAATACCCAAATAAGGTGGCTTCAACAAACTAGAGGTTTCTTTCTTTCTCTTGCAAAAGAAGCCCAGTGATGGGCAGTTTAGGGTTGGCTTGGCAGTTCCACATTCATCAGGGACTTTGATTCCTTCTATTCCAGGGTCATCTATTAGTCCAGGATGGCCTTTGGAACTCTTGCCCTCACATCTGCAGCTGAGTCAGCCCCCATAAGGAGCTTTCCTGGAAGCCATACCCTGAATAGTTGGTACTTACATCTCATTAGCCCCTCCAGGCTGCAAAACAGGCTGGGAAATTAAGTGGTTTAGCTGAGTACTTCATTGCTCAGAATAAAATTGGGCTTTAAGTAAAGAAGAATTAAAGAAGGTTGTTGGATAGGTAATGAACAGCCTTTTATAGTCTCACTGAGTTATGAAAATTCCCATTCTAAATCTTGCAGTATAGTGGGAATCCCTGATGGCAATTATAGACAATTCTTATTTTTGTGAGATAGCTGATTCATGTGGAGTCATCCAAGTGCTTTTTATATCTTCAGTCAGCCATCCTCTGTGTGTGGGATGTTTCTCAGGGTCACAGGATGACCTTTAGCAGGTCCAGGCATTATGTGTAGATACGATTTCCATGGACGAATACAGATGTTTCTTCTGAGTCTCCCCTCATTAGAGAAGAATAGCTTTACCAGAAGTGTGTGCCAGCACCCTCACTCCTAACTTCCTTTACCTCCCATATGCCAGAATTAAGTCCTACATCCATGCCTAAAACAAAAAAAGGTCAGTGGAACGGAATCACTATGATGGGACTTGACCTTGGGGCTTGGGAGGGGTGACCTTCTCTAAGACGAAGGGGGAATGACTCAACTAACTAAGTTTTTGCTACAAAGAGGGAGGAGTAAAGAATGGATGTTGGGTAGGCAGCCAATAATCTTTTTTAATGCACACACATATCTGTATATGTGCATAAATATTTTTGTTTCTTATTTGTTTAGGATCTCTGTTATTTGTTTATATCTCTGTATGTAACATAGATATGTTTATATTATGAACATAACATGAAAATTGTAAAAATAATTGAAATAGTATTAAAAGAGTAAACAATAACAAGTGAGTCTCCCTTCAAAAGTCTCCACTTCTTTTTTTTTTTTTTTTATTGAATGGTAACTATGTACATTAATGCACTTCTGGGGTACAGTGTGGTGTTTTCACACACAATCCGAAACACTTCCATCAAACTGGTTAACATAGCCTTCTTGTCATTTTCTTAGTTATTGAAGTCTCCACTTCTTAAAAGCAATCCTTATCAAGAGTTTTTATGTATCCTTCTCGAAAATATGAATATAACATGAAAATGGTAAAAATAATTGAAACAGTACTAAAAGAGTAAACAATAAAAAGTGAGTCTCCCTTAAAAGTCTCCTCTTCTTAAAAGCAATCCTTATCAAGAATTTTTATGTATCCTTCTAGAAAATATTCACGTTTACATAGTTGTTTTATACAAATATTTTCCTGTTAGACATATTGAATTATATCTTGCTTTTTAAAATGTGTAGATATATCTTGGAGTTCTTTTCATATCAGTGTATAAAGATTGACAGCACTCTTATATACAGTTTTGGGACATTGCATAGTACAGATATACTATCATATATTTAACTATTTTCTTATTAATAGATATATAGATATTTAGGTTGTTTTCATTTTGAAAAATTACTGCTAATAGCAGGGAACCTTACTGGGAATGTTTGTGGATATTGGATAAATATTGGGGAGTTAGGATTAACTCATTGGATATGTACGTTTTACATTTTGATAGTTACATCCAACTTCCCTCAAAATGTTTATACTAATTTGGACTTCCACTGATAGTTAAGGTGAGAGCATTGAAATTCCCAATACTGGGTAGTCAGTGGTTCACATCTTAGCTAATACCTTTGGAGATGATTTTTCTTTTTTATAGAGTAAGAGAATTGACATCAAGTGTTTAATGTTGTAATGAATTTTTCAACTTGTTAATATACTAACGGTTTTTAAAATATGTGATATAGATAAATTTTTAAAGAAAAACTATAGAGCAGCGTGTATGTTATGATTAATTTTCTTTTTTTTTTTTTTTAAATCACAGGTGTTTGGCCCATGACTGACAGAGAAGATGACTTGAAAGTTTCTGCTGTGGTTTCTCCTAACTTTGATGCAGTGTCTGTAGGTGTATTTGCAGATTATTTTTTTTTTTGCAGTTTTTTTTTTGGCCAGGGCTGGATTTGAACCTGCCACCTCTGGCATAGGGGGCTGGTGCCCTACTCCTTTGAGTCATAGGCACTGCCCTGTATTTGCAGATTTTAAGGAGGTTTATAGCTGATGTAGACTCTGATGAATTGGGATCAAAATGTTTTGGTGCAAACTCCAGGGAGACCAACAAATTTTAGTTTTCTTTTTCTGTCTAGATAAAAATGTTTATAGTCTCTCAGTCAGTGCTAGCATGGAGCTTCTTAGGCAGGATTTCTATTTTTTAAAAAAGTGGGACTGGGAGGAGGGAAAGCAGTAGAATTGGTTATTGCTCTTGTTCTAATCCTACTATTTTGATTTTTAAAAAACCTTCTCAGTGCTATAATATTGAGATATTACTAATCCAGCTAAATGCTACTGACCACATCAGATTTTTTTTTCTTTTTTTGAGAGAGAGTTTCACTATGCCACCCTTAGTAGAGTGCTGTGGTGTCACAGCCTACAGCAACCTCAAACTCTTGGGGTTAAGCGATTCTCTTGCCTCAGTCTCCCAAGTAGCTGGGACTACAGGCACATGCCACAACACCTGGCTATTTTTTTGTTGCAGTTGTCATTGTTATTTAGCTGGCCTAGGCCAGGTTCTAACACACCAGCCTCTGTGTATGTGGCCGGCACCCTACTCACTGAGCTATGGGCTCTGCCTTTTATTTTTGGAGACAGAGTTTCAAGCTGTTGCCCTGGGTAGAGTGCTGTGGAATACAGCTCACAGCAACCTCAAACTCTTGGGCTTAAGTGATTCTCTTGCCTCATCCTCCCAAGTAGCTGGGACTACAGGTAACTGCCACAACCCCTGCCTATTTTTTTTTGTTGTTGTTGCAGTAGTCATTATTGTTTCAGCTGGCCCAGGCCAGGTCTGAACCACCAGCCTCAGTGTATGTGGCTGGTGCACTACCCACTGAACTATGGGTGCCACCCCAAATCAGATTTTTGCTGAAGGATCAATGAAATAATGTCTGTGGATGGCCTCCCTCAGAGTTTGTTGATTTACAGTCTTTTTTTTTTTTTTTTTTTTTTGAGACAAGAGTCTTACTCTATTGCCCCTGGGAGAGTGCAGTGGCGCCATCACAGCTTACTGCAACCTCTAACTCCTGGGCTAAAGGATCCTCCTGCCTCAACCTCCTGAGTAGCTGAACTATAGGTACTTGCCACCATGCCCAACTAATTTTCTCTATTTTTGGTAGAGATGGCATCTGGCTTTTGCTCAGGCTGGTCTTGAATTCCTGACCTCAAGCAATCCTCCCGCCTGGGCTTCCCAGAATTCTAGGATTACAGTGTCAGCTACTGCACCTATCCTTATAGTTTTTATTATGGCGACAGTGGTGGTATGGTAGTTTAAGAGTAGGTGGTTGGTTCAGGGATCATTATTTTCTCCACTTCTATCTGTGTGAACCAAGGCAAGGTACATGATTTTCTTAGTCTCAATTTTCTCATCAGCAAAAATGAGAATAATAATCATATCTACTTTGTTGAATTACTGCGATAATTATTGTCAACATCATCATGATCAAATTACATTTTACTTCTTCCAACATTATCATCATCCTCGCCACCAGCACCTATATTTCACTACTTGTTTTGTTCACTGCTTTATCTTAAGTGCTTGCCAAATAGTGGGTGCTTAGTATATATACGGTCTACGAATGAATGAATACAAATGAGAAAAAGAAAGGATGAAAGGGGACTGTTTGGTTTATCTTGTTTAGTCTTCTGTAATCACTTGGTAGGGTATGAATCATTTTGTCTCATTGCCTGCATTTTGGGCAAAATCTGTGAAATTTATCTGTGTTTCTACTAAAAGTTGATTAATTTAGGAAAGTGGTTGGATTCACTCATTTTACCATATTTGGAGTTTATATCATATAAATCTGCCTGGGAAATGTCTTTGATATTTAGGTATTAGAGCATAATATAATAAGTAGTTGTCATGAGTTTTCAAAAATTAATGTTCATATAAATAGGCAGAGCAGATTGTGATAAAAATCATGTTAACATTGCTATAGTAAATTGGGTACACATAAAAAAGTTGGGCTATATATGAAAGGAACATTCACGCAGTAGTCACATAGTAGAGGTACTGTTTTAAACATTGGCCATTCAGCACACACCATTTTTCATTCTACCTGAAGGGTGTAGTCTGAGTGGAACATTTCTGCTTAGTTAGCTGACAAATGTATACACATTTTCCTGCTGTGGAAATGACTCTTTTCTTCTTTGTGCAACTTACATAATTTTTTCTAGGTTCTCTTAAACATAGGCTATTTAGAATGAGGAATTCCCTTCTTGTCCTTTAGGAACTTTTGGTCTTTATAGGAAAAAGCCTTTTGTGGTAGCACTATATTGTAATATATATTTCTCTATTGGTAGCACTGAATGCTATTTCCTCTTAACTAGGTGTCTCTTTCTAGCTTTATTTTCCCTGTGTTACTGTTTTTTTCCTTCTTGAGAGATTTCTTGAGAGTATCATTTTCACTCCATTGGAAAACATTAGCCCAGCAATTTATATGGCCTATGGTGCCATGGTGTCTTCTTATAGCTATTTCTCACTGGCTATAGGAAGACACCATTTTATGTTCTCCCAGGACTGCTGTCCTTGAAGTATCTAGGTATTTAGACATGGATTGAAAATAGCAGGAAACAGGAGATGTTGATTTCTCTTCTAGACTTGTGGACCGTAAAACATTTCCTGGATTTTAGCTAGAGCAAAAAGCCCTGATTAATATTTTATTTTGAATAATTATTATGAAAGCACATATCTCAAAAAGTAATATAATTTAAATTAGAATGGAATCTTTTATAGAAGAAATAAACATTGCTATCCATCTTGAGAAGCTGCATCAGACTTCATGTGGCTTAGTTCTTCTTAGTTAAAAAAACTTCAAAAATAAGCACTATAGATCATATTCATTGGTTGGATGGAGACTTTATAATTTTAATTATTCCCCTAGAATTCATATGGGTGTTATTAGAAAATATGTTACCCTTTGGTCTTATTCTATCATAGACTTAGAACCATAGAATGATTCTATCATAGAATCATTTTTTTACTTTCAGTATGCCACTCTAAAAAATACGTTATAAGGAAATGTTTAATTTATTATATTATACTATGTATTCTTTAAGGGGTAGAATCAGGTAACCTAAGCTGATGCTCAAAGAATATCTACTAAATTACTTTATAATATGGATTGGTAAAAAAAAAAAAAGTACACTTACACTTTTATTTTCCAGGTGGAAAGTTATATGTCTTAGATATTTGTTAATCAGAATGCATGTAGAATGTACATTTTTCAAGTTCAAAATACAGGGACCTAAAGGAATGGCATAATGTTCATCTGGGAAATACAAGGAAGCCTTCTCTCTATATATAAATCAATACTTTCAACATTTAGATATGGAAATTGAATGGTTTGATAAAATATGTGACTATCCTTTTCTTTTTCTAGGGGGTGAGTTTTTGAACATTAGCTTTGAGTTTCTAGATGAAGACATCCAAAAAACCACATTGACTCTTAATCTGTCAGAGTGATACATTCTTTATAGTTAGCTCCCTGTTTCGGTAGTGGGAAATATATATTGCATCCTTTGTGTTCAATCACTGCTGTGTAATATTGAAATCATTCTTTCCTGCCTTTTCACCTCTGTGTTTACAGCAAGCCACTGATGCTGAAGTTGGAACTGACACTGTCCCTTCCATCTCAGTGAAGGTATTGTACAAGGTTTTAGACTGTAATGTGCAAACAATATTATGTATTTCATCATATCTGTCATTGTTGTTACCTTGTAAGTAGCTTATAGAAATGTGAGATAAACACTTTATAGGTGTTCGTCAGCTTTGAGTAGTGAATGGAAGACCTTCATTGTTACCTGCAATTATAAAATTGATAATTACATTTGTAGCATTTGTAATATAAATAATGTTATGACTTATCAATATTTTATTGTGTAGCATGATCTTCAAGCTCTTTTTAAAAAAGGTAAAATTAGCATTTAAAATCTGCTAAATGAATTGTGTCATCACCATTCATGATAGACCAATTGGTTGCTTGGTACATCATACTTAGCACAGTGTGAAATGTTATTGGGGAAGCACAGGAATGCTAATAATATCTTTCTTCTATGTATGATTATGTGTTTATTTAAATAGAATTCCGAGCCATCTATCTGCCATAACATTAGCTTTAAATTGATATATTTATAGCAAGAAAATATTAAATGAAGAAGCCACAAAGTAGAGTAGTGACAAATTGGTAGTCTTGGAAAAATAGAATATGAAGGATGTGGTTTGGGTTAAGAATTTTAGTCCTGTCATTGTAGAATTTTAGAACTAGAACTCAAATGTAGAATCCTCTTAAGGCATTTAGATTAAAATGTGGTAATCAGTCAGCACATTATTAAGCTGAAAATATTTATCACTGCCCAGACCTTGGAAACCAGGGAAAGTTGTGTATTTTGGCGATTCACTTAGTCAAAACTTGGACAGGGCTTTATATTTTCTTAGATTATGGGTTGCTGTCCTTGGAGGAGCTTGAGAGGGCACCAGGCTTTACCAATTGTGTTCGCTTACACTGGCCCCAGCGGGTGGCCCAAGTGTGGAGATCTTTGGTCGAAGTTGAAGGGAGCCCAATATTATAATGGTTTCCTAAGCTAATTTTCTTGGATTCTTGCCATTGGAAACAAGGGTGGTCTTTCCCCAGTCTCCCTTCCCCCGTCCAATCAAAGACTCTATCTTATTAATACTTCTGAGTCTGGAAAAGCTTTAGTGGCAAGAAATCAAACAGTTTAGGAAAAAAAATAACTACAGAGTTCCAGAAATGATCTATACTTTTGTGTGAGGAAACCTTGTGTGCTGATAGTGTTCAGACATATACATATAATATTTCAGAAGCACACTGTAAATCGCAAAAAGAAATGTGCCTTAACCAGATAACATTGCTCGTGCTAATTCTGCCCCATCCAGCCAACCAGGATTTATTGTTATAAACAAACACATCTTTCCCTCTCATGCAGTTCTTAGGCTTTCATGTAAAATAACCACCTTAAAATGACAATGTGACACTCTTGGAAAATTCTCCTTTATCCATGGAATTTACTGTATTTGAGTACTTCAAAGTCACACCTCTCTTTCTCATTGCCATTATAAAAGCACGAGAAGGAATGTAACACATAGGGTTGCACAGAGTTGGCTGTACTCACACAGCAGACACAATGACTTCCTGATCCTGTCTGACAGTTTCTATACAAATTTCTGCTATAAATCCTCTCCTTATGGCCTTTTATAACAACAGCAGCCAAGATATATAACCATGCAAGTTTCCATCATAATAAATCCTGTTAATTGAGAAAATTTTTCCATCCGTTCCAAGTCAATGAAGATGTGGCTACCTTGAGTATGTGTGTATGATGCGTGACCATCTACTCCAGGCAACTAGGCAGAGTGGTTGGGTGTTCATACCTAGCCTTTGGAGTCATATTTATGTATCTAGGATAAAAATTGGGTATTATATATCCTAAGGATTACATTTCATTTTCATTAGAAGCAGAAAATAGCATGGAAAATTCTTGTATTAATGTTTTATATTTTCTCCTTAATAATCTGTAATTATTTTTTTCTTAAAATATCTGGTTTATGATCTAGCCAAGTCTTAACTCTTTTTTTGGCTCAAACACAACTATTCTTTGTTACCGTAGTTATTTTTGTCACACATCTCCTTGATTCACATTTTTAAACTGCATAGCCCATTGTTGGGCTTTAGTAAATCTGTGTGTGAGAGCAATCATGATCATGTATCTAAACCAAATGCAGACCCTTCTTGTAACCATGTAAAGTTGTGTGATTGTTGTCTAAGTAGACATCATTATTTCAGGAAGAGTCAGAATGCTATTTTCAAATGGCTTATTATTACTTTAAGGAATTTTCATTTCATTTAAAAAACTGAGTTGTCAGAGACTTTTCTGGTTACAGTTTTCAACTCTTTAGTTGGGTTGATGGTCTTGGACATATTATTTGCCTTCTGTGAAGCTCTATTTTTTGAACTTAAAATTGAGGATAGTTTTTCATTTGGAAAGTTATTATGAGACTTAACCACAGTTGGTTAAAAGTGTGAGCCCTGGATGCCAGCAGTCAGAGGTTAAACTGTGGTTCTTCAACTTATAGTCATAGTGGCCTTTGGTAAATTACTTAGCCTCTCTGAGCTACAGTTTTCTATTTCTCTGCAAGAGGGTGTATGATAATGTGCGTTTTGCACTCTTGTGAAGAATAAATGAGATTGTGAATATAAATAACTTGTTAGCATGGTTGCATGAATATATTATATTAAATAGAAAGGCACTAGTGGTTATTATCACTAATATTATTAATTCTATGCTAAAATATATGTACAGGCAAGCATTATATTATTGTTAATAGTGAAATTCTTAAATTGTGTCCTGCTTATTTAGTCGATTAGTTATTTGAAAGACAATTGTCTGTGGTTCTTGTATAGTTTCTACTTGCCATAATTACCAACAGAGTTTTACTAAAAAGGTATTGTGTTTATGATGGTCATACGGAGGAAGTTTTGTTTGTAGCATGACAATTCTCCAGGTATTTCCATGGTTTACATAGTAAAAATTGAGGGTTCATTGTACATTCTCTTTATCATATTTATTTGCATCAATAGCTGTTTTAAAAAAAATTTGCTTTGCAAGTCAAATTTTTTTTTTTTTTTTGAGACAGAGCCTCAAGCTGTCCCCCTGGGTAGAGAGCTGTGGCATCACAGTTCACAGCAACTTCTAACTCCTGGGGTCAAGTGAGTCTCTTGCCTCTGCCTCCCAAGTAGCTGGGACCACAGGCGTCTGCCACAATGCCTGGCTATTTTTTGGTTGCAGCCATCATTGTTGTTTGGTGGGCCCGAGCTGGATTTGAACCCTCCATCTTAGGTGTATGTGGCTGGCGCCTTAGCCACTTGAGCCACAGGTGCCGAGCCGCAAGTCAAATTTTTTATATTTAATTTATTTTTAAGTTATACCAAATGCTCACATCACTTAAAATTAATGTAAGACATGTAATGAATCTAATTATATGCACTTTATATATACAGTATAGATTATATATAAGTAAGGAAGAAGTGATACATGCTTTTTACTTAAAACACAAAACTTCTTTTCTTAACAATAGGAATGTTCTTGAATTGTGTCAGTTAATAGTGTGTGTCTGTCTCATATAATATAGTTTAGTAACTAGACGGAACTACTCCATAGCAAAAGTACTGTGTAGAATTATGGTTCTCAGCCAGTGCTTCCTGTGGTACATAAGAATCACCTGGGGAGCTCTAAAGAAATGCCACATATTCAGGTCAGCCCCTCCAGAGATTGGTCAACCCCTCCAGAGACTCAGTTGGTATAGTAACTGTACCTAGGCAGGTAACTGTGCTAAGTCTGGTTTGTCACATCAGCCATTTGTGATGAAATCATCTAAAAGAGATTATTCAAAGAGGCTGGAACTTTTGGGAGACTAAATGCAAAGAGAAAGTGTGCCCAATGGAAGCCAGATCTTTAAGCCTTTTCTTTGATAGCTTGGAGATGATGTCCCTTAGCATTGTGGTCCAGTGAAGAACCTTGGGCCTGGTGGTTACTAAAGACAGTGCTTCTCAGGGGGGAGTGAGAGAAGTCTTGGCCTTCTCTGCCCATGCAAACTGTTACTTGAGAGTTCTTAGCTATTGGATCTTAATGGGGTAGAAAGGTTTTCTTTCTTTCTTTCTTTCTTTTTTTTTTTTGTTCTGGGCTGATTTGAACCCACCACCTTCGGCATATGGGCCCAGCACCCTACTGGGAAGATTTTCTTAGCATCACGAAGCAAGAGCAGCAGTTTGAAAATGTAGCCACTTTAGAAATTTAGTAGTCAATATTTGCTATTCTTTGATGTTTTCCAGAATTAGTTATGTGATAAATTTTTTGTGTTCGGTCATGGAAGAAAATGCAGTGCTTTGATATTTATCTAGACTAGTATATTTATACACCTCATAAGGAAATCTTGAGAGAATTATTAACTTGTTTGAGAGGAAATATACTGATACTTTTAAGATAAACAATTCATGATATTATAATCGTACATAAAAGGAAGAATGAACACACATAACATTTCATGATGTAGTTATTCAATAGCCATAAGGGCAGATTTTTCTTTTCTTTTGATAGAACATTTTAAACAGCTTTATTGAGGTATAGTTCATAAACTATACAATTCCCTCATAATATACAGTCAATGATTTTTAGTAAACTATCAGAATTATGCAATCATCAGTGTAATCCAATTAGAACATTTTATCTCTTCTAAAAGAAATGTCATACCTGTTAGCTGTTCTTCCTTATCCCCGCAATCCCTGAGCAACTCTCATTCTACTTTATTTCTCTATAGATTTGCTTATTCTGTACTTGTCATATAAGTGGAATAATATATATTTTTTTGTGAATGGCTTAGCATAATGTTCTCAAAGTTCACCCATGTTTTAGTATTTATCAATATTTCATTTCTTTTTATTGCGGAATAATATTTTATTATATGGATATGTCACTTTTTATTTTTACATGTTCATCATGATGGGCATTTGGATTGTTTCTACATTTTTTGGCTATTATAAATAATTCTGTATGAACATTTGCAAGTTTTGGGGTAGCCATGTTTTCATTTCTCTTTGTATGGAATTGTGAAGATAATGGTACATTTAAATTTAACTTTTTAAGAAACTGACAAACTATTTTTCTTTAACAGCTCTAAATAATGTTTCCTAATTATTTTCTAGTGATTTTTAAGTAGTTATGCTAATCTATCAATTTAAATGTAATTTTCTTTTGATAACAATTTTTGTTCTTTAGATCACATTACAGAATCGAGTGGTATTACAGAAAGCCAAATTATCAGTCTATGTGCAACCACCATTAGTGTTGACTTGTGATCAGTTCAACCTTGAATTTATGAGTAAGTTTTTTGTTGGTGTGATGCTTGCTTTTTTAAAATTTTAATGTTAGTATGCTTATTTTGTGTTTATTATTTCTTATCTGAATAGTGAGACTGAGATCATCCCAGACCAATAATTGTGTTCTTTTGCTTATATTTTCCCTCTAAGCATCAAGCATAGACTTTTCAGTCAAGGATTGTTGCGTTGAATTAATTTTGGGGGATTATAGATTTTTTAAGTTCAATCTGTGATTCTTTTTAAATGCTAAAACTTGGAAGGCTTTCTTTCTTGGTGTTTCTCTCATGATCTATTTATTGAATCAGTAATGTTTGAAGAAAGAATATTGGCTTTAGAGTTTGGCCTGAGTTTGAATCCTAGCTTTGATGCTCATGTGATATGTAACCTTAGGCACACTATAGTAATCACTTGGAGCTGCAATTATTTTAATCTGCAAAAAAGGGATACCGTCTTACGGGGTTGTTTTGAGGATTTAAGTTATCTATAATAATGTTTAAAATAGTAGAAATATCGTAAATGGCAACCCTTAGTAAGATTTCTTTTCCCTTATTTTTTCTTTTTTTTTTGAGACAGAGTCTTACTCATAATCTTGTTCTGTCTCCGTGGCTAGAGTGCCATGGCCCCAGCCTAGCTCATGGCAACCTCAAACTCCTGAGTTCTAGTACTCCTCCTGCCTCAGCCACCCAAGTAGCTAGGACTACAGGCATATGCTTATTTTTCTGTTTCAAGTAGAGATGAGGTCTTGCTTTGCTCAGGCTGGTCTCGAATTCTTGAGCTCAAGTGATCCTTCTGCTTTGGCCTCCTAGAGTACTAGGATTATAGGAATGAATTACTGTGCTCAGCTAGTAAGATTTCTTACTACAGAATTTTTTACCCTCAACCACTTTTATCTAAGTTGTCATTAGTCTTGTTTAAATGATCCTTGAATTATCTTTCAAGTCTTTCCCTTTTTTTGGTTTACTAAGCTCTTCAGCTAAGGCTTTTGTCTCTTATTCATGAGTCAAAGAGTATCTCTTTTGCCTCTTACCCTTAACGGATTGCCTGACAGTTAGTAGGAACTCAATAAATATTCATAGAACGAGTAAGTAAACGATTGAGCAATTATAAGTGGAATAATATAGTTATCCACTATATTTGTATCATTTGTAGATGATACCCAACTATTCAATTCTTACTTTAATAATTTTTTGTAATTTTTCCAGTTTATCTTTCTAAAACACATTCTGAACTACTTATTTTTGCAGTTAAAAATCTCTTTAGGCTTTCTAACACAGATCGGAGGCTAAGTACATGCACAATCTAGTAAGTTGATCCCCCTTGTTCATTTTCCCCTGAAATCTGTATTCTAGCCATGATAATGTACTATTTTCCTCTCTAATTATTTGTTCTCTGGTGTACCTTTTTTCTATTCATGCTGCCTGTTCATTTGAGTAAAGAGAAGCAGTGGTAGAATGCTAGATACTTTATACCTTGTTGTAGGGTTATCAGAGTTCCTATTTCTGGTATTAGCTCTATGACATTGGGCAAGTTTCTTAATCTCTATATTCCAGTTTCCTTTTGCATAAAAAATGAGGACAATAATAATACTCATATTATAGATTTGTTATGAAAATTAAATTAAAGCACTCCATTTAAGGTGCTTATTATAGTACCTAGCATGTAATGAGTACCTTGTACATTTAAAAACTGTTGTTAATACCAGCTGTCCCAAATTACATAATTTATGTTATTTTTACATTGCTTATAGCACCAGAGATGACTAGAACAGTGGTTTTTTCTGTTTATCTGAAAAGAAGTTATTTACCATCTGAATTGGAAGGAAATGCTGTTGTTTCTTATACCAGACCAACAGGTAAACATAAACTTGCTCACAAATTTACAGACCTAATCATTCCTTTAAGTTATTGGAGTTATAAGTTAAATGCTTGTGTGTTTAAGATGGGAATATGTATTGTCAACTATAATTAAATGAAAAAAAATTCAGTAAAATTGTATGTTCTAATTTAATGTGTTATGAGTAGTGATAGGTCTACTTAGCTGATTTTTGTATATATAACATTTGATTCCCTCTTTTTACTTAATGTTTTGTATATAAAATATTTGATTTTCTCTTTTTACTTAATAGCACATCTGATATATTTTTATTACCATTAGAAGAGTATTATCTAGTTATATTTCATTTACTTGAACTAAAGGCTAGTCTGAATTAGTAAAAAAGAATATTAGGGATTAGTCTAACATCAAGGCAATATTCAAAATTTTAGATTTTAAAAGGCTGTCTTTAGGCCGGGCGGGATTCAATTGTTGTCAGTTTCAACTTAGTTGAGTCTCATTGGATAGTTTTTTCCCCTGTGTAATGCATTTTTCATGGTAACAGTTTGATAAGCAACTGATTGATAGAAAATAATTAGTAGTCATTGCCTTTTTACTTGAAACATAGCTTAGCTGATAATAGCATATTTCAGCAGTATTTGTGTTTTTAAACATTTCTGTACAATTTTAGAAGTTTAAAAAGTGTCTCCTTTTCTCCTCTCTATTTATGACCATTTTGCTTTGTTGGCATTGTTTATCATAACTGTAGCTTTTTTTCCTTGTCTAAGTGAATTTTCTGGTTTATTCACTGGCAGCTTTATATGCTCTGTTATAATATTATAACTTAAGTAAATTTAAAAGTCAATTTCTTCTACTTTATAAATTATTTTTCTTTAAATTATTAAGAAAAAAATATTTTTAGTGAGAAATAACCATGCTAGCCATTTACCATATTTTCAAAATATGGGTTATATAAATATAGATATAAAAATTATATTTATTAGGGTTATATAATTATTATTTAGGGTTATGTAAATATAAAAAATTTTTAAAAATGAACAATATTTTTATGTTTAAATGGCTTTGATAAAGCTGACTTCATAAAGAAATAACAACTTCCCTAAAAGAGTATGTAACGATAGACCTTTTGGTTAGATATTTAATTTTGAGTAACAAAATTAAAAAGTGAGAACTATTTGGGTAAGATCTCTGAATCACTTATTAATTGAGCTTCTTGATAAAAATAGGCATTATTACACCTTATTTATACTATAGAAAATACAGTTGTAGAAACTACTGATGCCTTAATTTAAGCAATTTAAGCAATTTAAGCAATTTTTTCAAGGAAAAGGTAGTATATTGGTTGAAAATAAATTTAAAGTAGAAAAATAGGTAAACAAGTAGTAGAAAGTAGTAAAAATATACTGTAAAGTTATAATAGCAGTTGGTGAGATTGTGATTGCACTTCTGTGGCTATTGTGCTTTTCTATAGACAAAAAAAGAAAGATATTACTCCATAGTAATATTTACTAATCATATATCTTTATTTTTTGCCACATTTACATTAGAATAACAATCTTGTGGACTTCTGTGATGACAATGTATATCGCATTCATTTATTCACGTTATACCCTTCATTTGTGAATTGACTTTGTGTTTGATTGGAGGGTCATTTAAACCATCTGTGAGAACCTTGAAAGTTTTAATTTATATTTTAGTAGATGTGTATTAAATTTGTGTTGCAACTTCACCACAGATAATTTGTTGTATTCTTTCTCCTCTGCTCCTTTTTGTGTTGCCTGCGATGGATAGATCGAAATCCTGATGGTAAGTGTAAGATCATTTTGAAAAAAATGAATCTGAGAACTAAAATTTGGTTGATGAATTCGTATTATACCATAAATGAAACCTTCTTATGTACTGCTATAGGAAATTTCTTTAAAATAATACAATGGCTCGATGCTGCAATGGCAAGCATAATGCATGTTTCCATAGAGAGTTGTCATTATTAGTTGTTCTGAGTTATGAGAAAGAATCATGTTAGGAGTAAGAACAGAATTACTGGCTCGGCACCTGTGGCTCAAGCCAACCACATACACCTAAGGTGGCAGGTTTGAATCCCCAGCCCGGGCCCGCCAAACAACAATGATGGCTGCAACCAAAAAAAAAAAAAAAAAAAAAAAAAACGGCCGGGCATTGTGGCAGGCGCCTGTGGTCCCAGCTACTTGGGAGGCGGAGGCAGGAGACTTGCTTGAGCCCAGGAGTTGGAGGTTGCTGTGAGCGTGATGCCATGGCACTCTACCCAGGGGGATAGCTTGAGGCTCCGTCTCAAAAAAAAAAAAAAAAAAAAAAAAGAACAGAATTACTTTTAGAAAAACATCAAAGGTGTGTCATTAACAACTTATTTCTTTAAATCATTCGTTGTTTACCAATGCTCTGTTATTTTATTTTACTTAAAATAAAGGGTAAGGGAAAAAAGGTATTTATCACCAAATTCTAAATTATCTTTCTACATGACCCAACAGACCTGCCTCTCTCTCTCTCTCTCTGACTCTATGGGCCTCTATCTTGTTTAGAATTTGTAGGGGAATATGATCAAAGTTCTGCCCCCCCCTTGAATTTGCTTGGGTCACTATTAATTGTTTCTCATTTTATTTTCTCCAGATCTTTTGCTTATGACTCTGCTATAATTCTGATCATAATATGAGAATAAGTTTATTCCTTAGGTGTCCTTCATAGATTTTGAACTCTTTAAGAACAGAGATCAAGTAAAAAAATATTTTTTACTTTGATTGTTTTTCCTCCTAGATAGAGACTTAATGTTGCAGTGTATCTGTATCAGTTAAGATACATTTTAGATAATAATATTAATTAATAATAGGTAAATATAATTAAAATGCACTAGAACCTCTCTGTATATCGACCATCTAAGGGACTCTAACAGACTGGTCAACATACAGAGGTGGGCAACATAAGGTATTAACCTACTGAACTCTGTACATGTAGTCCAGGTCTCGTCTATGAGAATTAGGCCAACCTAAGGAAGTGGCCATTGTAAGAGAGGTGGTCAACTATGGATGTTCTACTGTACTTAAAAAAATAATGGTAATATTTACTCATACAGTTTGGGTGTTGCCAACAACCTGATTTGCATAGTACATATTATTTTGATATCTGAAAGGTGAACATATATTAATATGAAAAATGTTTTAATAGAAGTAAATGTTTGGCTTAATTACAAAGTATACTTAACAATTAGATGTTGGGTCATTGAAAAATCTCTCATTAATAATGAATATTTATATTTTTATTTGTAAGATCTCACATAACTCATAAGATTTTGAACTAAAATTTGTGAAATACCATATTATTATCCCACTTATTTGTTTTAAGTTTAAAAATATCAGTAAAGGTTGTTATTGAGAGAAATTCATTCCCTCTTACTATAAATTCAGCTCAAACTATGAGAAAAATAATCACAATTTATATACGTTTTAATGTTCCAATACAAAGTTAAAGCTGGTATTAATAATCTCTTCTAATGTATTTTAAAATTATAATTAAGCGTTAGGGAGTAGAGTTAAAATATTCAACTGCACCTAGTAGGCAAGAAAATAATATGTTGCCACTTAGGGCTTATAACACATGGCTTCATATTTCAAAGACTGATTCATTTTATTGTCCTGATCTGTTCAGTCTGTATTGCAGATAAGCAGTTCTGCTTTTATATGTGGAAAAAGAGAAGCAAACGAGGTTTTATGATGTCCCATAAGGGTTAGTCTCCATTATTTCTGCATTAAAGTTACATGACATGGGCAGTGTAAAACATGACTGCAGATGAAGCACAGTACGTAGCCAGACATAACAGGAAAGGATCAAGGAAATTCTGGCTACCAGACATTGCTACTGCTTTGGGGTTCCTTGTTTTCAATATGAAATTACTCTAGCAGGCCCCTGGAAAGAGTTCTAAAGGCATGATATAGATGTGTAATATATAGATATAGTTATTTTTCTCTAATATACATATATACATATGTTCTTTTTTCTTTAGTACTATGTTCTTTTTTTTACCTTTTTTCTTTTTTAAAATAAGCACATTTTGGCTTTGCATTTGACAGTGATATTGATCTCTTAGGTTTGCCAGGTGAAATTAGAGTTCTCTTTCTAGAAAAATTGTTCTGTTAGAGGTAGTTTTGATGAGAATATTCTCTCTGAGTGTTACATAATTTTGTGATTAATTGCACCATGGTAGTTGTGATTATCCATTTCCTCTAGTAGGTTGGGAAGGGAAGTGTTTGAATGAGAGGTGATTATAGTTGGTAAGAATACTGCAGAATAAAGTCAGTCTGATGAATGACTAGGCCAATATTTGAGTAAAATAAATGATGAAGCTCTTTTCTCTCTGAGAGTTTATTCATGTTATACTCTTCAATCATGAAGTGACTTGATTTGTATTTGATTGGATAGTAATTTAGACCAGGCTCAGTTAACTTGGAGAGTTGAATAAGCCAGATATACTGTTTTGCCAACATAGAGAAAATATCAATGATGGTAGGCAAAGTTAGGACCAATAAGCCTATTTCAATGAAAACTGTACTGTTAGCAACCTTGAAAAATCATTAAATACATGCAATTTTTTCTTTATTACACATGTGTACATCCACATATACCTCTATGAAACACTGGCTTCATGTTCTTACATATAGTTACAGCCCAAACAGTAATTAGCAGCCGAATTTATACTTCAGGTTTCTTAAGAAAGTGTTAATCTCAATAGAAATGTGTCTAAGTATTAGAGATTGTATTTTGAAATGTTTGGTTTTTAATTTAATTTAATTTTAATCTGATGTGAATAATGCATTTTGATTTTTCTTCTAAAGATATGATTTCTTAAACTGGTTTCTAAAGGATTTCATACTTTTTTTACCCTAATGGTGAAACTTTGCAAGCTGTCATCCTTTAAAAAATAGCCATAATCATTTTTATTAAGTACAAGTATAATCATTTTTCAAAGTAATGTTTTCCAAATGTCCTTTGAGAAACAGGTTTATAATTCCTGGAGAGAAAAGATATTTTGGAGGAGTTCTACAAATCTTAGCAAGTTCAGACCATGGCTCTATAGTGTGTGATATTGTCATTAAGTGACCTCACTGAACTGTGACTCGAGTTACAATGTATTTCTCGTCTTGGGTTTATTAGTGCCTGAAATCCATTTGCTTTGATTCTGAAAACTTATATACACACCAGTTTATTTACCTCTGGGTTCTTAGAGATTTAGGGTAATAGTATCAAATATATAGACTCAGTAACAGAAAGCCAGAGTAAAAATTTTTTTTTACTCTGAATTTAGTCAGGACCTGGTCCAAGTGAAGTAGAGCCTTCAGTTTCCGTAGTATAGTTTTAGAATAACATTTACAATCACATTTTTGTTTGAATAATTAGATGAGAACTTCACTGGAAGTATATCAAAGATTGCTTCCTTTTGTGTACTACAAAATTGTCAGAATATGAAGCATTTTTTGTTGTTCATTAAAAATTAAGGCAATGGAAACAAGTTTCTGCTTCCTTGTTCTTTCCTGACTATAGTATTACTTGAGGCTGCAATTTATTCATTGTAGAGGTAACATACTCAGTAGATATATTTTCATTATTTGGGGGATATATAGAATATATGGAAATTTCTTTGAAGTCAGAAAAGGTAATACTTTCTAGTTTTTTTGTGGTGCTACTGATAGTTGTGCTTTGGGGAGTATCTTAGGTCGTGTTACTATAATATTTCAAGTCAAAACATTTCATCATGGTAAGGTACAAATGCACATGCCTCTAAAACCTCACAGAATGTCAAGAAATAATACCCTGGGACTTTTTTTTTCTTTCTTTTTTTCTTTTTTTCCTTGAGAGACACCACTTATTCTTTGCAGCTAGGATCCAGGAGAAGTGAATTTAACATCTGTTGGTTATGAGCAAAAAATGAGCTATGTAAAATTTGATGGATAATAGATTATATTGAAGAGAATGACAAATATGCTCCACATGCTCTGAAAAAGTATTTAATTGACCTCATATATCAAAATGCTTGCCATTGTTGATGATCTCTCACTATCCTAGTGGACAAATGGTACTGAAAAATGTACTCCTAGCTTGGATGTGGTGGAGTAAGCCACACAATTCCAATTGGCATTAGCAAAACATATTGCTAATTTCAGGGATCTTGTTTTGGAATCATGTCTCCAAACTTTAACTGCTTCTGCTTTTGCTATTTTTAAGCTGCTCACTGACTCCATTACAAAAAATAAAGGAATTAATAAAGTGTGCACCCATCAAGTAGAGGAGAACATTTTGAGTTTTCCCTTTTCCTATAGCAATATGCTAAGATACAGGCTTCTGTGTATTATCTTTCCTCTTATCCAGTCCAACAGAGAATCCCAGAATAGAAGGAGTGAAAACTAAGGTTATAGTATTCTTTTTCTAGATTTATATGTAGAGAACCTAGTTTACTTTGGTTTTAGTTCCATTCTCTGTAAAAATATTGAAAGAAGTGATTTTTTTAAACTTTAAAAATTCTTATATAAAATTTGTTTATTCAAATACCTATTTAAATATGCATGTATGAATATTGAATCAATTTGACAATTGAGTGACTATGAGCCTTCAAAAATGTCACTTAAAGTGATATGTAAAGTTAAATGGCTTGGGAAATGTTTAATTTGTGTAAAAGTAATATTCTTAATATTAATGTATGGGATGGACATGGACTTAAATAGAACTTCAGTAGAGCAAATACTGCTTTCATACCCATAATTGGTTGAAAACTATTAGTATAATTTGAATCTTTAATAAGTAAAAATAGCTAAAGATTTAAAATGTTTGCAGGTAGAGAAATTTTTATTTATGATCTTACAGAATCTTACTGTTATAAAATTTATGTAATTGCTCATTTTTGCTGATAGTCTTGGATTAGGGTTAGAGCTTTGAAGGTATTATTTCTGTAATTGAATGTTAAGTAACTATAATGTTTTATATAGTATCCAAATGTGATGATTTAAAAAATATGGTACTACTATTAAAGATATAAGTCATGCTTAATGTCCTTTTAATATTTTTTTTGCCTTGCATATTTTAAATCAGTAAAACAATGAATCATAGTAACACAGTAAACAGTTGTTTTTGTTATACTAAATGAAGTAGGCAACGAACTTATAAGACGTGTAGGTACTCAGACTACTAGTAGTATAAAAGTTTTTGTCAAATTATTTGCGAAATCTGTGAATCTACATTTCTCTCTTTTATTTCAGGCATTCCTAGAGTTATCCAATGTAAATTTAGACTTCCCCTGAAATTAATCTGCCTACCAGGTCAGCCTTCAAAAACTGCAAGCCACAAACTAACTATTGATACCAACAAATCTCCAGTCAGTCTTCTCAGTCTCTTCCCAGGTAGGACTTTTGAAGTAACATGCCTGTAGCATCAGAAATGCTAAGAATTTAGAATGGAATCCTTAATCAGCAGGTAATGATGGGGTAATTATCAGATAATTGTTAAGTTAGAATATAAAAATGCCTTAAGGATTTTTCCCTCTTGTTTGCCTGTTCAAAGGTGAATAGCTTGTATCAACAAGGTAATAAGGCATACCTTTTAAGTTTGATTAAAATTACTATAATCATTATTGTGCTTTAGTATTCAGAAATAAAAACATCAAATATTTCTTTCTAGACTGGAATTTTTGGGCTTGGAATATAAATATTTATTATTCATCTTCACTGTAAGTTTTTAGATATGTACCTTTGTAAAGTATATTCTTTATGCCTCTGAAAAGTAATCTGATAAGTAGGAGCTTTTTGTGGTTCTGCTATCCATAGCAGCTGGTGGGCCCAAATGTTTGTTCTGTAGATCTGGTTGTTTAAAGGGGCTTCATATTTAAAGCCTGCATATTACAGTTAAATTTTGGAGTAATTTGTGGTAGTGTGACTTTCTCCAGGTGTCAGTTTTTTTTTTTCCAGAGTCGCTTAGGAAATAGGCTTTGATTGGATCTTTAGTAACCAAGTGTATAAGTACATTACATCTATTAACTTTCTTGGTGATGGTGTGAAGTTAAGAAAATCTAGGGATGAAATCAATTCTTAAAATCTTACATCAAAAATCAATGCTGTTGGCTATCAGATGCATGTTTACGAGCATTATACTTTTAAATATTTATGTTATTTTTAGTTTATTAGTGTTGTAAATATACCTGTGCTGAACATCTTTATAATAACACTTTTATTATTATTTCTTTGATAGACATTTAAATACTGAACTTCCTGGTCAAACAAAGGATAAGAATATTTTTAAACCCTTTAAAATAGTTTGAAATAAAGTTTGAAACTGATTACCTAAAGGGCCATACCAGTGAACCCTATCAACTGTGTTTGAATGAAGGTGTCTATTAACCAAATCCTTGCTAGTAGAGAGTAGAGACATTTCTTTATTTCACATAAAGAAGTACAGAAGTGGCCAGTGGAAGCAGTTGTGGTAGTTAGTGACCGTTATCAAAGACCTGGCTTTTTTCTTTCTTTGCAATCTGTCATCTCTAGTATGTTGGCTTGGTGACAATAAGGTACGGCTTTTGATGAGATACCTTGTAAGACACCTCACTACAAGGCAGGTTAGGGGGAAAAGATAGTTATAGTAATGACAGTTACTTCTGTTAGAAAAGTATGTTTCTAAAAGGTTCCTAGGAAATTTCTACTCAATAGGGCTCAGTAACATAATTTTGTTACATGGCCTCCTCTAGTAGTAGGGAGGCTGAGAACTAATGTAGATGGCCTAGTGAAAAGGGGGTTGGGAATAGATGCTAAATTAGCTGACCATCGGTATATGCCATGATACCAGTAGTTTAATACCAAAATTTTACTTAGGCTGGGTGTGGTGGCTCATGACTATAATCCTAGCACTCTGGGAGGCTGAGGTGAGTGGATTGCTTGAGCTCAGGAATTTGAGGCCAATCTGAGCCAGAGTGAGATCCTGTCTCTAAAAATAGCTGGGCATTATGGCTCATGCCTGTAGTCCTAGCACTTCGGAGGCTGAGGCAAGAGGATCACTTGAGCTCAAGAGTTTGAGGTTGCTGTGAGCTGTGATTTCATCTTACTCTGCAGAGGGTGACAAAGTGAGACTCTGTCTCAAAAAAAAAAAAAAAAACTATTTCAATAAAAAATAAAATAAAAACAATTTTGCCTAAATGTAGTAACAGATAACAAAACATTTGATAATAATCTTTTATGCTTTCAAATATATCTCTCTTTGCTTGTCAGTAAATTTATATTTTAATTATTATATAATGTTTAATTGTTTGAAGGTATCATGTACACATCGTTTTTGGTACTTCTCTGTTTTCTTAGCAGAAATTCCTTAAAGAAAAATGATTGAGTTAATGGGTACGAACATTTGAAAACATTATCCAAATGCCAACTGCCTTCCAGAAAAATTGTTCTGAGATTTTACTGCCAGCATCAGGGTTCATGCTCATGGTAGCAGCTGGATTTGTTAAATCTTAAAAAATTTGTGTCATCATAGATGAAAAATGGCATCTTGTTTTTAGTTTGCACTTTGAAATTATTTGTTAGCATGGAATCTTAGAATTTTTTTATTAACTACCTGTATTCCTTCTTTTAGTTCTTTATTTTAAAGATTATATTTTTAGATAGCAAAATTATTAATAAGCCTTTTTTCATAGTTTCAGGTTTTAATGTTGTGCTTAGAATGATCTGTTCTAAAATTATGTAGAGGGAAAACTGTATTTAATTTGTAATATAAATACACATTTGACTTCTGCAATTATATGAGGTGCTCAGTGTGACTTGTATTCATATTTTGTTATTGGTGTATACTGAATATTATTGTTTTAACATACTTTTTTCCATGCTTAAAACATGTATACATATTGTTGGCACTCTCTGTATTTATTTATATTTTCTTCTGGTATTCATATTTTCATACTTTCTTTTACTCTCAGACATAGCTCTAGAACATATTTTCTGTGTTTTTTCTTTAAAAAAGCTTCATTGAAGCATAGTTTATGTACAATAAATTGCAAAAGTTTGATGTGTACAATTTTGATACTTTTTTATTTTAGTTTATACCTATGAAACCATCTCTACAGTCAGAGTGTTGGACATATTTATCACCCCCAGAAGTTTCCTTTTACCTATTGGTAATCCCTTGTTCCCTATCACCAAGCAACCATTGATCTGTTTCTGTGCCTATAGATTAATTTGCATGTTCTAGAATTTTACATAATGGAATTAAGCAGTTTTTTTTTTTTTTTTTTTTGTCTGCCCTCTTTGCAAATGTTTCCACCCCAGTCTGTGGCATGTACTTTCCTTTTCTTTGGAAAAGCAGAAGTTCTTAATTTTAATAAGCCCCAATTTATTAACTTTTATTTTATGGATAATAATTTTACTGTTGCATTTAAGAAATTTTACCTAATCCAATCTTGTAAAGTTTTTCTCTTTTTTTTCTAGAAGTTTTTTAGTTTTATATTTTACATTTAAGTTTCTTATCCATTTTGTGTTATTATTTATGTATAGTATGAAGTATGGAGAGAATTCATGTTTTTGCATTTTGGTATCTAATTGTTACCACATTGTTTTTTGAAGACTGTCTATTTCTACTGAATTGCCTTTTGTAACTTTGTTGAAAACCATCTGGTCATATTTGTATAGGTATATTTCTACTTTTTATATTTTGTTCTATTGTGTTTTCTTTATGCTTAACTATAAAGCAATAACATAGTGTCTTGATTACTGTAAATCTGTAATTCTTTTTTTTTTTATTGAATGGTAACTATGTACATTAATGCACTTCTGAGGTACAGTGTGGGGTTTTCACACATAATCCGAAACACTTCCATCAAACTGGTTAACATAGCCTTTGTGTCATTTTCCTAGTTATTATTTTAAAACATTCACATTCTGCTCTTAGAAAGATTTACTTGTACCCTTGTAAGATAAACCTCAGAAGTGATCCCTCCAATCCCTCTCCCTCCACCGTTTTCCCCCTCCTCTCTCCCTCCCACCTTCCCATATTCTTAGGCTGTTATTAGGTTATAGCTTACATATAAAAGGTATAAATTAGTTTCATAATAGGGGTGTGTACATTGGATACTTTTTCTTCCATTCTTGTGATACTTTGCTCAGAAGAACATTTTCC
>NW_003852423.1:14967403-15069454 GCF_000181295.1 Otolemur garnettii
GCACTTGGGCTTCTTCCATGACCTGGCAATTATGAATTGGGCTGCAATAAACATTCTGATACAAATATCTTTGTTGTAATGCGATTTTTGGTTGTCTGGGAATATACCTAATAAAGGAATTGCAGGGTCAAACAGGTCTATTTTTAGTTCTCTAAGTGTTCTCCAGATGTCTTTAAATCTGTAATTATTGAAGTCACATAGGGTAGTTTCTCCAACTTGATTCTTCTTATAGTTGTCTTAGGTATTATAGGTCCTTTCCATTTTCATATGAATCTTAGAATCAATTTGTCAATTTAAAAACAATGCCTGGTAATCAGCCTGCTGCTGATTAGAATTGGGATTGCCTTGATTTTAAAGATTAATTTGGAGAGAACTGATATCTTAACAATACTGAATGTGGTGTAATTTCCTCTATGCATTTATACTTTCTTCATCTTTTTAGGGCTTATTTTTGTTTCTTTTAGTGAGGGTTTGTAGTTTTTGACATACAGGTCTTACAAATCTTTGTCAGATTTATCCGTATCTCATTATTTTGATCATATTTCAAATTATATGGTTTTTTCAACTTCATATTGCTCTTTCCTAGTACATATAAATGCAATTAATATTTTTAAATCAGTCTTGCATCATGCAACATTGTTAAACTATTTGTTGGTTCTACTAGGTTTTCTGCAGATTTAATCAGATTTTCTACATAGATGATCTTCTCATCTTCAAATGGAAATAGGTTTTTCTTCTTTTTTTCCAATCTGGATTATTTATTTGTTTGACTTTTCCTTGCCCTTTTACCTTGCCTAGAACTTTAGGGATGACATTGACTAGAAATCCAGAGTGGACATTCAGTCTTTCACCATTAAGTATGTTTTAGCTGTAAGGTGCTTTGTAGATATTCTTTACTAGGGTAGGGAAGTTCCTTCTATCCCTTGGTTGCTGAGACTTTATCAGGAAAAGACTGGAGTTTTTTCAAGGCTTTTTCTACAACAATTGAAATATTAATATCATTTCTTTTTTAAATCTGTTAATAGAAAAAAAATCTGTTAATATGGTGGATTACATTGGTTAATTTTTTAATGTTAGCCCAACTGTGCATTCTTGAGATAAATCACACTTGATCATGATGTATTATCTTCTCACTATATTGTTACATATAATTTGCTAAACTATAGTTTAGAATTTTTATACCTATGTTCATGAGAGATATTGATCTATGGTTTTACACCTATGTTCATGAGAGATACTGATCTAAAGTTTCTCTATACTTAATTGATGTAACATTTGTGGAGTTAGTTGAGAAGTATTTTCTTTGCTCCAGATTTTGGAATACTGTAGAATGGGCATTATTTTTTGCCTAAATATTTAGTTGAAATCACCAGGGAAGTTATCTGGAACAAAATTTTTTTCTTTGAGATAGCTTTTAAATTACAAATTTAACTTCTCCATATAATGTAGGACTATCCTGGTTATCTATTTCTTTTTCAGTCAGCTTTGTTAGTTTTTATCTTTTGGAATGTATGCCTTTCATTTAAGTTGTTGAACTCATGGCTAAAGATTCTACATAATATTTCCTTATTAACCTTTTCATATCTATAGAATTTGTAGTGATAACACACATTCATAATAGATATTGGTAATTTGTGTATTCTCAAATACACAAATTTTTCCCTTCCCTCATCTATTGACTAGAGGTTTATCTATTTTATTGATCTTTTTAAAGAACAAGATTTTGGTTTTATTAATTTTCTCTACTGTTTCTGTTGTGTATTTCTTTGATTTTTCTCTGATTTTCCTTTTTTTTAAAACTTACTTTGGATTTAATTTATTCTTCTTTTCTAGTTTCTTAAGGTAAAAGTATCTTATTAATACAGTTGGTTAATACTATAATTTCATTTCTAAATACTGCTTTATCTACAACCCACAAATTATGAGTGGTGTATTTTCATTTTTCTACAGTTTAAGACATTTTAGTTTTCTTTTTGATTTCTTTTTCTGACTCAGTATTATTTGGAATTGTGGTATATATTTTTCAAATCCTTGAGAATTTTCTTGTAGATCTCTCTGTTATTGATTTGTAGTTTAATTCTACTGTTGCACAACAGTGGTGGAACAGATCTCTGTATAACCTGAATCCTTTTAAATTTATGAGGCTTACTTTATGACCTATAGCTGGAACTGTTTTAAAAAATATTCTATATGCATTTGAAAAAAATGCTATTGTTCTATGGGATTTTTACATAAATGTCAATTAAGGCAAGTTTTATGATAGTGTTCTTAATCTTCTACATTCCTACTGATTTTCTGTTTATTTGTAACAGTTATCAGAGTAGGGTATTGAAATCGTTGACTATAATTTGTCTATTTGTTTTTTGTAGTTCTATCAGTTTTTTCCATATATACCTAATTTAATTTATTTTGGGGGTGGGGACTAAGGGGAAAAGTTGGTTTTATTCTTTTGTCCAGGATAGAGAGTGGTGGTATAATCACAGCTCACTGCAACTTCACTTTCCTAGGCTCAAACAATCCTCTAGCTTCAGCCTCCCAGTTTTTATTTTTTAATACAAATAATTTATAAACTTGTAATTTTTTTTTTTGCAGTTTTTGGCCAGGGCTGGGTTTGAACCGACCACCTCTGGCATATGGGGCCAGCGCCCTACTCCTTTGAGCCATAGGCACTGACCCATATAAACTTATAAATTATAGTTGTATATATTTATGGGGTACAAAATGATATTATGACCATGTATTTCAGTACAAGATATTTCATTATCTATATGGAAACATTTCAAAATCCCAAATCTGAAATACTTCTGGTCTCAAAAATTTCAGATAAGGCATATGCAACCTGTGTATCTCAAAAGTAAAAAACAAAAACTAAAACTAAAACTAAAAATATTACTCTTTCAGTCTGAGATTCTGTACTCTTGGTTAATCATCTCACCATTTTCTCCAGGGCCCCCCACCCCTGCCTCAGCCTCTGATAACCATCATTGTGCTCTCTGATTTCTTGATTGTTTTAGGTTCCACATACAAGAGAAAACATACAATATTTGCCTCTCTGTGTCTGGTTTGTATTACTTAGTATAATATTGTCTAGTTCCATCAGTGTCACAAATGACACAATTTTTTTTAAGGCTAAATAGTATTCCATTGTGTGTGTATATTTCACATTTTCTTTTTTCAATGAATAGTATTGCAATAAACATGGGAATGCAGATCTTGTGGGTAAATATCCACAAGTGGGATTGCTGGAATATATGGTAATTTGATCAGATGGTAATGTGATCTTCCAGGGTGTTGATGCAGTCTGTTTTTCCATGGTGCTGAAGTTTTTATGCTGGTGCCTTCTTCTTTAGGGCCTCTTCTCTCCAAATAGATAGTACACCTGGTACATTTATTCTTCTCTGCTGGGAACTCTGACGATTGGCAAAGAATTGGGTCACTAGATAGTGTGCGTAGGTCCTACTCTGGACACTTGACTAGGCAGGGGAGAGGTGGATATGCTGTGAGACTTTACCACTGTTTCTGCTTTTCTTCTGTTCCCCTGTGGTTGTCACCATGCCACTGTGGCAGGGCCAGCAAGTGGTGCAAGGCATACACCCAAAGTGGGTCTGGGCATGGGAAAGGGCATGCATGGAGGAAGATGCCTACTGTGTCTGGAAGTCATGTACATTGGCCTAGGTTGTCAAGGTGCTAAGCATATGGGCAGAACAAGTTAAAAACATGGTGCAGTGCCCACACAGGGTATAGTGGACACACAGGGCAGTGCTAGCCTGTTGTTTGAAGCAGGAGGAATGGGCTTCTGATACCAAACAGGCCCTCAGGTCACAGCACATAGAGTTGAGTGGGTCCACTGGGTGGAATGGGCCCCCACTATGGAGTGAGCCTACAGGTTATAGGACAGAACAAGCCCCTGGGGCATATCGTGCCTTTGGTATAGAGCCAGTCTACAGGTCATGGTGTACATTGGGGCAGAGCATGCTATGGGATAGAATGGGTCTGTTGGACAGAGTACCCAAGCAGGATGGAAAAGGTCCAATGGGCACAGTACTCATATGCTTGGGATGGGGTAGCTGCCCTGCTGAGTATGCTGCAGGGACAAGGTGTGTGTAGGGTACCCATGCAGGATGGTCCTGGTCCACAGTGTGCAGTCTACCCATATCCAAAGTTAGCAACTATACTGGCTCTTGCCCTGCTTGGGGCCTGTTAAGTGACCATGGTAGTCTAACTGCTGGAACAATGTGGCGTGGGTGCTAATGGCTATTGGTATGTGCTCCACCTGTGTCCTGTGGTAGGTACAGTTGAACAGGATCCCCCTGGTCTCATCCTAAGTGCTGGGCCTGTGGTCTTCTGCTTTATCCAGGTCTTCTCTATCATCAGTGTTTTGAGGAGCCTACACGTAGTTTTCCACAATGGCTATACTGATTTATAGTCCTACCAGTAGTCCTACCTACAAACATTCCCTTGTCTGCACATCTTAGCCAACACTTGTTATCTTTTACCTTTTTGTAACAGTCATTCTAATGTGTGTGAGGTGATATCTCATAGTGGTTTTAATTTACGGTTTCCTAGTAATGCTCAACATTTTTTTTTAGCAAAAATGTTGAGCATTTTTTCATGTGTGTTGACTACTTGTATGTCTTCTATTGAAAATATCTATTTCAGTTGCTTGCCCATTTTTTAATCAAATTATTTATTTTCCTTCTATAATATTGTTTGAGTTCCTTATGTAGTTTGGTTTTAATGCTTTTTCTGATGTACAGTTTGCAAATGTTCTTTTCTAACACATAGGTTATCACTTTAATCTGTTAGGTGTTTCTTCTGTTGTTCAGAACCTTTTTATTTTGGTGTAATCCCATGTGTCTATTTTTGCTTTTGCTGACTATACTTTTGGGGTCAAGTCTAAAAAATTGTGCAGATCATTGTAGTATAGTTTTTTATCCTAAGTTTACTTTTGGTAGTTTTATAGTCTCAAGCCTTACATTTAAATCTTCAATCCATTTTGAGTTATTTTTTGTGTATGATGCTCCTAAGGGTCCAATCTCATTTTTCTGTATATGGATCTCCAGTTTTCCCGATACCATTTATTGAAGACTTATCCTTTTTCCATTGTGTATGCTTGACAGCTTTGTAGAAAATCAATTGACTGTACTTGTGTGTGTTTACTTCTGGGCTGTCTGTTCTGTTCTATTGACCAGTGAATCTGTTTTTATGCCAGTACCATGCTACTTTAATTGACTGTTGTTTCATAGTATAGTTTGACAGTGGGTATTGTTATGTCTCCAACTTTCTTGCTTTTGTTCATTATTTCCTGGGCTATTGAGGTTTTTTGGTTGTTTCATATGAATTTTAGGATTATTTTTTCTATTTCTATGTAAATTGGTATTTTGTTAGGGTTGCATTGAATCTGTACATCAATTTTGGTAGTATGGAATTTTGAAAATATTAATTCTTTTAATCCATGAACATGAGACATTGTTAATGTTTCATTTGGGGGGGTCTTGTTCACTGTCTGTCATTAGTGTCTCATAGTTTTCAATACAGGTATTTCACCTACTTAGTTAAATTTATGCCTAAGTATTTGTGTTTGTGTGTGTGTTTATTGTAATGAGATTGTTCTCTTGATTTCTTTTTTAAGATGGTTTGTTTTTATTATATAGAAATGCTACTGACTTTTTATATTGACTTTGTATCATCAGTTCTAACAGTTCTTTGCTGCAGTCTCTATGGTTGTCTGTATGTACAATTATGCCATTAGCAAATTACAATTTCACTTATTTCTTTTTCATTTGAATGCTTTTATCCCTTTTTTCTTGTTCTATTGCTCCAAGAAAGACTTCCAATATTATGTTCAATAAAAGTGGCAGGAGTTGGCATCATTGTCTTGTTCTGGATCTTAGAGGAAAATCCTAATATTGCTTTCTTATTGATTTTTTGGAAGAGTTTATGAAGGATTGGTAGTCTTTAAATGTTTGATAGAATTCACCAGTGGTCCTAGGATTGTCTTCAAAGGGAATTTTTTTATGATTTATATAATCTCCTTACTCATTAGTGGTCTGTTCAGATTTTCTGTTTCCTCATTACTCAGTGTTGGTAGGTTGTTATGTGTCTGGGAATTTATCCACTTTTTCAAAATTATCCTAACTTTGACATACATAGTATAATTGTACATTTAGTCTCTTATGATTTTTGTGTTTGTGTAATATTAGTTGTAATGTCTCATCTTTCATTTCTGATTTAATTTATTGAATCTTCTCTTTTCTTCTTAGTCTATCTATTGGTTTTTCTGTTTTATTTACCTTTTCTATCAACTGTTATTTTCATTGATCTTTTATATTGTTTTTCCAGTTTCCATTTATTTCTCCACTGATGGTTATTATTTCCTTCCTCTTCTTAACTTTGTGCTTAGTGTTTTCTTTCTTTTTTTTTTTTTTTTGCAGTTCATTGAGGTGTAAAATAAGGTTGTTGATCTGAGATCCTTTTTCTTTTCTAATGGAGGTATTTATTGCTATAATCTTTCTTCTTAGGACTACTTTTGCTGAATCCCATATGTTTTCATTTTTTTTTCTCAAGACAATTTGAAGTTTTTTTTGTGGCCTACCACGTGATTTGTCCTCATGTTTGTGAGGTAGCTGTGGCTTAGAGACCTGGGGCTTTTTTGTATGTTGGGACAGATGGTGGCTTTGGTTTTGGGGCTGCACAACAGTAGTTACTTCTGAGGAGGTGTGTGTGCAGCCATGCTTCCCTCTCTGGAGTTTCCTGATGGGAAGGGGTATTGGTTACCTCAGTAGCAAAAGATGCCAGTATCTTCTGTGTAGCAGGTTACTGGGGACATGATGGTTTCTGTTGCATATGTGGCACCAGAAGTTTCTTTCCTTTATTCCTAGCCATCTGTAGAGATCTTAGGTATGTTGATATAACCAGCCATCCTTTCTTTGTTATTGCAATTTCTTAAATTGAACTCTCAGAGACATTTTTGGTTTTTCTATAACTGTCTATATTACTTTTTTTTTTTTTTTTGGTAGCCATCTTGGTGACATCCTTTACCCCATGTGATGATAATTAAAAATTTCTATAACTGTCTGCCCTGTTGCATATAAATTGGCAGTTATATGTAGAGCTAGTAGAGTCAGGATTGATTATTTTGGTCAGAGTTTTTCATAAGTGGTCTTATTGTAGAGACTTTCAGCAGACAAAATATTTGTCTCTTTTTTGATAGAGACAAGCATTTGGTAACAAGCATTTGATATTTGAGGCTGATATCCATTAGTTCATTACAGGCTTTCTTCAGTTTTTGGCTGTAATATTTCTATAGAGAGAAACTTTCTTTCATCTAGTATTCAATTTTTAGCTGTAATGTTTCTATAGAGAGAAACTTTCTTTCAACGAGTAGTGATAATTTGGTGCTATTTGAATGGGATTGTGAGGATAAATGTTTGGTTCTTTCTCTTTATTACTAATTTTAAAAAATATTTAAAATAAATGGAGTTTAAAATAGCATTGATTTTCTAGTAGTGACTGTTTGTTTTTGTTTTATTATTAAGTATCCATAGAACTCATGCATTTAAATATATTTAATGTATTTTACTCCCTTGTAATTATTGTCTTTTTTGATACTTATTTTTCTCTCATCCCAGTGGCATCTTTTTTAAACTGGCTTTTGAGTCCTTTTTTTTACAGCCTTACAGTTTAGTGATTGCATCTATGCTAACTAGTGTAATAAGATATTCTAGGTTCATATCTGGAATCAAACCATTGGAAAAAAGGAGATTAAATGATCCATAGAGTTACTGTGAGGCAGAAATTCCAGCAATAGGAAGCTGCTGTGGAAACCAAAGTTAATGTGTTTTAGTTTATACATGACTAGTATATAAACATTTGTCATTCAGCTGAGCTTTGTATTTCAGATGTTGTGTTAATTTCACAATCAGGTCACATAAGGTCATATTTTTCTTTTTCTTTCTTTCTTTTTTTCCTTTGTAGGTTTTGCCAATCAGTCAGATGATGATCAGGTGAATGTAATGGGTTTTCGCTTCTTGGGAGGTTCCCGAGTTACTGTTCTTGCTTCCAAAACTTCTCGTAAGTAAAACCATGTTATTATTTCTTTTAAACTTCCTTCTGAGTACACTACATCACCAAACATTCTTGCATCAATGATTTCTGCAAAGAGTAATGTTCAGTTATATATGGAGAAAACTAAGAGCCATACTATTACTTCCTACATATACATTTGTAGTTGTAGTTGGTTATTACTTTTGTAGTATATAGGCTATAAAAAGTATGAAGATAGGATTGTGTTTTATTTAAGATATATAACTTTAGTTTAGGGAATGAGGATAATTTGAGAGAGGAATTTAAAGAGTTGAAAAATGTTGAGATGGGTATGTGGTGAAGTAGGTTGTGGATACTCCTTAAAATTGGAACTGATATTTTTTTTGTATATACTCATTGTTTTCTTTGGTATATTAGCAAAGACAATGGCAGACTGGATGACTTTTGATGAGACTAATTTCAGTAGTCAGAAATGTAGTAATTATATAATCAAGTTTTGATTTCAGATTTAAATATTCTTTATTGATTTGGTTGCTTCATATGTGAGAATAATACTTAAAACTAGTTGAAAACTGACTTCTCTTATATATGATATACTTAAGCTACTCAACTCACTGAGTTATGTACATCTTCAGGGATATAAAGATATTAAGAAAGGAAGTGTTTAACAAATTTATATTGAGGGAAAATCATGCTTATATATACAGACACATACAGTGAAATATTCAGGCTGACTACATTCTAGTTTTAAAAATCTAAAGTTTTCCCAGGGGTCTTTCACTTCCTACTTATACATTTGTAGTTGTAGTTGGTTATTACTTTTGTAGTAATAAGTAGAGTAAAATGGGATTTCTGTTTTTGAAAAAGAAAGGCATTAGTAGGAGGAACATATATCCCATATAGAAATTGTAATAAAGTTTCTATGGTCAAAATCCTAATAGGTTTTTGAATCTGTAGATTGGGAGCTGGTGAAATAGAATAAGATACAACTAAAGCAAGACTCTCACTCAACTAATATTAGAAAAAATCAGCTGGGTGTTGTGGTGGGCACATGTAGTCAGGTACTTGGGAGGTTGAAACAGGAGGATCACTTAAACCTAGGAGTTTGAGGTTGTTGTGAGCTAGGCTAATGTAATGGCACTCTAACCTGGAAAACAGTGAGATTCTGTGTCAAAAAACTAAAAAAGAGAAAAGGCAATATGTATGTGAAAAAGCACTGGGCTTTGTAAAAGTTTTTTTTTTTTTTTTAATCTCCTCCCAAAAAAGCATATGTGAGCTTGAACTATATTACTCAAAATAACTTCAGAATAGGGGAGAGGAGAGTCTTATTTTACTTCTTAGTAGACAGGACCTTTGTTCTTTTTTATTTAGCAGACATGTTAGGAATAAAGACTGCTGTGTCTCTTATAGAGCTCTCCTCATGGGAGAGACAAACTGATAAATAGAACCCAAATAAATTGCTTGACGTGCTTACAGAAATTTACTTCTGGTGCTGTTGGATCCAAAAGTAATGAGACTTCACAAGAGATTTTACTTGTAAAGAATCTTCATGGATGAGTAGGAAATTATTAGAGGGTTTCCAGGAAGAGGAAAATTTTGTATTCTGATGTTTGGTAAATGGTGAGGTTTCTAAGGATCACTGAATTTTTTTGTGTGCCCAGAAATTCATGTATTAGGGTTTCTATGATAGTCCTTTAATGAAGCTAAGAAATTTAGGGACAAGTCACCTGATGCCCACTTCATGTTCCTGTGAATAGTTTAATGTATACATTAATCTATATAATATTGCTGTTAATATTTACTTTCAAATTTCTGAGCAATATTATCAAGGCATAATGGTAATAGTATATAAATTGAGCTCGGTAAAAGCCTTTTGACAAGTAAATGTTGAGAGAGAGAATCAAGATGGCTTACTAGGTGCAGGTAGTATGTGCTTCCTCCAAGGAGAGGAACCAGAATAGTAACCAGATCCTCATTTTGAACAGATTTTCTAGGAGTGAGTGCTAGAATTCACCATGGAAGCAATGGGAAGCCCTAAAAGTAGGGTAGGATAGGGTTCCGAGCAGCTTGCCTGGCAAGGGACTGGCTAATATCCAGAAGAAGCTCAGACTAACAGCAGACTTCTCAGGAAAAACTTTATAGGCCAGAAGAGAATGGGATGGCATTTTCAAAGTGCTGAAAGAAAAATAAACTATCAGCCAGGAATTTTTATGTCCGGCCAGAAGAAGGTTCATAAATAAAGGAGAAATAAAGTGTTTCCCAGACAATCAAATGCTGAGAGAATCATGACTACTAGACTGGTTCTACAGGAAATGCTCGAAGGTGTCTTAAAAATGAAATGAGAGGTTGATATGCACTATCACAAAAACACATGGAAATATAAAACAAAAGCCTAATAAAACCATCATACAAAGGAGGAAAAGGTAGGAATTAAATGGCAACACGACAAAAATTCAATAAACCTCCAAGACAAAAAGAAAGAAAAAATAATTTATAAAACGAATAGGAAACAATTAGCAAGGTCAGAAGAACAAAGCCTTAATATTAACACTGAATATAAGTGGATTAAATGCTACAGTAAAAAATATAGTTTTGCAGAATTGATAAAAACCGTGATCCAACTATAACCTATTCATAAGAAACTCACCTTACCTATAAACACACATATAGACTGAAAGTAAAAGGATGGAAAAAGATATTCCACACCAATGGCAACCCAAAACAGACACAAATAGCAGATAACAGATACATCAGATAAAACAGACTTTAAATAAAAAACAGTAAAAAAAAAAAAAAAAAGACAAAGAAAAAGTTTACATAACTATCCTAAATAGATGTGCACCCAAGATTGGAGCACCTAGATTGTAAAACAAATATTACTAGACCTGAAGAAAGAAATAGACAGTAACACAATAATAAGGAGGAACTTCAACACCCAACTCACATGACTAGATAGATCATCAAGACAGAAAGTCAACAAAGAAATGCTGGACTTAAAATGGACTTAGCTCAAATGACTTAACAGAAATTTATAGAGCATTTTACTCAAAACGCAGAATATACATTCTTTTCATCAGCACATGGAACTTTCTCCTAGATAAACCACATTAGTACACAAAACAAGTTTTTACAAATTAAAAAAATCAAAATCACTTTCAGATAACAGTGCAAGAAATATAGAAATCAATACAAGGAGAAACTTCAGAAACTATATAAATATAAGGAAATTAAATAACCTGCTCCTGAATGATCACTGGGTCAATGAACAAATAAACAAGGAAATTAAAACATTTTTAAATCAGTGAAAATGAAAATAAAACATATTAAAACCTGTGGGATATAGCAAAAGCAGACATAAAAGGAAAGTTAATAACATTAAATGCCTATGTATAAAAAGTAGAAGGATCAGAAATTAACAATGAAGATCATACCTCTAGAAACAAGAAAAACAAGACCAAACTAAAGCCAGAGTTACCATAAAAAAAGAAATAATAAAGATCAGAGAAGAATGAGAGACCAAAAAAGCCAATACAAAAGATGAATGAAAAGTTAGTTTTTTGAAAAATATAAATAAAATTGAGTAGCAAGATTGACTCAATAATTAAAAAAATCCCCCAACAAAAAAACGGCATAGGACCAGATGGATTCACAGCTGAAATCTACCACATATGCAAAAAAGAACTGTTGCCAATCCTAGTGAAACTGTTCCAAAAGATTGAGAAGTAGAGAATCCTTTTGAACTCCTATGAAACGGATATCACCTTGATACCAAAGCCAGGAAAGGATGCAATAAAAAAGCTACAGATCAGTATCTCTGATGAATATAGATGAAAAATCCCAGTGAAATACTATCAAATTGAATCCAGTAGCATATGAAAAAATAATTCATGATCAAGTGGGTTTCATCCAAGGGATGCAAGGATGGTTCAACACCCACAAGTCAATAAATGTGATTCCACATAAACAGTTAAAAACAAAAACCAGATGATGATCTTAAGAGATGCAGAAAAAGAATTTCATTAAATCTAGCTCCCCTTCATGAAAATAATCCTCAAAAGCCTCAGCACAGAAGGAACATACCTCAAAATAATAAAAGCCATATATGGCAGATCCATAGTCAACATCAGACTGGATGGGATAAAGTTGAAAACATCCCTCCTAAGAACTGGAACAAGACAAAGATGCCCACTATCACCACTTCTATTCAACATAGTACTAGAAGTCTTAAAGCATTCAAGATAAAGAAATATAAAAAGCATCCAAATTTGAAAAGAGTGAGTTAAATTGTCTCTGTTTACTAATTATATGATATGCCTAGAAAACACTAATGATTCCTCCAAAAGACTCCTGGATTTGAAAAATGAATTCAGCAAAGCCTCAGGTTATAAAACCAACATGCAAAAATCAATAGCATTTCTATCCACCAATGACCGCTTGAGGAGCAAATCAAGAACTCAATCCCATTTACAATAGCTGAAAAAAAAAATAAGTAAATAAATTAATAAATAAATAAAATACTTGAGAGTAAGTTTAACCAAGCAGATGAAAGATCTTTCCAAGGAGAACTGAAAGTCACTGATGAAGGAAATTATAGAAAACACAAACAAATGGAAAAACATTTCATGCTCATGCATCAGAAGAATCAATATTGTTAAAATGGCCATACTACCCAGAGCAATCCATAGATTTACTGTAATTTATAACAAAATACCAATGTAATTTTTGACAGAATTAGAAAAAATAATTATAAAATTTATATGGAACCAAAAATGGGGTCAAATAGCTAAAGCAATGCTAAGAAAAAGAATAAAACTGGAGGTATCGCATTACCTGACTTCAAATTATGCTATAATATAAGATAATATAATATAATTCTATAGTAGCCAAAACAGCATAATGCTGGCATAAAAGCAGACACATAGATCAATGAAATAGATTAGACAGTTCAGAAACAAAATCATATATATATATATATACAGCCATCTGATCTTTGACAAAGCAGGTAAAAAAATATGCAGCATTCAATAAATGGTGCTGGGAAAATTAGCCATATGCAGAAGAATTAAACTGGATCCCTATCTCTCACTGTATATAAAAATAAATCAAGGTGGATTAGAGACTTACATGTAAGATCAATATCTCTGATGAATATAGATGAAAAATAGAAATAAACCAATCATAAAATCATAGAAGAAAACCTAGGAAAGACTACTGGACATTGGCCTAATGTCCCAAAACAAATGCAACAAAATAGACAAATGTGACTTAATCTAAAAAGCTTCTGCACAGCAAAAGAAATAAACCAAAGAGAAAATAGACAACCTGTAGAAAGGGAGAAAATATTTGCAAACTATGTATTTGAGAAAAAACTAAGGAACTCACAATTCATCCAGAATAAAACAACCCCATTACAAAGTGGGAAATGACATAAACAGGCATTTTTCAAAAGAAGCTAAACAAAGGATCAAAAGCATATGAAAGAAACTCAGTTATCACTACTTATCACAGCAATGCAAATTCAAACTACAATGAGGTACCATTTTATTTCAATTAGAATGATCTTTATTAAAAAGTCAAAAACCAATAAATGTTAGCAAGAAGTTGTATAAAAGGGTGCATCTATACACTATTTGTGGCAATGTAAATTAGTACAACCCATGTGGAGATTTCTCAAAGAACTGAAAGTAGATCTACCATTTGATCCTGCAGTCCCACTAGTGGGTGTCTACCAATAGGAAAAGAAGTCATATCAAAAAGATACCTGCACTCATATGTTAGTAGCATAGTTCACAATCACAAAGATATAGAATCAATCTAAGTGCCCATCAGCTAATATGTGAATAAGGAAAATACGGTGTTTGTGTACTATGAGTACTATATAGCCTAAGAAAGAATGAAGTGATGTCTTTTGCAGCATCTGGAATCAAACTGGAGGATGTTATCCTAAGTGAAGTACCTAAGTAACAGAAAAATAAATGCCACATGTTCTCACATGTAAGTGGGAGCTAAATTATGGCTATGTAAGGACACACAGAGTAGTACCATAGACATTGTAGAGTCAAAGGGGGGCTTTTGATAGGAATGAAAAATTGGGTAAAAGGTACACTATTTGGTTCCTGGGTATAGAAACTCATACGTCTCTAATACAATATACTTGTAATAGAATTCAATTTGTACCCCCATAGTTCTATTAAAATAATAAAAATGGAAAGGAAAAATAAAATAAGGTGATATGATTAAGAAAAAGAAAAGTAAATATCAAGAAACTATTAATAGTTTCTAATACTGAAGAGATTGTATATTTAGAATATATTGTACTCATATCTACTGAAATTGTTGCTGTTGCTACCTCCAGATTTTGGGTTAAAAAGTATTCATCTGCTTTTTCATCTCACAAATTTCCAAATAGCATAAATTGTCTAGATCCTTTGTGATATGAATATAAACATTATTTATACATGTGTATTGATGAACTTCAGATGTTATGACACAAATAGAAACTGACATAATGTATTTTTGTGTCCTGCTTAATTTAATATTTTTTTTTCTCCAATTGTAGTAGAGTGGAATAACAATTGATTAGGCTCTGATCATCTAAATTTATTTTATTTGGAAGCTGAATTGGTTAATTCTACTGAGTTGCTATTACAAGATATGAGGGAAAAAGAGAACAAATTGAATGTTCATTTGGCAACTATTTTGGTTACTAGTTTTTTAGGGGCCTGTTTTAAAATACAGCTTCTTTTGTTGTAAATAGAAAAATTCCTTTCTTGTTTCCATGAAATGTATTCTCTGGAAAGGTTTCAGGACCAATATTAACCATCTTGGAGCACTAATAATAAAAAAAATTTAATAACCACAATAATGCCTTATAAATCTTTGATTCATTTATTGTTGTTGAGTTTTTATAATCTGAATAAAATTCATCTTAAATATATCATGTTAATATTTCTAAATCTCAATTCTGATTGTAAATTTTTTATTGTAGAGAATTGTTTTTCTTCTCTGTGTATGTTGATGAAAATAAGAAAAAATTAGATGCCCCAAATTTAAAGTTACAGAAAAAACTTCACCTATTTAAATGTTTATTATGAGTTTTACTTTTTATTACTTGATGACATTTATGTATTATAGCATGTCACAAAGAATACGTAGAGTTTTTCTTATATTTGCTTTTTCTCTTGAATTTTATGTTTCATTCTATGCTTCTTAAATCAGGTAGTTTTAATAATTATTGTTCAACATTTTTGAACATCTAATTTTGTTTGACCTAAATTTTAATAATACAAAGATAACTTGAAATTGTATAGATCTTTGACTTATAGCATTAATTTGATTTCTGTAAAAACCCTCATGAGTTGTGTTTCATTTTTCCCTTTGTGTAGATGAAATTGAAGATTAGATAATTTTTTTTACTGAAGTTACAGATTTAAAATTTTACGAGGTTTTAAGTTTTTCTCAGAGGATAAGTAGGGATTTCTATTCTAACATGATACTCTTGACTGCTCCATATGGCACCATCATTGCCTGGACCATGGTGTAATATCTTAACTATAAATGTATTCTTTTCTCTTTCCAATTCGTTTTCTACTTGGCTCTTGTAATAAAAACAAATAAAGAAACAAACACTCACACCCTCCAGGTTAAAATCCTTGGCATTTATAATAATAACCAAACTCTTTACCGAGTCTCTGGGATCCCTGTATGTGCTGATCCTGGTCCAACCTGCACCCTGATTTAGGAGTGCTTTCTTCCCACTCTGACCTTCTTTAACTTTCTCTACATGTCTTTTTCTGCCTTAAAGACTTTGTGTTTGTCCTTCCCTCTACCTGGTTCTTCTCATCCTTGAGGTACAAACTTTATGCACAAAATGTTTAGGAATGTAGGGGAATGTAGAGTCTAGATTTAAATTGATAGTTTAGATTCTAGCTCCAGCTTACAATTCTTCTGAATGACTTTGGAAAAATTACTTAACCATCTGTTTTTTAATTTATAAAATGGCAATAAAATAGAATGAAAATATTATGTGAATCCGTTGAAATAATCCCTAAAAAGCACAGTAATTTCCTGATATGTTGGAAGTGCTAGGTAAATTTTAGCTGCTAGTATATCCTTATTACAGTTAGTACTACCACTGATGTCACCTTCTCAAGGTGGTCTTCCTGACCATAGTACATGTATTTCAAGAAAGAACACCCATTTGTTTTTATCACAGCACCCCTTTTCTCTGTATCGTAGTATTTTCATAAGTTCTATTTCATAAGATTTTTACTTGTTCATTTTCTGCCCTTCTCAGTAGGGTGAGGATCACCATTGTCTCCTCAGCACTTATCACTCAATATTTTTTGAATGAATTAATAGATGCACTATTGCCTTGAATTTTGTTGAAACTATAAACTAAGATAGTCTTGTTTTACCTCTCTTTTATAAAGCAAATTTCATTTCTGTGATTTGTCTTTTTCTTTTGAACTTATTGCACATGATTTTTCTTTTTTTTCTTTTTAAAATATGGAACGCTTCACGAATTTGCGTGTCATCCTTGCGCAGGGGCCATGCTAATCTTCTCTGTATCGTTCCAATTTTAGTATATGTGCTGCCGAAGCGAGCACTGCACATGATTTTTCTCTGCTAGGTTTTCTTTAGAGAGGGGGAGTCTTTGTTTGCTTAATATAGCAGATTGAGATGGGAACTCACTCTCAGTGAGTTCATAGGCCCCTGTTGAGATAATTCAAATTTCCATAAAAGGAAAAGGGAAAAGCTTGGACTTGCCCACATTTTGTTTTGTCAGAGTAGAGATTTTGTTGTCTGCCAGGAGTAGGGAAGAAGCTCCAATGGTAGGCAGCTGAGACAGGATGGTTATCTCCTTTGGGGAAAGAATTTGGGGCACTGCTGCTTTTCTTGGACAGCCCAGAGCATCCTCTGCTTTCCTTCATCTAACACCCATGCCCAGTGTAAGCTGTGAATGCAGACTAAGCCCAGTACTTTCAGAGCCATCAGGGTAGGTGCTAATTGGATTTGTCCTTTCTCATTAAGAACTTAGCCCTGGCCTGCTGATCCATGTTTTCCCCAGTGGCAAATTCTGTTCAATTTTCACAACAACTTGTGGTGGATTAGTTGCCTGGACATAGCTGATTGTGCCTTGTTTCCAGATTTTTTTGCAATACCTACCTACATGGATGATTTAACAGAAACTGGTGTAATATCTTGTTACAGAGCAGTAAAAAGTTTCTGACTCAGCTTCAGCCAAGCTGGCCGCCTCAGTGTTCCTAAAAGCACATACCTGCCTCTGTGCCTTTGTATTTAGAGTTCCCCTAGCTTAGGAATGTGCTTCCCACAGATATCCTTGTGGCTTGCTCCTTTATTTCATTCATGTACCTTGAAATATATCTTACTTTACATGGAGGCCAGCTGATATACTTCTTTTAAATATATCATAATAAGCCCAGTTGTTTATTATGACATGTTTTATTGAAAAATTATAGTCCAATGGAATAACTTCCTCTCCATAGTTTTATTTCATTATATATATATATAAGAAATTTTACTCTTTATGTATTTAGGCTATGCCCCAAGTTTTTCCACCTTCTTGTGGATACTTGTTCAGAATCCTTCTAGAACCTGAGTGAATTAAATTTCCTTTGAAAAATTTACAGAAATTAATATTTCTGTAAAAATGTGAAATGACAGCAAATTTCCTACTAAGGAAAATACATATTTGATTAAAGATATTTTTCCTCATTCCTTGATTAGTTAGGTGCTATGTTGATCTAAAGAAGTGTATGATTAAATTTCTTCCCTTTAGTTTCCAATAACTTAGGGAAAGCAATGGCAACAGTGATGGTAACGAGAAACATTTATTGATTGGTCAGTAATGTAATTGTCTTGAGTAGGCTGTCCCTGAGAATCCCAGAACCACTACCATGTCTCACTGTCCTCTTGGGCCAGGATCACTACAGCATACCACTTCTTCACTTGTATCTGCTACATTCATAAGGCCTGGTGCAGCAGAGTGGGAAGCTAGTGTTCTGGGAGATCACAAAGCTGAGAAAGGAGATGTAGCTGGCCAAGCTTAGTTTCTTCCTCCAGGAGCCTAGGATTGTTGCTTGGAGTAGATGGAGGCTCAGGTGTTCTGGGAAAAACACCTGCTGCAGAATGGATAGATGTATAGAAAGAGGAGACACAGGATCCTGGATGTACAGGATCCTACAGCCAGCCTTGAGCCAGAAGTCAAACATCTGCTCCAGGAAAGACAAATGTCTGGGACTTGTAGGCAACATTAAGCCAGAACCAAATACCTGTTTCAAGATAGCTGGAGGGACAGACAGGCCTGTGCCTTGTGAAATGACCCTTCTTTCTTTCATGCTGAATTCTACAACTCACAGGAAAACTTTCAAGAAAACACTGAAGACCAAGGAGATCAGACCCTTAAGAAACATTTTACCATGAAGTTGCCACTTTCCCAAGGCAACTGTAACTGTGTGAACATCTATAATTATGCAATTCTGAACATGACTGCTGCCCTTTGTAGCTCACTTGCTGTCATCTAATTCTTCTGTTATGTGATAGTACTTCCCATACTTGAAACTAGTAATGTATCCTCTGGGGAGAAGTCTTGGCATCTCTGTAGCCAGGTCAGCCTTAATGAGTTTTCCTGAATCAGTGATAGCAAAAGCAGTCTTCATTCTTCTGCCATCATGCCATCTTTCCAAGTCTACTGTGAGCTCCTGGAAGGCAGAGCCTTTCTCCTGATCTTTTATTTTATCCTGAATATCTTTTACTGAGTTACATGTATGAAGGAAAGTGAATTTGTATCAGTTTAGATTTAATATGTTAGACCTCAAGCTTATATAAGGTCTCACTCTGTCACCTAAGCTAAAGTACAGTAGTCTAATCACAGCTCACTGCAACCTTGAATCCCTGGGTTCAAGTGATCCTGTTGCTTCATCCTCCCAAGTAGCTGAGATTACAAGTGTGTACCACAATACCTGGCTAATTTTTATTTTTTAATTTTTTTGTAGAGATGGAGTTTTGCCATGTTGTTCAGGTTGGTCTTGAGCTTTTGGCCTCAAGTGATCTTCCTACTGTAGCCTCCCAAAGTGCTAGGATCATCGGCATGTGCCACTGTTCTTGGCCTATGTTTAGAGGATTCCAATACTATACTGTATCTTCACCATTTTCCCTTCTATTTCTCTGTCTCTACACCATTATAATTGTGCTGTGTCTAAAGCATTTCAACTTCAATGACATTTACAAGGGAAAGTAAAAGCTGTTATCTGTGACATTAGTCCTACCATCTTTGATGAGGAGAAATGAAGAAAATGTTTAATAAGCATCATGGGCAAAAGTCAGTATGTAGAATAATAGTAAAGTGTAGGGAGGACTGGGGAATGATACAACAGCATATAAAGAAATATTCTAAATGTCCCTGGGTCATGCTACCCTAGTTAGACTTTAGATTCCTTGAGCAAGAAGACTGAGTTCATCTCTGTACTCCCAACATTTCTTTCTTTATGACGTCATGCATAATATAATAGATGCTTAGTAAATCATAAATTAAATGGAGTATAGGACTTAATCCTAAAGCTCATGAAGTGTATAATCCTTTTGAAAGGACTGGCTGTAGTCACCTGGGATGTTGGGTAAGAATGCATGGCTGTATATAGTTAAGTGCCCAGTGAACTGTAGACATAGTTGTTAAGTCTTTGCATGTAAATTCAGAGAGATGCAGTCTTGTGAACCATTTAATAATTAATCTTTGTATTAATATGTAGAGTTCCAGTGCTCTGTTAGTAACTGGCTGGATGATTTTGCAGATTACTTAAACTTTGCAAGTGGATTTATTTATCTCTAAAATGACAATAACACTATTTTCCCCATATGGCGTTGAGTTTTAAATAAGAAAGTGTATGTAAGTGCTTTACACCGTGCTTGGTGTCTATTGGACTTCCGTTACTGCTAGAGAAATAAGTTTCTTTGGATCTATGAGATTAAAACCAAGATCCAGAATAACAGATAATAAAAAGAACCATACCCTAAAACATGCCACTGTGACCTCCTACCTTTGAATTCGATTTGAAAATTAAGTGATTGAGGCAGAAAACAACAATGAAGCAGTAGAATATTTTTATAAAGCCAGTATAATCTTATCTGTGTTATCAAAAAGAAATGTTTGTCCTTATAATACTCACATCAGGGATAGTGATAGTTTGTATCGTTTCAGCTGGTAATTGTATAAATGAATGAACATTTTTCCTTAAATATTTTTTCTCTTTTAGAACGATACCGCATTCAGAGTGAACAGTTTGAAGATCTTTGGCTTATAACAAAGGAACTTACTCTTCGCCTTCAAGAATATTTTGAAAAGCAGGGAATCAAAGATTTTGCCTGTTCTTTTTCTGGCTCTATGCCTCTCCAAGAATATTTTGAGTTGATTGATCATCATTTTGAGGTGTGTATGATTATAATTCATACCATATATAATCCTTAAATATACAAAAAAAATAGATGCTATAAAAGAATTCTAGCATACAATTCTATTAGTCTGTGTGCTTCGAGTTGTTATATGGATGGTGGATTATGTGAATCCATTCCTGTTCTCTTTTCCAGTTTGTGATCAGTTACAGACGTTTACAGAGTGACTGCCTGGAGCTAAGCATGTAGTCTGGCCTTGGAACAGAGCTGATTTAATTCTCCCACATGGGGACTTAACCTTTGACACCAATAACCCAGCATTAAAACTATTTGAGCTTATAGGCAGCCATTTGGCTAACTAATTCTAGCAGGCCATAAATGAGGTGTGATTATAAAGTGATTTTTCTTTTTCTTTTTTAACAAGTACATCCGAACTTCTGCATCTGAATGAAGGTTAACCACTTAAAATATTCTCCAGTGCCTGGCACAGTGGGTGCTCTGTGAATATTGAATAATTAAATGTCTAAATAAATGATAATAACATTGTTGCTCTAAATATTTTTGCATTTTTTCTTCGGATCTATTTTCACAACCTCTGTTAGATTCTCTTGAGTATCTAAATAATGGCAAATCTTTATCCTTTGAGGATTGGTTTGATGCTTGGAAATGGCCAAGAGCCTTGTTTTATAAATGGGTGGAACAATGACAGTCATTGTTTGAAAAGTTCTGTGTGTTAAAACAGAGTCATTAGACTCCACTTACTTATAGAATCTATAAACAGACTCTAAAAGTAATACAAAAAGGGAATTTTGAGAGCATTTTAAACATTATTCAAGTGAGTAAGAAAGGATTGGTAAGGGAATGACTGCTTTTTAAAGAATCAATAGACATTCAGTTTATTAGCAATGGGGTATTTATGTGTCAGAGAGAGAGAATATCAGTCACGTAACTTGTCAGTCGACTCTTGAACATTTTAAGAACATTGACTTTCACCTATGAAGACTTCTGTTAATGCTGTATGAACTTAAAGGGAAAATTTTAGGTATATATAATGCAATTATAAATAATAGTCATTATCAAATAAATTACTTTGATATTTTTACTCATTGCTATAATTTCTAGTGCCTGGAATAGTGTTTCGCCCTAAGATCAATGGCAGTGAACACGGTATTCCTTAAATGTTGAAATTCTGCTGAAATCCCTGATGCCTATTTATGAATTCAAAGGAATGATAACTTGGCTGGTATCTGAGTATTGATAATATCTTTTTAAATTTTTGTGTTTCATGATGAATTCAGGAAATAAAATATAGTTGCAAATTATACAGTTAGAAGAATTATTGACAATTAGGCTGATGTTCTTTTAAAAAATTAATTTGGTTACTTAATTTTTGGTAATGAACGGTTTTTTCCTCCTCAAGAGAATATTCTGTGATTTCTTTAGTCCTTCTAAAATTGGGATTAAAGGAAGTTGATTTATCAATTTGTATTATATCAATTTCCAAGTTACTTCTATTTCCCATGTAGTTTTTATCAAGTATCTGGAGAATACATGCACTGAAAAGATAAAGAATTTGGTTTGATACCAGAAATGTAAAGTATAAGATGTTTGACTTCTGACCATTTTGAATATAATATTTACTAGTCAATTACTGTTTTATGAAGCTGAATTGGCAGTTCACATGCTCTGATCTCATGGAGTGTTTTTTCTACCATACATTGATGAGCTTTCATTTATTTTAATAATATTATATTTAATTATGAGATGGGTTATAGTGAAAAGAGATTTTTTTATGTTAATTCTTCAGCCACTCACTTTCCTTTTTGGAGGCAACATTTGGTCTCCAGTTCCTTGTACATCTTCCTAAATATATTCTATGCAGTTAAAACTATGTTAATGTACAGTTTTTGTTTTTTTTTTTTTGCAGTTTTTGGCTGAGGCTGGGATTGAACCCACCACCTCTGGCATATGGGGCTGGCGCCCTACTCCTTTGAGCCACAGGTGCTGCCCTACAAATTTCTTTTTAAAAAAAAATAATGAATGCTAGCATATTATACATACTATTCTGTATCTTTTTGTTTTCCTTTATTTAATCATCTTTGGACAGCATATCATATCAGCACTTAGTACTCTTACAGATTAGTTTCTTTATTTAACTAATTCTCCAATTAAAGGACATTTTAATTATTAATGATATCTTACCATAACAGAACAATTTTGTAATGAATATCTTTATTTATACATCACTTTTTATAGTCATTGCTCTGGGATAAATTTCTAGAAGGGATTGTTAGGTTAAAGTCTGTATGTTTAACAGCTATTTGTATTAACTTTTAGGTAAAACTTTGCCCATTTTTCTATTGAAGTGTTGCTGTTTTTCTTACTGATTTCGATTGGGTCATGGTCCTTTTCTTTTTTTTTTTTTTTTTGCTGTTTTTGGCTGGGGATGGGTTTGAACCCGCCACCTCCAGCATACGGGGCTGGCGCCCTGCTCCTTTGAGCCACAGGTGCCGCCTGGGTCATGGTCCTTTTTACAGTGATTTGTAGATGCTTTCTAGGTAGGATGGGCATACCTCTACTTCTTTCTCTATGTGGTTATTGCTGTTATAACCTGAAGTTTGTTGTCTTATCACTTTGCTTACCGTTTTTTTTTAATCACATATAATTAAATGTTCTTTTTATTTAGTAATTTATCAGTGGTGTGTGCATGGCTTTTGGCTTTTGGTTTATTCTAATTAAGGCCTTTCTATGTCAAGATTATATACAAATTCTAATTTTTCTAGTGCTTTTATTGTGCCTACACTATTGATCTCTCTGTAGTTGATTTTGCTGGAAACAATGGGACTGATTCCTATTTTTCCCAGGTAATTGATTATCACAAAACATTTATTAAGTAATCTATTTTTCCCTTGTTATACTGGGTCACCTTTACTAAATTTGCATTTGATCTATTTCATGGTATTATCTATGTGTTCATGTAACAAATGACACATTAATTCCCTTAATTCTGAAATATGTTTAGAATGTGTTTTCAAACTTACGTTGCCATTTTCTCTATTCTTTCTTTAAACATGTTTTGTGTTCATTTAACCTGAATTTAAGACATTCTTCATTGTAGTTGCGGACAAATAGTGAAAGATTTGAAGAACTCTTATCTGAAAGAGCTGTACAATTTCGAGCCATTCAACGTCGGCTATTAACAAGGTTCAAAGATAAAACACCTGCTCCTCTCCAACACCTGGACACCTTGCTAGATGGAACTTACAAGCAGGTCAGTGTAATATCAGTGACAGTTTTCTCCTACTGCATATGATTTTCCTTCACAGGAGTGTCCAACCTTTTTTCTTATCTGTTACATGTGGGAAGAAGAGTTGTCTTTGGCCACATGTTAAATATACAAATACAAACGAAAGCTGATGAGCAGGAAAAAGTTCATAAATAATTTTCACAAAATATGACACCACAGATAAGGAAAACAGTCCTCACATAAGACTATGGATTGGACACCCTGTGAGTCTAGAGTCATGTACCAGAGCATAAAGGCAAATATTTCTTACCTGTGCCTTATGTAACAGTGAATAGCACACAAGCTTTAGAGTCAGAAAAAGCTAGGTTAAAAGTCAAGCTCTGCCACTTTCTAACTGTGTGTCTTTGGGCAAATTACATTGAGATCATCATTTTCCACATACTACTACTCAAGTTGTGAAGATTTTCAATCATTTATAGAAAGCAACTAGCACAATGCCGGGCATATAGTATGTGCTTGGTAAATAGTTATAATTAGTATTACTAGACAATTCTTGGTATATCCCATAATTATTACTGTAATTCTCTAATTGTCTTACCAAGCTCCTAGCTTATACTTGAGTGTGATGTCTATTGATCTTTTGAGATGTAATTCTTAAGCAGCCTTGTTCAAAAAGTTCTAGTTCAAAGACTATTTTTCTCCTTCTTTGTGACCCTCCTTCCACTGATAGTTTATCATTTGCATGGCTATGGAGAGCTGGCTGTCACTGTTAAAGCATTATATCTTCAAAAACTGTTAAAAATTATCATTTCTGGCTTGAAAAAATAAGTTTTTAAATTTAATGAGTGAGGCCTCTGCCACTTCTGCTATACGGAAGTCTTTGAATGAGTATAATGAAGATTTTAAATGACTGCATGGGATCTTGCCATATTTTTACACAATGTCACTATCCTGTTTCATAATCATTGTTGGTGCTATGAATATTCTGTGGAGTTTTTAAATTGATTTTTAAAATGAGATTATTATATATCCCCAATGCTACTTTAACAAATAATACAATGAGATCCCTTTACCCACTTCTTCCTGTGATATTTTGCAAACTATGTAGGTAACAAGCAGGATATTGACATTGATAAACTCCACAGGTTTGAATTCAAATTTACTTTTACTTCTTTCTGAGGGTGTGTGTATTAAGTTCTGTACAGTTTTGTCATGTGCAGACTGGTGTACACGCTCTCATTCCAGGTACTGAACAGCTCTCTCACCACAAGACTTCCCCAAGTTGCCCTTCCCCACACCTCTCTCTCTACTTCCCTTCCCTACACCTTTCTGTTGAATTTGAATGGACAAATCAGATTTTTTCCAGAACTGGTTTTCCTAGGGGAATGAAAAATAGCTTACTATGTTTATTTTGATGATATATTTACTTTTTGAATTTTTCATGTTATTTGAACATTATTAACAATTTGAGGGATAGTCTAGAGGAGTGGTAGGATATTGGAAAGAACGCTGGGCTTAGAATTCAGTGCCATGACTTATTAGTTGTGTGGCTTTTGCAATTCACTTACCTTTCAGAATTCCCATTTCTTTCCATAAAATGGGATTAATGCTATATTGTTATAAAGTTTGTATTCCGTAATATCCACAAAAGTGCTTTATAAATTATTCTACAAACATAGACTGCCAATTTCTTTTGTATTGGCATAATTACCATATTTTGCCATGTGTTATACACATATTTTAGTCCAGATTTTTGAGGAAAAAATAAGAATGCATATGTACTTCTCTATACATGGGTAGTACTACTTCCTTATCTATATAAATTTTTTTTTTTTTTTGAGATAGAGCCTCAAGCTGTCCCCCTGGGTAGAGTGCTGTGACATCACAGCTCACAGCAACCTCCAACTTCTAGGCTCAAGTGAGTCTCCTGCCTCCGCCTCCCAAGTAGCTGGGACCACAGGCGCCCACCACAATGCCTGGCTATTTTTTGGTTGCAGCCGTCATTGTTGTTTGGCGGGCTGGGCTAGATTCAAACCTGCCACCTTAGGTGTATGTGGCTGGCGCCTTAGCCACTTGAGCCACAGGCGCCAAGCCTATAAATGTTTTTAATTCTTTTATTTGTGTCTATGCATTAAAAGTGTAACTCTTTCTTATACTATAATATGTTGAAAATAAATGCTAAAATTCCTTTATAATACCAAAAAAGTGCCTAAATATAAACAAATAAAAATTTGAATTAAAAAAAAACAACAAAATATTTTTTTTCCTGAAAGTTCAGTTCAAAATGTAGGTGCACATTGTACATGGGAGCACATTATACATGGCAAAATATGGTATATGACTCATTGGTCAGTAAGCACTAATGCTTTCTTTGTCCCAGATTGTTTTCTCTCTTTTTTATTTCCCCTAGAGATGGAGAAAGACTCTGTCACCTAGGCGGAGGACAGTGGTGTTATAGTTTAGCTAGCTAATCTTTAAATTTATTGTAGAGATCGGGTCTATGTTCCCCAGGTTGTTCTTAAACTCCTCATCTCAAGCAATCCTCCCTCCTGGCCTCCTAAAATACGGGGATTATAGGTGGGAGCTACTACATATAGTCTATTTTGGTTTTTCATTTCATTTCTCTCTTTCCTCTTTTCCTTGTATTTCCTTGATCATCTGTGTATCTCATACTTAGGCCTACTGCCATACTTGCCTGTCATGCTGCAGGTCATAATATGTTCAACATTGTCTATAATGATGCTCTGTCTCTTTTATAGACACATGATATTGGAACATTTAAAGGAATTTGGAGAGGATGCTTGATTTATTGCTTTCTAAATTGTCTATATAGCAGGACTTACTTTGTCTTTTATACATTTGACATGTGGGGGTTTTTACTGATATGTTTTTGGCTTAGCCTCAAGGGTAGGCTTTTTTGTGATCTGTAATATTACAGACAAGATGATGAAAACCATCGGTTTTCACTTGAGTATATATGTTTAATTCCTTATTCTTTTTAGATTAACAAAAAGGGTGAATAAGATTTTGAAGAAAAATATGAATATTATTAATATAAAGAATTTGACCTGGTTTAATATGCCTTACCATTCAATTTTATTATATACATATATTGGCATTAAATTATAGTGGGGTGTTGATCAGTAAGTTTCTTGAGCATAATAAATTCTATTTTAGTTAATTTTTAAGGACATAATTAATACATGAATCTAAGTTAAGTTACAATACTATGCATAATGCTAAATTCTATATCTTGGTCCTTTATTATCCACTCAGAAATATAATCACTCTTATCTGTTTCGGTGTGTTTCTAGATTATTATTTTTTTTTTCACATTTAGAAATGTAATATTATTTTGTCAGGTTAAAAATAAACTACATAAAGAGTATCATACCTTATATATTAATCTATATTTTTTCCTCTTTCATTTAATAGTAGATCCTAGAGCTCTTCCCATGTTAATAGATATACTTCTGTATTTTTAATGGTTGCATAGTAGTATATACAAGGTTGGACAATTAAGTTCATGAACTTCTCCTAGAGAATGTATTATATATCTCATTGCTGAATATCAACATAGTCACCTTTGAAGTACTCCCCTTGGTCATTTGGTGACTGTGGTGATATTTGCCAATGAGGTAGGTAGTACTTTTTCTAGGAGGAGTTTAGGAACTTAATTGTCCAACTTCGTAATATGGCAGTGTGTGATGTTGAAAAGCCACAGTTTATTAAAGGAAAAATCTTAATAATAGTTTTATTGTTGAGTCTAACATTCAGAAAAATCCCTTTTAGGAAACTCTACTGTGATTGAACAGGTATGTCAGGTACCTCATTATCTGTTTAGTGTTTTTATCTTTGTTATGAGCTATGCTAGAGCCCAGTCTTTCTCCGTGGCATAACTCTAGTACGTGACTGTTACTAGATTTTTTAAAGTGTTTTCCTACTGTACCAGTTTATAATTAGATCTACTACCTATTTGGAGTCCTTTTTTTCTCATGTGAAGGGATATTTTAATATTTCAGTAAATGTTTTCCATGAAGCATACATACACATGTATACCCACACCAACAAACTCACACAAATACACTGTCTTGAAGAAGTATAGTACCAAATTATAACTCTGCTAGCAGCATATAAAGGTATCTGCTTTTCTAGATATTATTATTCATTTTGATCTTTATAATTTTTAACTAAACTAGTAATCTGATTGTTGTTTTATGTCTTTCTAATTTTGCTTACCAGTGAGGTTGACCATTTTTCACATGTTAATTAGTCATTTGTATTTCTTTTTTGTGATATATATATGTAAACATATATATATATACACACACACATATATACACACAACCCTTCTATCAGGTTGTTCATTGTCTTTATTTTGTGTATATTAAGAGTGGTAATCTTTTATCATACCTTCATCATGAATAAAAATACTTTGTACATTTGTTTATATGTATCTATCTCATATATGAAAAGAGTTTTACCAATTTGTCATTTGCCTATGATTTTTATTTATAATGTATTTTTGACAAGTAAAGCCTAAAAAATATTTTACAGTAAAATCTATCCATCTTTTTTCTACTTTTTTCAGCCTAGGAAATCCTTTCTGAAACATTAACATAAATTTATAATTTATTTAAACATTTTTAGCTATCATTCTTTTTATATGCTTTTTAAATCTATCTGAACTTTATTATGTAATTTATTGGGAAACTAATCTGTCTCTACCAAAAATGGTGAGCTAGTTGTCTCAGCCCCTGCTTATTATTGCATAATTCATTCTTCTCCCCAGAGCCAAAGTGCTCCTTGTATCTTCTTAGCATTTTTTACTCTATTGCAAAACTTCTTAAACCTTGGTGGCTTGAAACAATGTCAATTCAGCTCATGATCAATTCATTATTATTTATGAGTCTCTGGATCAGCTGAGCAATTCTATTGATCCTGGGCTATGCTTAGATGATCTTGACTGGGCTCACTCTTGTGTCTGTGGTCAGCTGGTAGCTCAGCTGGAGACTGGATGGCCTTGTCATGTATTTGGCAGATGGCATGCAGTTATCTGCAATAATTGGGCCACATGTTTCTCATGGTCCATATTTACGTGGTGGCTACAGTTCCCAATGCAAAAGCAGTTTTCAAGCCTCCATCTGTATCACGTTTCTAATGCCTACTGGCTGTGGGCAATTCACATCAAAGGGATGGAGAAACTGACTCTGCCTCTTTATTGGAGGAGTAGAGAATTATGGACATTCTTACAATCAATCCTTCTTTTAACATATACTAAATAAACAAAATATTTTATTTTATTTATTATTTTATTAAATGATAGCTGTATACATTAATGCAAACATGGGGCACAGTGTAGTGTTTTCATATACATTTTGAAATACTTTCATCAAGCTGGTTCTCATAAATTTCATGTCATTTGCATAGTCATTGAACTACATTCTAGTTCTAGAAAAGTTCACTTGTACCCTTGTTAGATAGAAATATAGGTGATCTTTCCGGTCACCCTCCCACCACCCAGCCACCCTTGTCCCCTCCCCTTCTTCACCCCCTCCCCATATTCTTGGGCTAGAATTAAGTTATTTCTTTCATTTGAGAAGTATATATTAATTTCATAGACGGGCTGTGTACATTGCATACTTTTTCTTCCATTCCTGTGGAAGAAGAACTTTGCTAAGAAGAACATTTTCCAGTTCCATCCATGTAAACATGAAGGAGGTAAAGTCTTCATTTTTCTTTAGGGCTGCATAGTATTTTAAATGAAAACTTATTTTTCAAACTTCCCTAACCCTTGAACTCAGGTATTCTGTACTTGGAGATGTCTTTTCTTCTATACTTTTGACATTTAGCCTAAATTTTTGTTATTGTTAAAATCTTATTCACTCATAATCAGTTGTTGTCTATGGACTCTGAGATAATTTATCTTAAAATTAATTAGGTTTGTCAAGAGTTTCTTCTTCTCCTCACTTGGGCTGGCTTCATGGGCATGTACCGTGCCCAATCATACTGAGCTCCTGTTTGGTTTAATGCTCTCCATAGTAGCCATTTTGAAATTCTTAGTACTTTTTGAACAAAGGGTGCCATATTTTTATTTTTTCCTGGGTACCTCAAATAATGTAGCTAGTTTTGGCCCTGCCAGTATACTAATCAATAATGATGGATATAACAAGAAAACTGCAAATTCAGATGCAGAGCAGGGTTCAAATATAGAAGAGTTTTACTGCCCAACCCCCAAATCACCTGTAGGCTTCCCCAAAGATGAAGCAAAGGGGATAGCTCCTCTGGACAGCTCGGTCTTTTTTCTGGGACAAGTGTCTTGTTTTAATGGCAGTGAAACAATCATCCATGAAAGAACATCTCATTTAGGAACATCATCCTGCAGTCAGCCTTCTCTTGGCCTATTGTGGGTGGCAGCCTCCTTTATCTTTTAAGATTTCTAATATGTTGGTTACTAGCTTCAAGATTTACCACTAATAGTTTTGAGTATTGATGTACTAGGTGGTCAGCCAAATACTTCCCCTTATTTTCAACTGCAAGTTGGTTCTTATATCCTATATAGGAACCCCCAAACCTGCATTCTCACAAACCCTCAAACTCACATTCCCGTCCCACTTTCATTAGCATACCTTTTCTACTAGTATCTGCTACCACATCACATTTCACCAAGACCATCTATTAAACACCCTTTATACTGAGGTCAGTCTATGAAGAGGGGACTAGGACTGTAAGTTGGAATACTGCCTTCTCAGTCACCTGAATACATTTTTGGAGAACCTAAGAACAAAAGTTAAGAGAAATTCTTATTTGTGGAGTACCTGTTGAGTCTAAAGTAAATTTTATTTATTCTGTTAATATTTATTCTTTTAATATCTAAAGTTATTTTGTAAAGATAGTAATATTCTTTATGGATGAAGAACATGAGACTCTGAGTTGGGTTAAGAAAATTGATCAATGTTGTACAGATACTAAGCAGTGTATTCCAAGGCCACGTTGTAGGACCTTATCATAATTATAAAATGCCATATCATATGGCATTTGTACCATAATTATTGTCAGGTGGGACATAGACATCCTTGGTTTTCTTGAGCAGAATTACAATCAGGTTAAAGAAAGTGGCAATGCATGAAAACCATTTGTACATATTTGCACATGTACATTTATGTATATTCATAATCATCTATTATTTATTGTATATACACCTATCAGAATTCCTTAGAATTCTGTATATATCTGGTATATATCCCAGTCTGGTATATCTGAAACTTGAGTATTGAAGGAAAACCTGACTTTGTTATCTTACATTTGTTATCTTACAGGTTCATTTTCTTTGCCATTGAATCCTAATGTTTAATGGCAGAAAAGCTTTGAAAAATAAGTTCTCTTTCATGTTATAAAATTTTTACATAAATTTGTTAGTCAAGCAAGACTGATTAAATAAATTGAAATAGAGGAAATTATCACTGGGCTTATGTTTCAGTGTGTGCTCAGACTTTCCCCTCCCACTTGAACACTAAGCCTCTGATGTAGCAGAGGGAACATATTTTGTGATGTAAATGTTTGTGTCAGATTGACGTATGTGTGATATCATGACTGATAGTCATTAATGTTTAGAAAGACAGTTGGCTGATTTTTCTCTTCTGTAAAACAGAGGCTATATTGGGCATAATTTTAAACAGAGATCTTGTGGGTTTGGAGTTTGCTGTCTATTAATTTTTCTATACTTAAAATTTCCTAACTTCCTTCTATTCTGTTTGTTATATGTGTATATTCCTAACTTCCTTCTATTCTGTATATGTATATGTATATGTATACTCACACACATATTAAATCATTTTAGGTCACACAGAAGCTTAAGAGCTTTTTGGTCCATGGCTTTTTTTTTTTTGGCAGTTTTTGGCCACGGCTGGGTTTGAACCTGCCACCTCTGGCATATGGGGCCAGTGCCCTACTCCCTTGAGCCACAGGCGCTGCCCTGGTCCCATGGCTTTTTAAATGAGCATGATTTAGGCTGATAACACAAAGGAGTATGTAATAAAACCATTTAAAGATCCACTTTCCTCATTGCCATTGGGAAGTAAAAAATATGCTGACAGACTGACAACGAGGTATCTGGGATGTGGTGATGTTGCTGGGCTTGTTTTTCATATAATCACTTCAGAGCTAAAACAAAGTTACTTCTAGGAAGGTGATGGTTATGAAAGATTAAAAAATTTGCAATCACATGTTTGTGTATGAAGGCGAGTGGTAAGTTAAAGAAAAAAGAGTGAGGTGGTGGTCTAAAAATGGAATTTGTATGTTTTTACTCTATAATTCTACTCTTGGATATTTAGCTAAGAAAATCATTCACCAAAAAAAATACATTTATCCAGTTACTTGTTTAAATAATTCGTACCTTTGCAAGAAATTATAAATCAGCTTTTCATCTGGAAAATTATTAGGTTTATTATAATACTACTATTTGATATCCTATCATTTTATATGGTTATTATATTTTGTTACTTTAAAAGCTGGCATAATGTAAATATTTCATGTAATTGAAAAAGAAGATTATGAAATAGTATGTATTAAGTTACAAATAATGAAGTAGCTGTATCTATGATAGCTAAGTGTGCAAATATTTGGAAGCAGTACAAAAAATTAAAAATGTTATATGTTTCTTTTAGATGACTTTAATTTCTGAAACAATTTTTTAAAATGTTATTATGATTTGATGGCCACCAAAATAAGTTTTTCATAACCATGTGAATGTACTTAATATTGAACTGTATATTTATAAATAGTTAAGAGAGTAAATTTCATGTGTATTTTACCACATGTAATAACACAAATAATAACTTTTTTGCAAAATGGGATATGGTTACAAACTGGTTGTCATTGGTATTTTTGAGAGAGCTATTTCCTTCTCCTGTATATACCTTATAAACTCATTTCTCTGGTCTCAGGATGCTTACAGCATGAGTGTCCAACCTTTTTTTCCTCTGGTACACATTGGGAGAATAAGTTGTTTTGGGCTACCATTAAATACACAAACACTAATGAAAGCTGGTTAGCCAAGGAAAAAGATCCATGCATATTTTTTGTGATATCTGTTACTGTAGATAAGCAGAATGTCCTTACAAAATCAGCATGGGGCCTATGGGCATGTCACTTCATTTTTCTGAGAGTTTCACATTCTTCATTCACTTTTATCTGTGGATCCCTTAAAGCCTATCTGAGTAGCATATACCATGAAACTTATCCTCTAGTATTCAAAGTAAATATTTATTGTACCTACACAATGTTTATGGCAAGGAACTTGGCATCTTAAATTTTCATCCGTTTAGAATTTTGGTAACCAATGGTCATCTTAGCCTTAAGGATCTTGTGCCAACCCCTTAGACTGGGGTGTGTTTTTTTGCCAGTCAGCATTTATTAAGTGACCTTAAAGATAATGATCTAAGTCACAGGGCTTTGTGCAACTGAATTAATTTTAGACAAGATATATAAGTCCAAAGTATTATTATAACATTGGCATTATGCTTCCCTGGATTTAGGTATGTAATGCTAATTAACATTAATGGGGGTTGTACATACATCAAGGGAAGAATTGGCCTATTATTTTATAAAAACATTCTACTTTTAATAACCATAAGTTATGCTTTACTTCTCTAGGGCATGTGTGCTTTTTGTAAATTGAATGCATACTTCTTTATCTGCATGCTCTTCAGTCAGTATTTGAGTTTTCTGTTTGCTAGTGTTAACTTGAACCACTGCCTATATTGTAAATTTAATATTAGGATTTTTATCTTGGTAAGTTTATCAGATCCAGAAATTTGATAACCTGCCTGAAATAAAGCATTCTAAGCCAGAAATAATCAGGAGCCCTCTTCTGCTAAAATTTCATTCTGTTTGTTGTTTGATCTTTAAAAAAAAGTTAATCCTTTGAGATATACTCAGAAGATGTTTCTAATATTACAATAAAACTACTAATGGGCCCATTATTATAGGGAAGTGAAAATCTTATCTTTTGGTGTCAGTGATGAGAGAAAAATATAAAAGTGGCCTCCAATTATCTGTAATTGTATGAGGATTTCTTTCATTTATGTTATCTATCTTCCTGTTTAATCCCATCTAGCACAATTATTCCTCTTGTATTAGTTTTCTGTAAATGGAGTTCTGAATGGTTTGAATTGTGAACCAACAACTATTACAACCCTTATAACCTTCAAAACTCTCCTACCACCTTCCTTCTCTTGCTCCCATTTTCTCTTTCTTTAAATAAAGGAAAACAAAGCCAATTTCCTAAAGAGATTATTTTGTAATATGTCTCAGCCAAAAGAAATATATACTGTCTTTATAAGAATATCTATGAAGAGCTCAGCAGTTATATCAGCACTGATATGTATTTCTCTGTATATTAATTAAAAGAGAGCTAATAGTGCTCACAGTGTTGTTTGAAAGTTCCACAGATAACCAAAGTTAAATTAAGGTGTTGTAATTTTAAAGTAACTTTTGTGAGGCCCAGCTATATGTCCAGGAGCCATTTAAGAGTAAGGAAAAAAGAAAATACACTTTGAACACTGGGCTTTAAGTGGATTTAAATGGATAAATATGTTACTTGAGGATCATTAACAGAATGTTGCACAGTAATATCAGTAGCTTTTCAACTTCACCATGTTTCCTGACGGAAACCTGGTGTATTTTTGGTTTTAACTTTTCTTTTATATGATTTCCACATCTTTTTTACCAGCATACTAGATTTTAGGGAAAATAACCCCCCTCTAAATATTAATCTCTCCGCTTTCCTTCATCCTACCCCATAAAGGACTAGTTTCCAGCCATCACCCTCCATTTTTTATCCCACCTTCATGATTTAGGGTAAAGGTATTGAAGAGGATCTCCCCTTGCTAAGATGAGGTCATGGTCATAGGAAGCCCACAAGTCCAGGCCTTTATGCTCAAATGTGTCGACTATTCCTTTGACACATTAGGTAAGGTTAATTTTATGAATGTTAGTATCTGTAAATTTTATTTATTTTTATCTTATCCCATTGCAGGACCTTCAGGCAATCCCTATGGTCTATTAGATTAAGTTGAGATTTCTACTCTGATATTCAAAGATTTCTGAAGAGTTGCACCCAAATCCTTCTAATCTTAACTCCTATTTCTATAGAATTTACTTTCCAGTCAAGCTTGCTTGTCCTCTTAAAAAAAATTCCAGACAGTTTTATTAATACTTAATTTGCATAGCAAAATTAACCCATCACAAGTCTACTGTTTAAGAATTTTTAATAAATTTGTAGAGTTGTGCAGTTATTACTATAACCTAATATAGAACGTCACCAATCTCTAGAAAGCTCCTTTGTGCCTATAATTTACATTTACTCTTCCGTCCCATCCCAGATATAAGAAGTTATTACTTGAGTTTCTGTCTGTGTAGGTTGGCCTTTTCTGGATATTTCACATAACTGGTATCATGTATGTAATATGTATTCTTTTGCATCTGGGCTCTTTTACCTAATTTAATTTCTTTGAGTGTGCCTATCGTTGTTTTCCTCAGTGTTTGTACCATTTTATATTCTTACTAGCAACAGAAGAGGATTCCAATTTCTCTACATTTTCACCATTTTTTTTGATTATAAACATTATATTTGGGCAGTAGTAGCTCATTGTGGTTTTAATTTGCATTTTCCTAATGATGTTGGACTTTTTTTTAACGTACTTGTTAGACCTATTCTTTTTCATGGCAAAACAGCATATGTTCTTCATCGCCTAACACCACAGTGCCACCTGGTGTGCAGGCAATATATTGCTATATATAATGTATACACACATAGTTATACACACACACACACAAATATATGGGGGGGTTTTGGTTATATTTTTATTTTTTCATTTTAACCTTGTTCAATAGCAAGGGCTCCTCCATTTTTGTTATGGTTTTTCAGCCCCCTTTATTCTCTCTTACTTTTTTATTTGTCTCTCTTTTTTCTCTCTTTTGGTAGAGATTTTTCTACTTTGCTCATCTTTCCCACATAAATTTCTCATACAACAACTAAGATATCCTATTTTTTTCTTTATTATCTTATATAATTGTATTTTGAACTTTCTTTATCTATTTTTATTTTTTGTCCTTTTCTCTGAATGCTGGGGTGTCATGGCATTAGTCTGGCTTGAGTAGGTCAAGAGCTCATAGTCTAGTATGTCCTTCTAGCTTTGGCCTTCAGAAAGACAATCAGCAAGTCCCCATATGACATGCCCCTGAATTTTTAATTTTCAGTTTTTGTTTAGTTTGGTTTATTTTTCTTTTTTCATATTTGTGATGTGGGTCTTGCTTTTGCCCAGACTGTTAAGAACCTCCTGAATTTGAGGTACCCATTGAACCCAACGGCCCAAAGTCCTAGAGTTGTGACTATGGCCATAGGACCCTGCCAAACACTATTTCTCTTGTCACTTGCTTTCTCTTCTTTCACCCCTTTCTTTTTTGTTTTCCTCTTCCTTCCTTCTCCCTTCTTTCTCTTTACCCTTCTCTTACTTTTGGCCGTATACCAAGAGACCCCTTCAACACCTAAGCTCTGACACAAGGTAATTTAAAGCAAAAGAGGTAGTGAGAGGAAAAGTAGAGGAAGGTGAACAAGAAGAAAACACACATGAGGAGGAACCAACAGAAACATTCTGGCAACATGAAAAACCAAAACAGAACAACCCCTGCTAAGAACCATAATGTAGCTATTGTAGAGGATTCCACATAAAAAGAATTAATGGCAATGGTATGAAGAGAATTTCAAATATAGATGGCAAAGGCAAAAAAGGGAATTGATGTGAAAGAGGAAAAACAGAACCCCAAAATGGATGAAAGATGTGAAGAATATAGAAAGGATATATTTGGAGCTTAAGGAATCAAAAGAGTCAATGAGGGAGTGTAAAGTTGCAGTAGAAAGTATCAATAACAGGTTAGATCATGGAGAAGAGAGAAATTCATGGGTAGAAGATGAAGCTCTTGAGGTAACCCAGGTAGTTGAGAGGCAGGAAAGAAGAGAGAGCAGAATATTTGCTCAGAGAATTATGGGACTTCATGAAGTGTTCAAACATACGAATTATAGGGATTGTTGAAGGGGAAGAAAAAAGTGCCAAAGGAATGGAAACCCTACTGGAGGATATTATAAATGAAAATTTCCCAAGTTTCACTAAGATTTTGAGACATTCCTGCCACAGGGATATCAAACCCTGGGTTGCAACAACACAAACAGAACATCTTTAAGACACATTGTAATGAACCTGTCCAAAGTAAAGACTAAAGAGAAACTTCTGCAAGTAGCCAGGAGAAAGTGACCTACAGGGGCAGATCCATCAGGCTAAAAGCGGACTTCTCAGCTGTAATTTTCAAACCAGAAGAGAGCAGTCATCTACCTTCCTTTAACTTTCTTAAACAAAACAATTTATAGCCCAGAGTTCTGTATACCACTAAACTAAGCTTCAGAAACAATGGAGAAATCAAATCTTTTACTAATACACAGACATTGAGGAGATTTGCCACAATAAGACCAGCTCTACCAGAAATACTTAGACCTCTTCCGCACATTGACTATCACAGTGGCCCACTAGCAAAGTAAACACCCACAAACTAAAGGACAAAACCCAGCTTCCACAGTGATGCAAAGGGTAAAACAAATCAACAGACTTTCAAAACAAAATAAGATGAATCAAACTCCACCACACTTATCAGTTCTCTCAATAAGTGTTAATGGCTCGAATTCCCCATTAAAAAGGAACAGGCTGGCCTATCGGATAAAATAGCATAAATTGTCCATATGCTGTCCCCAGGAAACATCTGACCCTGAAGGACAAATCAAGACTCAGGGTAAAGGGATGGAAAACAGTATTTTGGGCAAGTGGAGATCAGAATAAGGAGGGATCACAATCTTAATTTCAATTAAGATGGAATTAAAGCAACTAAAATTAAGAGAGACAAAGGTGGAATAGGAATAAGGAGGGATCACTGATCACAATCTTAACTTCAATTAAGGTGGAATTAAAGCAACTAAAATTAAGAGAGACAAAGGTGGTCACTTTATTGTGGCCAAAGGAACAATATAAGAAGAGGACATTTCAATTCTAAATATTTATGTACCCACTTAAATGGTCCCAGATTTATGAAAAAGACCTCAATTGGTCTACACAATGTGATATCCTATAACACCATAATAGCATGAGACTTTAATACTCCTCTGATTGAACTGGTCAGATCCTGTAAACAGAAATGAAACCAAGATACAAGGGACTTAAAATGACTCTAGAACAAAAGGGATTAATAGACATATACAGAACATACCATCTCAAAACTCAGGACTTAACATCCCATGGAACATACTCTGAAATAGATTATATCCTAGGTTGCAAATCAAACCTCAAAAAAATTAAGAGAATTGAAATTATGCCTTGTGTCTTCTCAGAACATAAGGCAATAAAAGTGAAACTGAACTCCAACAAAAATTTTCATCCCCACACAAAGACATGAAATTTAAACAACTTATGCTGAATGACAACTGAGTCAAAGAAGAGATAAGGGAGGAAACTGTTAAAGTTCTTTAACATAACGACAATAAAACTCAAGTTACCAAAACCTGTGGGATACTGCAAAGGCAGTTCTAAGATACATCTAAAAAGCAGAAGGAAAGCACATCAACAAACTAATGAGTCATCTTAAGAAAATGGAAAAGGAAGAACAATCCAATCCCAAGCCCAGCAGAAGTAAAGAAATAACTAAAATTAAATCACAAATAAATGATATTCAAAACAAAAGAAGCATTCAGGAAATTAATAAAACAAAAAGTTGGTTCTTAGAATAAAATTAATAATCCTTTGACTAGATAAAATAGAAAGAGAAAAGTAAAATCTCTAATTTCAATCAGACATGAAAAAAGGGAAATAACAACAGTTATCACAGAGATATAAGAGATTATCTCTGACTACTACAAGAAACTCTGTGCCCAAAATTTGACAGTGTAGAGGAAATGAACCAATACCTGAAATCACACCATCTCCCTAGACTTAACCAGGAAGAAACAGATCTTTTGAATGACCAATATCAAGCACTGACATTGAAGCAACAATAAAAAATCTTCCAAGAAAAAAAAGCCCTAGACCAGACGGTTTCACACCAGAATTATATCAAACCTTCAAAGATGAGCTTGTACCTATATTGCAAAAACTATTTAAAAACACCGAGAAGGAAGGAACCTTCCCCAACACATTCTTTGAAGCAAACATCACCCTCATACCAAAATCAGGAAAAGACCCCACTAAACAGGAGAAGTTCAGACCAATTTCACTAATGAATATTGATGCAAAAAGACTCAATAAAACCTCACCCAATAGATTACAGCTACACATTAAAAAATTATGCATCACAGTCAAGTAGGCTTCATCCCAGGGAATGCAAGCCTACTTTAACATAGGCAAATCCATAAATATAATTCATAATATCAATAGAAGCATAAACAAAGACTGTATGATCCTTTCAACTGATGCAGAAAAAGTATTTGATAAAATGCACCATCCTTTTCTAACAAGAACACTTAAGAAAATAGGCACAGGTGGCACATTTTTAAAAATGATTGAAGCTATCTACGACAAATACACAGCTAATATCATACTGAATAAAACTGAAAAGCTTTTCCACATAGAACAAAAACCACACAAGGATGTCCTCTATCAACACTACTATCCAACATAGTGCTAGAAGTTCTAACCAATCCAATCAGGCAAGGGAAGAATATACAGGGCATGCTAATAGGGGCATGGGTCAACCTCTTACTCTTTGCCAATGATATGATCTTATATTTAGAAAACCCCAGAGATTTAACCACAAGACTCTTGGAAGTGATCAAGAAATACAGTAATGTCTCAGTATAAAAATCAATGTCCCCAAACCAGTATCCTCTGTATATTCCAACAACAGCCAAGTTGAGTAGCTAATCAGTGACACAATTCCCTTACCAGTAGCTTCAAAGAAAATGAAATACTTAGGAATATACTTAACAAAAGAGGTGAAGGAACTCTATAAAGAGAATTATGAAACCCTGAGAAAAGGAACACCAAAAGACATTATTAACAAATGGAAGAAAATACTATGCTCTTGGCTGGGAAGAATCAACATTGTTAAAATGCCTGTTCTACCAAATGTGATCTACGGATTCAATGCAATCCCTATTAAAATACCAACATCATACTTTGAAGAACTGGGAAAAAATAGGACTTAGTTTTGTATGGAACCAGAAAAACCCAGTATAGCCGAGGCAAATTTTTACTAATAAAAACAAAGGGCCAGGTGTAGTGGCTCACGCCTGTAATCCAGACACTCTGGGAGGCCAAGGCAGGTGGATTGCCTGAGCTCACAGCTTTGAGACCAGCCTGAGCCAGAGCAAGACCTTGTCTCTAAAAAAAATAGCTGGGTGTTGTGGCAGGCACCTGTAGTCTCAGCTACTTGGGAGACTGAGGCAAGAATCACTTGAGCCCAAGAGTTTGAGGTTGCTGTGAGCTATGATGTCTTATCACTCTACCAAGGGCAACAAAGTGAGACCCTGTCTCAAAAAAAAAAAAAAAAAAAAGGCATTTCTCTACCAGAATTTAGGCTATATTGTAAGTCCACAGTGATCCAAGAAGCATAGTATTGACATAAAATAGAGACATAGATATATGGAACAGAATAGAAAACCAAAAGATGAAACCAGTCTCTTATAGCCATCTGATCTTGGATAAACTAAACAAATGCATATACTGGGGGAAAGAATCCTTATTAAATAAATGGTATTGTGAGAACTGGATAACTACATGTAAAAGACAGAAACTGGACCCACACCTTTTACCACTTACAAAAATTGACTCAAGATGGGTAAAAGAGTTAAATCTAAGGCATGAAATGATAAAAATCCTAGAAGAAAGTGTGGGGAAACCTCTTGAGGATATCAGCCTGGGGAAACATTTTATGAAGAAGAATTCAGTGCCAATTGCAACACAAAAACAAAAGGGACTTAATAAAACTGAAAAGCTTTTGCACAGCTAAAGACACAACAATTAAAGCAAATAGACAACCTTCAGAATGGGAAAGGATATTTGCATGTTACGAATCTGACAAAGGTTTGATAACTAGGATCTATAGAGCACTCAAATTAATCAACGTAAAAGAGCAAACAATCCCATCTACCACCGGGCAAGAGACATGAACAGAACCTTCTCTGAGGAAGACAGACAAATGTCTAACAAACATATGAAAAAATGCTCATTGTCCCTAATTACTAGAGAAATGCAAATCAAAACTACCCCGAGATACCACCTAAGCCCAGTGAAAATAGCCCCCATCACAAAGTTCCAAAGTGGCAGATGCTGGTATGGATGTAGAGAGAGAGGAACACTTATACACTACTGGTGGCACTGCAAACTAATAGAGCCTCTTTGTAAAGAAGTATATACAATCCTTAAAGAACTCAAATTAGATCTCCCATTTGACCATGCAATCCCACACTACTAGGCATCTACCCAGAAGAAGAGCAATCTTTTTATCATAAGGACATTTGCACTAGATGGTTTATCTCAGCTCAATTTATAATGCTCAAGATGTGGAAACAACCCAAATTCGTAGCAACTCAGGAATGGATTAACAAACTGTGATATACATATACTATGATATAATATTCACCATAAAGAAGATGATGACTTTACATCTTTTGTATTATCTTGGATTGACTTGAAACACCTTCTTCTTAGTAAAGAATGGAAAGCAAATATCCAACGTACTCAATGCTAATATGAAGCTAGTAGACAATGTATTTCATGCCAATAGAGGAGAAAAACTCATTTCAATTCAAATTAGGGGGAGGAAGAACAAGGGAAGGGGTAGAGGGGAGGAAAGTGAGTTTTGTGTGCTCCCACTTAATGGACACAACGTAGGCGTGTATGGCACACCTGTTGGGTACAGGACACAACTATGAGAGAGACTTTACCTAACAAATTAAAATATTATGATCTGGTTGTTTGTATCATATTAATCTGAAATTTAAAAAATAAATCGGATTATTTGGGATTTTTTGTTTTGTTTTTCTGTTATTGAGCTATAGGAATTTGATTAGTAACCTCTTTTCAGGTATATGGTTTCCAAATATTTTATCTCTTTCTGTGGGTTACCTTTTAGTTTGTTAGTTGTTGTTCTCTTTTTTTTATCTGCACAGAAGCTTTTTAGTTTGACATACTCCTACTTGTCTATTTTTGCTTTTGTTGCCTGTGCATTTGGGGTCATCTGGGAAATCATTGCCAAGACCAATATTATGAAGCTTTCTCCCTACATTTCCTTTAGTAATTTTATAGTTTCAGGGCTTTTCCACCTTGAGTTGATTTTTATGTATGTTTTAAAATAAGAGTTTGTTGTTTTCCTAATCCCATTTCTTACAGAGACTATTCTCTCCCCTCCTTTTTTTTTTGAGACAGAGTCTCACTTTTTCTCTCTCAGTAGAGTGCCCTCTTTCCCCTTTGTGTACTGTTGGTTGGTTGCTGTGTATCCTTTGGCTATATATGTGTAGGTTTTTTTTTTTTTTTTCCTGGTTTCTCTATTTTGTTGCATTAGTCTATAAGTCTGACTTTTTGTCAGTATTAAAGTGTTTTTATTAGTGTAGCTTTGTAATATATTTTGAAATCAGGAAGTATGAGGCTTCCAGCTTTGATAGATAGTTTTGGATGATAAGTGAACTTTGTGATTTCATCTGAATTTTAGGATTACTTTTTCAAGTTTTGCAAAAAATGCCATTGGGATTACATTGAATCTGTAGGTTTCAATGGACATTTAAATATAAGTCTTCCAACTTATGAGCACAGGATATCTTTCTGTTGTATTTCTTTTAATTATCCATCTACTTTTTTTTTTTTTTTTGAGATAGAGCCTCAAGCTATCCCCCTGGGTAAAGTGCTATGGCATCACAGCTCACAGCAACCTCCAACTCCTAGGCTCAAGCGAGTCTCCTGCTTCAGCCTCCCAAGTAGCTGGGACCACAGGTGCCCACCACAATGCCCGGCTATATATATATTTTTTTTGGTTGCAGCTGTCATTGTTGTGTATGTGGTTGGCGCCTTAGCCACTTGAGCCACAGGCGCCGAGCCTATCCATCTACTTTTAATGCAGCTTCTACCTCTTGTCTCTTAACTAGGGCGACCCTTTACCTTCTGATCACCAAATCTAATGAAATTTTTATTTTTGGTTATAATATCACATGACCTTTCTGCTGTGGTTGGTACTATTATCCACTCCTACTTTTTTTTTTTGAGACAGAGTCTCACTATGTCACCTTTGGTAGAATGCCATGGCGTCACAGCTCACAACAACCTCCAACTTCAGCCTCCCAAGTAGCGGGGACTATAGGCACCTGCTACAATGCCCAGCTATTTTTTTTGTTGTTGCAGTTGTCATTGTTGATTTTAGCTGGCTCTGGGTTGGGCTTAAACCTGCCAGCCTCAGTGTATGTGGCTGGCACCCTACCCACTGAGTTATAGGTGCTGTCCCACTCCTACTTTTTGGAAAATATTCCCTGGTTACCTTAAAAGCATTATTATTCCTATGACCATTTCCTTTTTGTTCTCTTGCCTTTATATGTTGGTGTTCTTCCAGGTCTGCTGCTCTTCCAGTTGATACTCTCATTGTCTAGATACTTTCTATAGGATTCATAGATTCCTGATGGGATATTTTGTTACTTATTTACATATTAACCCTATCTTAGGTACTGTGAAGAGAAAGGTAGTAAAAATTAATCAGATAGTTTTTACCTTCTTCAGTGAATATATGCATTTTTACTAGAATATCCTATTCCATTACACAAAAAACCATATTTAAGACCCATTTAGTTCACATACCACTGATATGGGTCCTGACTCCATTTGAGAAGCACTGAAGATGAGGACAGAAAATAGGTCTGAGAGTTAAGTCTGGTTGTATTCTGACATTTTATTTGTCCCTCTAGCAGATGGTCAAGGCACCTACTTAAATGTTCTTTTGTGTACTTTAAAAAAATATAAAATCCCTGTCCTTGCTTTCTGTTGGATTTTGAGATATTATTTTCTGTTTCTTTCTTTTCCTGATTTTTAATATTCCTGCTGATTCCTGATATATTAATTTTAGTAGATTAGGAAATGGGCTACCAAGTTTGCTGTTTGATATATAAATTATAAATAGCAGGTGCTGAGCAGGGGTCTAAAGTTCTTGTTAGTGCTTTTTGTGTATCGGTTTTAGGGCATGGTCTTTATTTGTGACCCATTTTGGGAGTTTATGGATGTTGCTTTCTTATTCTCTCCATGATCCCCCCCATCATTCTTACTACAAAAAGATTGAGGTCTATGTAGCTTATATTGCACTGAACGTACATACCTTGACACACATCTATATGTGTACATACATTCTTTTAGTTTGTTAAAAGGTCTTCACCCTTAGAAATAAACTGAAAACTTTCTACAGTTAAACACTGCATGATACAACACTGCTGGTATAATATTCTTTGCTGATTCTGAGTAAATAAATATTGCCTAGTCTAAAGGTCCTAATCAGAAAATCTGTATGCTATTTTTGTTGTTGTTGTTTGTTTGTTTTTGAGACAAATTCCCACTTTGTAGCCCTTGATAGAGTGTTGTTGCATCATAGCTCACAGCAACCTCAAACTCTTGGGCTCAAGTGATCCTATCACCTCAGCTTCCCGAACAGCTGGGACTATAGGCTCCTGCCACAGTGCCAGGAAATTTTTTTTTTTTTTTTATTGAATGGTAACTATGTACATTAATGCACGTCTGGGGTACAGTGTGGTATTTTCACATACAATCCGAAACATATCCGATGGGTACTTGGGCTTCTTCCATGACCTGGCAATTATGAATTGGGCTGCAATAAACATTCTGATACAAATATCTTTGTTGTAATGCGATTTTTGGTCATTTGGGAATATACCTAATAAAGGAATTGCAGGGTCAAACAGCAGGTCTATTTTTAGTTCTCTAAGTGTTCTCCAGATGTCTTTCCAAAAGGAATGTATTAGTTTACATTCCCAGCAGCAGTGTAGAAGTGTTCCCTTTTCTCCACATCCACGCCAGCATCTCTGGTTTTGGGATTTTGTGATATGGGCTAATCTCAGAGTAGTTTTGATTTGCATTTCTCTGATGATTAAGGATAGTGAGCATTTTTTCATGTATCTGTAGGTCCTGCGCTGATCTTCTTTAGTGCCAGGCTATTTTTAGAGACAGGGTCTCACCCTGGCTCAGGCTGGTCTCAAACTCATGAGCTCAGGCAATCCATCCACCTTGGCTGCCCAGAGTGTTAGGATTACAGGTGTGAGCCACTGCACCTGGCCTATATGCTGTGTTAAATAACACAGTATTAATATAAAATTTGACATTTGATTTAGGGAACATAAGATCAAATAAGTTTGACAGTCTAGAGCCATAGGCATGTATGATGTGCTAATAAAGTCTCCCAGTCATGAGGATTACTTCTTCCATTTGGAAGAGCTTCTGTTGATTGACAGTGAACTGCGCCTTTTCTCTTTGATGCCACTCTTGCTCATAAAATTTCCCATGATGTTGAGGGAACCATGTAGATAAGTAATCTGGCTGAGTATCTTAGTCATTTTTCAGCTTCAGGCAAGCTAAGGGCATGTTTGATGATGAAGTTGAGTTTTTGTTTGTTTGTTTTCTTGTTTGTTTGTAATTTCTGAGTAGATCAAAGTGATTTAGAGAGTGCCTTTGATATTAATACCATTTAGGTAGTTTGAAATATCCCATTAAAAAAAAGATTTGTATTGGCATATTTTTAATTTAGAGAAGAAGACACAATTATATAGAAGGTTAAATTTGGGGTGTGTACATACAGAAGTAGACCACAGAAGAATTTAAAATTTTTAATTTTTTCTCTTTATATATCTCTGGTATAATGTAGATCCTATATATGCATATGGGAATAATTATATACAGAAATGCAGCCTACTTGTTAGCCAGAAAGGATGCCTGAAACATGTGGATAAGCTTGGATATTTGTCTAATGTTAATTGGAATATTGGTTTTCAGTTGAAGATGCCAAATCTTCAGAAAAGTAATTGGATTTAGCTTCCTATTTAGCAAACTACTTCAAATCCCTGAAGCATCTCACATCCGAAACTAATTTTTCTTGATTGTATCAAGTTTAGTCATGAGCAGACTAGGAGTTGAGTTCATTTTTTAATATTTAAAGTATTTTTTGACAAAGTTTCAACACCGTCTGCATGTCTACAAACCTTATTGTTAGGCACGCTAAATGCAGATTTTGCTGAGCTAGTTTAAAAACTGCAAAATGTCTTCTTGAGAGAAATAATTTTTATTCTTTTTTCCTATATACTTAAATTTCAACATAAATTTTGATCAGATTTTAAGAAACAACACAAAAATGGGATATTTCTTATTGCTTTTCATATAAACTTATGTGTATTCTTAATTTACCTCCTTTTGATTCATCCTAGAAAATGTACTTTATGGTGGTTTTGAGTCTTTTTTTTCCTTTTTATTTAATTTTTATTATTATTAAATCATAGCTGTGTATATTAATGCATTTATGGGGTACAATGTGCTGGTTTTATATACCAATTTGAAATACTTACAACAAACTGGTTAACATAGCCAAGTATTAGTGAATCTACATATATTCAATGTGATGTGTCAAAATATTTCAGGATACTAAAAGGAACTCTTAGAAAGAATAGAATACTTGATTAATAAAATTTAGGGATTAAGATACAGTTTAAGACATTGTTCTATCAAATATTTATTGGGCAACTATTATATATAAAGTTCTTCATGATTGGAAGTAGTATATGAAGGTATTTATTATATAATTTATAACCCCAAGGAGCATAACTTTCTTTTATAGATAATAACTATATATTTTGATTGAAATTAATAGTGACTTAATAGGAACTAAATAGCTGAACATATATTATTCTAATATATTTTTTCTATTAGGACCCATCCTGTTAGAAAAAATTCATAGATATGCTTCCATGTCATTTTTATTACTGGACCCCAGACTATTTAGTAAATAAGTACTGACTATACGTTTCAATTGAGGTGGATTTTCAGTCTGGTTTTAGCCTGTCTCTAACTGTTAATCCTAGTTAATCCTAATTAGGTCAGTAGGATTAACTGGCTGACCTAACTACCATTATTTGCTAGTGTGCCCCAGAATGGCATGTTCTAGGTGCTCAGTACATATTTGTTGAACTCTATTGTCTTGCCCCTAGGACAGCTGGCAGTTCTTTAGGGGGCTTCTGAAGGCATGCCTTCTGTTGCTGCCAATAATTTCCTCTGATATCAGTGTATTATTTTGCTGATGAGATGTATATTTTACAACTTACATACCTATATTTATCACTCCTGGAATTAAGTAGTCATTTCAGGTACTGTGGACTGTACTACTTTGCTGTTATTGTATTATAACTATCACATTGCTCTAGAACTCTCAGTTTTGTCATTGGAATTTTTATGATCATTTTGTGCTTGAAAAGCAATTATCATCTTAGAGTAAGAACAGGCTGTATCATCTTTCTGGTGTTAAGTTGCAAGCATTCAAAAAGTTTATGCTTTGTATCATTTGAGGTAAATAATCTCCGTCACTGGATTGTCTCCTGCCTCATGCCTGAGATTTAGTTATCTTTTATCATCAAGTTTGTTGTTGCCTTTTTTTCATATTATAAAACTATAAAATAAAAGGGGAAATTGTTCTTTTATCCAATAAATTGTTCTTTTATCCAAGTCACGTGGGGACAGTGGATGAGATAGAGCAAAACCTGACACTGAAGCCTCTTTGTACCTTTTTCCTTTTATGTAGATAGAAAAGAGTAGGGACATTTGCTTTCCTGATGGTTTCTTTCTAGAGACCATTTGTCTACACTTACCCAATAGATATTTATTAGAGTCCACCAGTCAGGAGTCAGGGAGGAACACAAAATATATTTGAAATGGTTGGTCTTCTCAAGAAGTTTCCAGTCTGGTTGGGAGATGGGCCATGCACCCCAATTGCTGCAACAGGCACAGCATTTTAATGTGGTGGTTAGATTTGGGGTCTAGTCCACAAAGCTTCTTAAAACTTTTATTGTGAACAATATAATAACCCCTCATAAGTCTATTATTTTCTACTAGTTTTTCATTTCAAATGTGCACTGATTTAGTTTTGGCACTTTATGGGCTAAAAGAGTCTTCTGAGGACTAGTTTATGAAATAAACACAGTTTATAGCATTGTCTCACTGGGGAAATTCTTTTCGTGGGCTTAAATACCCTACTAATAAACACACTTTTGAATGTTGTAATTCATTTAAGTTGGAATCCTCCTCCTTTTAGAATTTCATATTCTAGATGTAAGGCATTGCAGTGGACCTTAGTCATCTTGTCCAACCTTCTATTGGGCATAGGAACTTTTTCACTTAATGCAATCTAAGATTACACTAAAAAATAGTTTTCATCTCTTACACTAATTTTGAACTATTAGTTGTGTTTGCCTAAAATGTTGAGTTGAGAAAGATTCTGAGGTTCTATTCAGGTTCTAACATAGAGGTTGTCAGAGCTGTGTAGTCTGTCAAAGTCATGGCAATTAAGAATGTCTTGGTTTTAGTGTATGTCTGACTGTAAGAAAGGAGATTTTCTGATTAACCAGAGTGAGTTTTCAGAGTAAATCTATGGAAACAAAAGTCTTAGTACCATTTTCTCTTTCTAATGGCTAATCAATCCTTCATTCAGCCAAGTTCTTTGGGAACTTCATCAAAAGATTAGAGAACAGAAGATAGAGCATGTATTGAGGGGAGATAGAAACAACACGGTTTCTACTAACATACTTTATTTTGTTTTTGAGTTTGAGCACCTTCCCCTTTACCAAAGATTAAGCACAGGTGATTGAGACTGTATGTGGCAATGTGCAGCCACTAAGTTCTAGGTTCTTTGTGGCCAGGGATCATGTCTGCCTTATTCACTCTACCAAGCATAGTGCCTAGCATAGGATAGGCACTTCAAAGTTTATAGAAAAAATGTGAATATAGCCCCTGATATCTTGGGAGGAAATTCAACTAGCTCTTAATACTTGCTGAAGCAGCATGATACTGGTTTTTCTAGATGCTTAAGCAGGTTTTTGATCATAAATGTGTTAAGTTAATGGACAGATCTGTGTGTTCATTCATTGCTGGTTGTGATGTGGACTTTAAGATTTGGGGAGCGTATTCAGGATGGACAATGTGCCACTTCTACAGAAAGCCTCCTGGTCAGCAGATTGATGATGTATATTCACCGCTGACCATGAGGAGTAAGAACTGATCATGCAAAGACTTTCTTCTTTGAGGAACTGAGTGTGTGGTCAGTGTCTGGCATTGCAGCTTCTTGCAATGCAATTCTGAAGCTCAGGATTGTGTTCCATTCGTTTTTGCCAAGCTTTGGAGGCAGGTCATGAAGGGTCTTTTCACAGGGGAAACCATTTTTGCTCAATTAATTGGATGAAAACAAAAAGTTGCCCCCATGCCCTGTGGTTATTGCTTTACAAGCAAGAGATTTGGATTGAATTGCTGGCTCCCTAGGTCGGTGGGGACAGGAATGCAGTGGTGGCTCCGCCCATGCAGAAAGCATCTTGCAGCCACTTTTCTGGTTGACTAAATAGGGGAGAAAGTAACCTTGCAGGAGAAGCCTTTTCCAGCCTAGGGAAGTATTAAGAAGAAATTCTGGGAATATGCTAAGAAAACTCCTTAAAATTTTTTTGATCCCTTTTAAAAGAGGAGCAACAAAACTTGCCAATTCGATGGCAGACCCAGAGTCTTTCATGTCACAGTGTGTCCATTTACTGCAGCATTTAGTAGGCCAATAATTCCTCTAGCTTGAAATAGTTAACAAGCATACCTTGCAGTCCTACTTTTATTTTCTGCTCCCTGTAGCACTTAGCAAAATCCCATTATGCAATTGGGCAGTATTAAATGTTAAAAAGTTAATTTGTTCTGCATTCCATTAAAATTACACTTTTTTTCATGTTCATTGGTCCTTACATCTTGTTTAAAACCTATAATTTAAGCTCACACTGCAGTAAAGTCTTAAGTAACCTTTTGCCCTTGCTACCTTAATTATTCTTTATCACACACATTATTTCAGGAGGATTGTGACAACGGGTTAACTATTTGCTAGTTAATGAAAATATCTGTCACTTAAAAAACAAAACATGGACTTGAAGTTTTAATTAAATTTGTACATCAGTAATAAAATAAAATGTACCTTTTATTGAGGAAAATAGCTTTTACAAGTGTTGCTTGCTTTCTTTCTGACATAACCATGCTTTGGTTAAGGCCACACAATTGATTAGGTGGTTAATGGAAATGGGGAGCCTGTTTTCATTTTAAAGTATTAAAACATTTGCTCTTCAAAGGTAATAGTTTTCTAATTAATTTTCACATCATATAAATATGCTTAGAGATTATAACATAATAATTAAATGTTGTGAAACCAGATCTAAATGGTAGTGTGGCAAAAGTGCCTCTTATTACTTGCTTACATGTGTGTTAGATAAAATTTTTTTTAGTATTTTTTTCTAACTTGAAGTGAATAAATAATAAATAACTTTAGGGAGTTAAATTTCCTGAAACTATGCTAAATATCTTAATATTTGGCCTGTTTTTATTTAATAACAAGTATACTCCATTAAAAATCACCAGGTTCAGCTAGAATATTACTGACAATTGCAAACTTTATTCTCAGCAATATAGAGTGTCTGACATATGAAGCCCTTAAGATTACCTTGGGATTTTTTTAGCCTAGAGAATTTATTTCCTCATATAACATCAAAAAAGAAATGAGGGGTAGGGAGTAGAAGAAAGACCTGAACAGATCCTGAGAATAATGGAATTTTAGAGTTTAAAGAAGTCTTGGAAATTACATTGAATTACTTCATTTTACAGAAGAATAAAATGAAGTCTCAATTATTTAATGACTTGCCCAAAGTTCTTCAATTCTTAATAGCTGTGATGGGATAAGAACTGTGGTCTCTCCCCAAGTGCCCATCGACCCATGAATGGATTAATAAATCGTGGTATATGTACACCATGGAATATTATGCAGCCTTAAAGAAAGATGGAGACTTTACCTCTTACATGTTTACATGGGTGGAGCTGGAACATATTCTTCTTAGCAAAGTATCTCAGGAATGGAAGAAAAAGCATCCTATGTAAAAAGCCCTACTGTGAAACCAATTTATAGCTTTCATATGAAAGCTATAATCCAATTATAGCCTAAGAAGAAGGGGAAAGGGGTGAGGGATGGGGGAGGATGGGTGGAGGGAGGGTAATTGATGGGACCACACCTACAGTGCATCTTATAGGGTACATGTGAAATTTACTACGTGTATTATATAAATGTCTTAACACAATAACTAAGAAAATGCTGTGAAGCCTATGTTAACTAGTTTGATGAAAATATTTCAAATTGTATATAAAACCGGCACATTGTACCCCTTGATTGCATTAATGTACACAGCTATGATTTAATTAAAAAAAATTGAAGCATAATATACATAAAGATAGACTCAAAAAAAAAAAAAAGAACGGGGATCTCCTATTTGAGAGATTTGGGGGTTTATGTGGTTTTCAATCCTGACTTCACGGCTTACCACCTTTGTGACCTAGGGAAGGTTGTTGAAAGTCTCTGAACCTCAGTTTCTTCTTTTGTAAGATGGGGATGATTTTCTGTCTTGGGAACATTGTGACATTTCATGAGATAATGGGTTTGATGAGCTGGTTCAGTGTCTGACTCTTCTAAATGCTTAAGCAGTACAGACTTCCTTCCTTTCACCAGGCCACTGTCTTCTGTATGTTACACTGTCATCTTACAGCAAGTCATTTTCAAAACAAGACCCTGGCTGCTATTTTGGTGGTGAGGTCTGGGTTTGCTGCCAGCCCAGCACAGACACCTGGATGCACTAGTATGCACTTGACTTGTGATGATACTTACGGTGATACTATTGGAAGCCATGCTGAGGCCATTTGGCAGGTGCTTTGGTTCCATGGCCCATGGACTCCTGTGTTCTGCCACTCTTGTTTTATAGTGCAGCAGAGAAATCCACAGAGAGAGAAGTGATTGATGCTAAGAAGCCTGCTGATTTTTTTTTTTTTTTTGCAAAAGAAATGTTCCATGGAAACTTTCCTTGTGAACCCTCTTCGAGAGATTTATGCAGATTATAAAGTCAAAAGAAGGGGTCATTCCAGACTTTTCTTTCCAGCCAGAGAGGCCAAAACATAATTTTTGCAGGTATTAGTAAAAATTGAGAAGTATTTTGTGTATGCTGGGATTCTGGCCAACATCTGTGTTTGCAACTCCCAAGATGAGGCTAAGGTGAAAGTTTTTCCTTGCTGCCCACAGAAGATTGTTGAAATAAGCCGCCTGTGATTGTTTTCCATTGCATCTGTCTTACCAAGACCTCTCTAGACACTGTTTTGCAGAATCTTTGGCCAACACAAATTGATTTGCTTTTCACTGAAAGAACTTCATACTGTAGGTGTGTTTGGGAGGAAGAAGTAAAAGAGTGAAAACTAAAGCACTGGTAGGTAGATAAAGCAAGTGTAAGTCATTTGGCTATTCCCTAACAAATTGCAAAATTGCTTGCTTTAATTTGGTGAGAATTTTTTTAATGTAATGAATGCCTCGGCAAACTTTGAGCCCAGTTAGGTAGGTATATCCAAGGAATTTACAGCAACACTGACAGGATTGAAGGTAGGTCTTTGAATTTCTTTAGAAGAAATGAGAAAAGATCTAGCTCTTAGGAAGTACAAAACATACATTATTTTAAAAATACTTTCTCTACCATATTATAATCAGCTATTGTAGGTATAGCCATTTATTACTATGTGAGCATGATGATACTCCCTGCGTATGTTTGTAACCTATATCCCTTTTATTAGATAAAAATATTCTTGATTATTTATAAAAAGGTGTAAACCTCCATGAGAACGTTTTAACTGGATGCGGCAAAGACCTACCTATACTTTATTGATCATTTTTTTTTTTTGCAGAACATCAGGGAATGTTCCAGCAGAGTGCAGCAAAAGCTAGTTATTGCAAAACATACTCTTGTCTTTCTTTTGTCTGTCTGGAATGTGGAGATATTGAAGAAGTTCAGATTTAAAAAATGATGGAAGCAAATAGTAGAGATCCCGGAACAAAGCTCCATGTGTCCCTCCACCCCCATCCTCTGAGAAGACCTCAAACAAGAAAAGCTTCTTCTAATTTACTGAGTAACACCAGTCTTTCTTAAAGAAGGGACATGGTAGTAGCTCTAGATAACACTTAAAAATTATCATGGTGTTTTGCTTTTACTTACAACTTTTTAAAAGTACACAAGTATTAAATATCAGAATTCTTTATGAGAAAATAGAGATAAGAGAAGAAAATAAAAATAAACATTACCCTAACCCCACTGCCCAGAAAGAAGTAATACTTTAAATTTAATTTATATCTTTCCAGATTTATGAATTGCTATACTGTGTATAAATATAAATAAGAAATAGAAATATTTTTAAATGGGGTCTTATGGTACATAGAATTTGAAAAGTGCTTTTTCCCATGGAAATATAAATCATATATATATATATATATAGTTTAGCTACTGTAGCTTTTAATAAATATAGTTACTCTAACTGCTGGTTTCAGTAATGTTTGTATGGTATGCCTTCTGCCTTTCAAAAAAAAGTGTGGCATACAGCTTCACAGTAACATGTAAATAATTCATTTCAATTTGTGAATAAATATTATTCTGATGCAGACCACTGTATATTTGATGTGGACCACAAGGAATAAATATTTACCATTGTAGATTAGCTGATTTTTCTTTCTGTTGGTGATTTACTTTAAGAAGTTTTCCTTTCTAACTTCTTTTCTCTTTTTAGAGAAAGAGTGATTTTTTTGAGTAGTATGTGATTACATAGGGATGATACTTTAAATTTGGTGTTTTTAAAAATATTGGTTACATAGGAAAATAGATGCCCAATTTTTTTTTTTTTGCTTTCTATCTGCCAGAATTCAATTACTTTTGATTGTCCTGCTTTAAATAACTTATGCTTATATACAATAACTTAAAAAAAGAAGCATGAAAGATTATAATTAGCTTTCAACAGAGATTTTTTAATGTAATTAATAAATGCTAACTATTCAGTCTGCATATAAGCACATCTATTTAATTGTGTCTAGCACAGGAATGTCTTGGAAGGAATCCTGACTCTGAGAACTTAGAGTCAACGACCAAGTCAATGACCCTTCCACTCGAAGTGAGTGCCAGGCTGGGGCAGTGGTCATAGTGAATGCCTGGGATCTCAACACTTGCTGATTCAGGAGCTAGGAGGTCAACAAAGTGGGAAGCTGTAGCCAGATTAGAGACGTTATAGATGCTACCCTCCGAGGTGCTGGGCACAGGCCCGACTGTGCAATAAGATTGGCTACAAAAGCACAAATGTGACCAGATTTGTAACAAAGAATATTTGCCTCTGCTGCTGGGGACAGGAGCAGCCTTGTGCCAGTGGGAACACAGTCGGGAAGGCATGCTGAATCAGGATGCACCCTGCTTCTCAGAGCAGGGTCTAAGATTAAGTGGGCCTTTTATACAGTGTGTAAGAATATGCAGATGTAGGGGGAAGCAAAGTATAAAAAAAAATCTTGTGGTGTTTTAGCAACAGAGTTTTCAATGTCAGTAAACTTCAGAAATAATACGTGCCCTAGAAAATAAAGGCCCAGGAATAGCCAATTTACAAGAATGAGTATGCAAGGACATTCAGAGGCCAACTTTAGTTTCTGATCCTACTTCAAGGATGAAACTTGAAGTTAAAAGATTTGGCTTTAAGCCTCCTTATAAACCTTGTTTTAATAATTGGGGTAAGCAGCCACCAGGGGGCAGCCATGATTTGCTTAAAATTATGAACCTGTCAAGCTTTCTCCCAGGTGGAAAAGTGAAAGGACCACTTTTATTCCTTTTTGAACTAAAATAATATGAAAAGAAAGTTCAGTAAAATTTACAAAACTTAGAATTAATCTTTTGACTTGGTTTAAAGATAATTTTTTTTGAGTTTTCAGCCACTCAATGGCATTTTTTGGTGTGTGTCAGCAATCAGCAGCAATCTTTTTTTTTTTTGAAACAGAGCCTCAAACTGTCCCCCTGGGTAGAGTGCTGTGGCATCAAAGCTCACAGCAACCTCAACTCCTGGGCTCAAGCGAGTCTCCTGCCTACGCCTCCCAAGTAGCTGGGACCACAGGCACCCACCACAACGCCCAGCTATTTTTTGGTTGTAGCCGTCATCGTTATTTGGCGGGCCTGGGCTGGATTCGAACCCGCCACCTTAGGTGTATGTGGCTGGTGCCTTAGCCACTTGAGCCACAGGCGCCAAACCAATCAGCAGCAATCTTTCTCAGACTTGACATTAACTAATGATGACGTTTGTTTTTCTCATCTCCTTGTAGTTAGAAAAAAGGCATAATATGTCATGTATATTACATTCTTTAATTTTTAAATTTTATCTTTTTGATTTTTGTGCTTGAAGATTAAGCACTTACAGCAAGGTGATATAAGGAAGATCACAGGAAACCACCTTGGCTTATCATTTCCAAAGAATAGAGAGAAAATTGCTCTCTATTTTTATAAAAAGAATTATCCCTTTCCCAAAGAGCCATTTTCTTCCACCAGCAAGATGCTGCTTGCAATGAACACACTTGATGCTTCAGTCATTCTAGAATTTGCCTTGATTCAATCTAGACGGGAGTACTTAAAAATACAGATTCCTGATCCTCATTCTGGATTTACTGAATTTCAAGGGAGGAGGGATACTGTTTAAAAGGTTTCTTGGTAATTCTCATGCAAGGTCCAGGAAAATGCCTGGCAACCTTCTTTCTTGTAATATGTGAGAACTATACTAGTAGGAGAGTATCTCAGAACTAACTTTTAAAAAAGTTCTCAGTATCACAAGCAAGTATTTAAAAATATTGAATAAGGTTTTAGGCAGAGGTTTTTAACACAATTTTGTACAAAATTTTAGTTTACAGGTGTAATTTTAATAAAATTTCTTATTTGGGAGTTTCTCCTTCACACTAATGATCATAAAATTATAAGATTTGCTTTTTTAATTTTGTAAATGGAAATTTACTTTCTTGTTTAGCTGCTATTCAAGAAAGATCTAGAATTCCAGAGTGATAGAATTTCCTTTTATAACTTAAGAGATTTGATCACTTTGAAAATAACAGATGTTTCACCATTATATTATGATAAAAAATTAAAAAGTACTTTAGGATTATAGGATGTAAATTAATAACTGATAAATATTCACTAACCTCTCCTAGAAACTAGGAAATAAAGGGGAAATGATCACATTCTAGTTGACAGATAAGAAACTGAGTAATGAGGAGGCAAACCACTTCTCTAAGGACGTTCTAATATACAGTAGAATACTAGATTATTTTGATTTCTATGCCAATTTGTTATTGCCCATTATGCTATAATTGGAAAAGTTCTCCTCCCTTCCCTACCCCATGTCTAAACTTAGAGACTGTTTATAGATCCAATTGTCAAGTCTTTTATACCCAGACCTCACTTTATCCAGTAAGTTAACCTTAATTATTTTAAAACATGATGGTAATACAGAGGGAGTCTGGTCAAGTGATGGATGAATCAAAGAAATGGATGCCAGCTTGCCTGTCAGGTCTCCCTTGCTCAAAAGGCCCAGAAACTAATGGCATTGTGAGAAGAGTTGGAAGAAATGGGGGTTAAGAAACTTCTTTTGGGACTTAATCAGACTAACTTGACATTTCCTTAACTTTGAAATACCAAGCAGGCCTCACTGTATTTTATTTTGGTATTGAGCTTCAGATAAGTAAGCCAATGTCTTTTGCCACTTGCTTATAAGATCCAGCTTGGCCTTTCAGTGGTAACCATGTTAAGGGAGAAAAAACTAAAGAAAGCACAAACACGGGAACTTTGAATTAGTTCTTCTAAACAAATGTGGATCTAATTTTTACATTAAACAAAAACGAAAAGGAATACTGACTTTGGGTAACATTTATCAAATTTAGACTGAAATAAACCTAGAGCTTTATAAGGTCCAGTTTGTGGAGTAAAATATTGGCATGAGGAGAATGGAAATATCGCATGTAGGAAAATGTACGAGAGTAGAAATAGGGAAGGAAAAATCACTAGTCATGACCCAATGTTACTACAGCCACACCAGCTTACTTATAGGAATCCAGTGTGTTACAACAAAGAGGGCTCTGTAAATGCACCATGATAAAAATGGCTAATGCTTATAATAGCTGCTATTTTTTGAGCATTTACTGAATGCCAGCTAGTGCTGACTACCTACATTATCTCAATTATTTTTAAGGGTTCTGTTGTTTGGAGGGATTCTGCAATCTTTTGCCCTCAATCATTTAATACCTCTAAAAAGCATGTTTAATGTAAACACTTCCTTGTGGATTTGAGGTTTTAGGAAATAAATGGGAAAATATTAGCTAACCCTGTGCAACAGAGAATGATGGTATTAGGCATATGGTATAAACTCTCCTGAGATTTCCCAAACTGTGATCCAAGGAATATTCCTCTGGGATAGGTATTAAGAGGTGGCCTATGAAAAATGAATTTTGAAACACTGTATTCGGTATCTTCTTACTGGAAATTGACTAAGCCACATTGTGTTATTAAAGGCTCTGAAAGGTTCTGCTCTAAATTAACTTTTTAAAAATTTCAAGTTAATATCAGGGTACAAATGTTTAGGTTACATTGTTTTCAATTCTAGGGTAAAGTTCAAGTTGTAGTTGAGCCATTTATCCAGAGGTGTGCTGAACACTCTTACATTGGGCGAGATCCTGCCGGTTGCTCTTCCTCCTCCTTCTCCCTTCTTTTTCCTCCCCCTTCCCATCTCCCTTGCTAGATATATCTGGTTTTTTTTCTTTCACAGATATATCTGGATGTATAGTTGTTTATATATTGGTGTCATATTAGTATTGATTACGTTGGTTACTGTTTTTCTATTCTTGAATATTTTACTAAGAAGAATGTGTTTCAACGCCATCCAAACACAAAAGATATAGTCTCCATCTTTTCTTGTGGCTGGATAGTACTCTGTGGTAGTCATATACCACATTTAGTTAATTCAGTCATGGTTGATGGGCACTTCCATGTCTTGGCAATTTTGAATTGTGAATTATGAAGATCAGTGCACTATTGGCTTGAGGTTAGGGTGACCATGTAGTTACATTTCAAACTAGACATTTTGGAGGAGAGAGAAACAATGTTAGTAATTGCACCCAGACAGCAGGTATGTATAGTCCAGACTGTCATAGTAAAGCCGGGTATGTGGTCACTCTACTTGGGTGCAAATGAAATACTTAAGAATAGGAGTAGATTGTAGGATAGATTGCAGTCACGGCTGAGCAGCTGAATTTTGACAGGTGTGGTTCTAGGGTATTATCTCCCATTGAGTCAATATGTTGAATTCAAATAGTTTTAAATATTTTATTATGCTTTTAAAAGCATTTTGTTGCCAAAGTAGACCCACCCTTATTGACAGTTCCAATATAGATAAAATGGATTACTGCACATCCTTTTCTCACACCTCAGTGTTTTATGGATTTCCAGAACTTAGTGTAGTCCAAAGTAAAGGGAATATTTATGACATTTTTAAAGCAAAACAGGAGAAAATTATCCTCCTCTCTCTTCTTCCACACCCTCGAACTGAAGAACATGATTGACTTGGCTTTATAGGGCCTACATTCCTCATCTAAATGAAACCCAGCTGAGGATGGAAAATTGCAACACTATCTTGTCCTCCCAATGTGAGTGACAAAGGATAAAAAACTATTTTCCTTGACTCCCTTTTCAGTGGAAGTTACAGTACTTAATATGCAGATCTATATTAACTCTTAGTTTTCTTGTTGTGGTTTGTATGTAGTTGTTAATTAGCTTCTACAGAGTATTGTGTAGTGGTTTTCAACTGATTTTTCTCTGTTGTACTACTTGTTAGAGATTTTTTGGCATCAGTGTTAGGCCAGCTTTGTGAATACATTTTATTGCATGTTTTCATATTGAAACTTTTCTCTGATGATAGCAATTAAAATGTTTTACTCTATTATTGTAGTAAAAGTAAATTATTAAAGATTAATGTTTTTGTGAATCATGACAATATTCTGATTTACATAGCTTGTGTTAACTAACACTGAAAATGTTAATGCTAACTTCAGTGATTTTATACTATTTCTAAATCAAATGTTTTTTAAATACCTCAAATAGACATATAACACATGTATAATAATATAATAAAATATACATAGTAATTTTTAAAATTCTAAATCTAGACTCTTGTAGAATATACTACAAAAAACTTACTGAATTAGTTTAGTCCAGCATTTCCCAAACTTAGACACTGCTTTTTTGGTGTCTCTTAACTTTATATAGAATGCTAGAAGCACACTTTAGAATACATGCCTAGTTTTCTTTTCTTTCTTTCTTCTTCTTTTTTTAATTCCACCTTATTTGTTGCATCTCCTTTTCTTTCCTAATTTTGTGTTGCCCTCCCTCTCTTTCTAAGTAGTTTTTGCCTCAGAATTAGAAGAAGAAATTAGACTGGAAAACTTATTTATCAAAGTTACTCTAATTCTTTATACTATGAATCTTTTAATCTCCTTTTTCCAGAGAAAAAGGTTTAATTTGATTTGTTCCTTTTCAAACTTTTTGCTTGAATGTTTGCATCATTAATTTTTATTCTTTTTCTTTTGGGGACACTGAAGGCATTTAAGGTTATGAATTTGTCTTTGAGTGCAGCTTAGCCAATATACTGCATTTAAGTGTAGTGAAATTTTGTCTGTTGAGTTTATAGCATAGTACCTGGAGTGTAAAGGAGTTTGACCATGCAGGGTTTATCTTTATTATTTTTGTGAATTTACACATATAATTTCAATTTTGATTTCCCTTTGACACAGTAATTGTATGGCAGCTGTTTAGGGGAGTAATTTTCTTGCCAAATGGCACAATTTAAATACTTACGATTTTCTTTATTTTTATTCAAGCTTCATTTTCTGAGACCAGCTAAAGGGAGGCTTGTCTTTAGGAAGTTCTAAGTCCTCATTAGCATGTGACCCATCTTTTTCTTTTATATGAAATTGTCTTTTTCACATAACATCAAATCAATTAAAAAATTGGTACAGTGTGTGTTTTCCTTGCACCAGAGAGAGTGGTACCATGACGGGTCCAATCTGGGTTGCTTGCCCATATGTTCAGGTCTGTCAACAACAAGAACAACATAGGTGCTTAGCAACTAAAAAAGGCAGTTAAAAAACATGGTATCAGCTTCCTTATACCAGTTGGAATGAGTTCCAACTAACTGGAACTCATTCATGCATTCATTCATTCATTCATTTTTTTCAACAAATATTGAGGGCCTTCCCTGCCAAGTAATATTCTAGGTGCCTGGAATTTATCAGTGAACAAAAGAAAATTCACAGACTTCGTGAGCCTTAAGTTCTACTTATGCTTTTCTTATATATTTGTTAATCATTGTATCTGTCTTCATTAGATATAAGTTTCTTACAATCAGCAGTTTGGTTTTATTTTCTCCTGTATTCTCAGCATCAAGAAAAATAGCTGGTATATAGTAGTATCTCCAGAAATGTTTGCTATATAAAGAAAACTTGGGTGATACTCCTAGGTGGATGAGAAGTCTTATTTCCTTTTTCTTGCCTGGTCACTTAATATGAAGAGATCTCCCCCACGCTCCCCCCAGCTAAACTGAATTTGAGAACTCATCTTAGAAAAAGTGCTACATACCTCATTGCTGAATATCACTACAGTAACCTTGAGATACTCCCCTTGACTGACATAATTGTATCTCTTTAGACAGTGACTGCAGTGATATTCAGCAATCAGGTATGTAGCATTTTTTCTAGGATGAGTCAGTGAACTTAATAGTCCGACCTTGTACGATATATTGTTACTGAATAGACCAAGACAGAAGCAGAGCTGTATGTTTAGTAGAATAAATGTCTACCTCGTATATGGTAGACAATTGGTAAATATTTTTATCTTGCATTGATTTGTAACCGCGTATCTTAATATGTACTTTTGAGGGTGTTTACAATGAGGTAGTAGAAAAGAATTAATTGAGCACACTTGCTAGATACTATGTCAGTCAAAAATCTCATTCTACATGTACTTATAAAGATCCCCAAATAGAAAATATTTTGTAATATTCCGAAGAAACTTATTCTGGTTTGTCAAATATTTGTGTCAGAAATTTTTTCTTTTTGTTTTAGAGGCGCGACCTCACTCTGTTGTCCAGGCTGGAGTGCTGTAGTTACTATTGCAGCTCACTGCAGCCTCAAATTCCTGGGGGCACATGATCTTCCCACCTCAGCATCTTGAGTAGCTCAAACTACAGCACCGTGTCATCATGCCTAATTTTTTATTTAATTAATTAGCAATTAATCATGGCTAATTTTTTATTTTTAAATGTGGGGTCTCGCTATGTTGTCAGGCTGGTCTTGAACTCCTGGCCTTAAGAGATCCTTCTCCCTTTTTCCCCAAAGTGCTGATATTACAGGCATGAACCACTGCTCCTGAGCCTGGGACATTTTTTTAATTACTCTCAAAAATCTTTATTTTTCAGTATAATTTCATTATAATGTGATTTATAAATTTCCTGTTTCTTTTATAATAAACCTGAAGTGTACCATAGGAAACTAGCTGATATCATTCAAATCAAGGTATCCTTTTTGTTTAAAATATTAAGCTATTAAGATAGTTTTTTCTGTTTTCTTCCTTGTTTTAGAGGAATGAATTTAGGAGAAAAAGTGCCCCTGGAAAATTAAATTTGTATATGTTATTCAAATGGAGGATAATTTGAAATAAAGCTGTATCATTTTTATTAGGCCTATAGAACAGTTACTTATGATCATCTGTAGACAAGTTTTTGTGGTATTTTTTTCCTAAGCTATTTTCTCCCATTTGTATAAGATAGGGAATGCTATGCCCTAAGAGTTCCCTGCATGATTTTAAAGTTAAGGGAGTTTTTACATTCTAGTATCTTCTCCCGTTCATTCTCTCTTGAGGCACTGATCTATAATTCAGATCCTTAGTTGAAAAGGAACTGACATACAGGTGAATAAGAGAGGGCTTATGTATTCCATAAGGCATGTTCCATCAATCACCTAGGCTAAAGACCAAATCATTTTCTTTAGTACCACATGCTAGAAGATCCTTGATTTAAGAATATGGATAATGTGGGCTATAATTAACTCTTTCGTATGTTTTATTTCTTTTGTTTCAACATATACTATGTAATTCTATGCTTATTGCAAAGATGGCGCAATTCAAATTTTTTATTTCCTAGTATCACAAGTCTTTTATTGATGAGTATACATAGTTACATGGAAACGTGTATATTAATCAATAATTTACCTTCAGTTACAGTCATCTGTATAATGTGTTTCCTTGGATACATTGCTGGTAGAACACACTTTGGCAGTGAGAAAGCAACAGTTGTTATTGATTTTGCATTCTTTTGGCGGAGTTACAATAATTCTCCCATAACCTAATCCAGTAGAGATATTATATGGATTGCTATACTGTACTTGCATTTGAAATTTCTTCCTCTGTTTTTATTCTGTGTATTTTCCATCAGCTTGTGACATTGTAACATTCATTAGTGTAAGTAATGTATTATTCATGCCATTCTTGTTTCATTCCATTAGTGCTATCAGCATTAAAGTTCTGTCTAAAGAGGTACAATTATGTCAAATGCTCTCTGGATCAGCTTGTCCTATTTTGCATTTGTTTCATATTCCTAAAAGAGAGTTCTTTTGTAGAGTGTATATTTTTATTTTGTTGGTGTGATGGAATCAAGTAAAAGGCTAATATGAGGCTGATATAAACAAAACCTTTTAAATAATTTTATTTTATAAGTAATTATTTTATAAAATTTGAAAATTTTGGAATTTATAAAAATTGCAATATAGGAGGATGAAAATAAAATCATCTGTATTTTCATTACTCTATTGACATGTTGTTCTTGCCTTCTAATCTTTTTTATTATTTCTTAAAAAGTTGAGTTTAGAGGGCGGTGCCTGTGGCTCAAGGGGTAGGGTACCAGCCCCATATGCCAGAGGTGGGAGGTTCAAACCTGGCCCTGGCCAAAAAAAAAAAAAAAGTTGAGTTTAGGTATATATACAGTTCAGTTTTGAATACTTATTTTTTAAGGATTATATCATACATATTTTGCCATGTATTAACACTCTTAAACATTAATTTTTTAATGCATTTGTAACAATTGTTCATATTATTATATCGTTTTCAACCGTTCTTAATTATCAAGTATTTGTATTTTTACATGGTTTTATTTTTATCAATAATGATACACATCTTTGTTTATAAATCTTTGCCTCTATATCTGATTATTTCCATAGGGATACATTTTTAGAAGTGAAGTGATTGAGACAAAGCATACAAGCATTTAAAAAGCTCTTCATACATATTGCCAAACAACTTTGCAAAAATCACTGAACCATTACCTTCTGTTTGGTTAAAAAAAAAAAAACACAGTCCGTGTGATTTAGCTTATGTTGCTGTAGTCATTTCTTATGTAATGTATATCTGTTTTTTTTGTAATGTATTCATTAAAATAGGCGAGTTAGGACAGCATTAGATTATGAAAATAAGCAAAGAACAAAGCTGCCTGCCATTTTGGTGGACCATCTTGGAGTGACTTTAATTGCTAGATTCTTAGCTACATGTGTGAAAGGAATATGGTGCAGATCCAAGTATTCAAACAGATAACAACAGTTCTTGAAGTCTTCAGTGGAAAAATTAGAGCTTCTGTCTGCTGCTGTATAAATAATGAGATTTTATTGTGTTTTGCTTATGCTTTTACCTTATTCATAGAACCGTTGCTGGCGAGTTTTTTAATTCATAATTATGTCAAAATCCAAGTCTAGTAATATGATCAAGACAAGTTTCCTTTGACATAACATACCTGCTCATTTATTTATTGGATCCCTAGGAATGGGACCTAAAATGTACAGTGACGGTCATTACATAATATTATATGAATTTAGTGCATTATTGCAGCTTTGATATCATCAAAATACACAGAAAATACTAGGTTCAAAGGAAATGTTTTAATTAGTGTGTTCTGACTCCATTATTTCATTTTAAACCTCCAACTCTTGGGCTTAAACAATTCTCTTGCCTCAGCCTCCCAAGTAGCTGGGACTACAGGTGCCTGCCACAACACTCGGCTATTTTTGGTTGCAGTTGTCATTGTTGTTTAGCAGGCCCAGGCTGGGCTCAAACCTGTCAGCTTTGGTGCATGTGGCTGGCTCCCTACTCAGTGAGCTGTGGGCGCCAAGCCCTTTTTACTTTCTTGGTAAACTTATTGATGGTGAAGGGAGAGAAGGAGCATAAGAATTAGCAGAATACTGGTGTCATTTCAAAATTCTGTCTATAAAATGAATTGGCTATATGACCTTTGTCAAGTTCTGGATACTTTGTAAGTACCAGTTGCTCATCTGTTAATAAGAAGACATTACCTCAAAGATTTAATGGAATGATGAGTGAAATGCCCCTTTTATAAAAATTCCTTAAAAGTTGTTTCTTTCTTGTCCTCGTATGTAAAATATGTGGAGGGTTAGGGCTAGAGTAAGAACTCTATTGAAAAGCACCAAATCCATTAAGCTTGCAACATGTAGAAAAGTAATGCTTTCAAAAATGTTTTTGTCCTTTCTTTGCAATATAAAGACATCAGTATATATTGAATTAAATGCCAAGCTTAATATGTGGGTTGACAACATCCTGTGTTCCCAGCTGTTGGAAACAAATTATGCTATATTCAGGAATCATAGTATTAAAGATGATATAAAATTGCAGTATATATTCATTGTGGAGATGTATTTTCAATAAAAGCCATTCAGTTGGTTCCAAGAGGATTTGGTGTGTTCTCTTGTGACACTGAGTTTTTGGTCTCTTGGGCTTTTATTGTATGAAAACTCAGGTGCTCAGAGTTATTAGTGTGATTTGGCTGCTCAAGACAGTGAAGCCAGGGTGCTGTGAAGAGTTCATAACACATTTTGGGGGCTAAATGATGATTACAGTTTTCACTTTGTTATTATTAATGATTGATATAATATTCCTTTGATTGGTGTCACAACTTTGTGTCATCTAACTTGTAAACTTCAGTTGATCATTGTTCAGAAAGTTAGTTTCCTAAGGATTATATAATTGACCCTTATAATTACGTGATTTATAATATCAGACTCTCATACTAGAAATTATGAATAAAAACATTCAGTTTTCAAGTCAAACCAAGTGTTGGATTCACTGAAATTATTTAAGATCATTTTGTTTGTTAAGACCCTACTCCACTGCCAACTCCCAGTGAAGCTAGGCCATAATCTTTGCCATCTGGGCTTTTTAGATCCACCTTGATCATGGCATTTATGACATTGCATTGAAATCATTTGACTATATATCTGTTTTGTTACCAAAGCTGTGAGCTTTTTAAGGGAGAAGACCTGCCTTCAATGATACCTCTAAGTATTAGTAAGTGTCCCCATTGTTAATAAATGCCAGATAAATGTTTTCTAAATGATCTTGAATTAACTTATACATGCAATACTATATAAAGCATTCTAGTTATAAAGCACTGGTGGTCTGAGATCATTTCTGTGTAACTTGACTTGTAACTGTGACATAATTTATTTAACATGAATTTGGTGGTGAGATTTGCACATGAGTGAGGAAATTTAATATATGATTTAAAATACCAGGGATTAAATAAAGGAAAAAGAAACAGCCTACAGCTTTTAAGTGTCTATTGGACCAGCCTTCTGGAATCTATCTCTGTCCATCACAGGCTTGTCTCTGCTTTAGACCCATCTCAAGTATTAAAGCCTTGTCTAGAAGGATAATTAGAAACCGTCTAATTCAGGTTATTTCTGTTGAGATAAATTGAGTTAGGATAAACCAAAGCTTGCCTTGGCATTAACCTCTTTAGAGTCAGAGCAAGGCTTACACTCTGTGAAAGGCCATGTGGCTGACCTTTCTGCTCCCACAGCGGTCTTCTTTCTCAACAGTGATATGAGTGCTCACCGAATAAGACCAAGTGCTGTATCAGGTTAACTCCAGGGTATTTTCAGTGGATATGTAGAAAAATATCAGAGTGATGTCCGTCAGGCTTATTTCCAATTCTTTGGGCAAATGCTTTTGAATTTCACCTAAATTCTTCAGCTAGAAGCACACATTGAAGATTATTGCACAAAAGGTGAAAGCTTCTTAGATAACTGTTCATATGTTTTAGGTGTATCTTTAAGAACAGCTTTTGTACTTCAACAAATAACACGTTCAGTAAGTATTTTTGCTGGACATGGTGTTAGGTTTTGAAAACCAGAAATGAAAAAGATGTAGGTTCTCTAGTAATTCTGATCCACTGGCAATGAAAAGTAAAAAAAATCACATTATAACGCCTGGTGATAAGTGCCGCAGTAAACATATTATGTTGTTTTTATTTTAAAAATACCACAGAACTAAGCCAATTTGCTATCTATATATAAAAAATATAATTGGATCCTTACTTTGTACCATAAACAAAAACAAATTCTATGTAAACTAAATACCTCAGTGGGAAAGGTATAGCTTTTATAAGAAAAGAGAGAAGCATATCTGTATAACCTCAGGGTAGAGAAGGACTTCCTAAACAAATTATAAAAAGCTCGGCCAACCCTTAAAATAAAATCTTGTTAAATTTGACTAAATTAAAATATAACTTTTGTGTAACATTATAAAAGGAAACTATAAACAAAATAAAGGGAAGATATTTTTAGCTCTTTTGCCAACAAAAGCATATGTAAAGAATCCCACATAAATAAGAGAAACAAATCCAATAGAAAAGATCATCAATGGGTATGTGTAGAAAATTCCAAAAGAGAAAGGGTAAGCAGCCAAAAAACATATACAAAGATGCTTAACCTTGATAGTAATCAAAGAAATATAAATTAAAACCCACAGTGAAATTCCATTTTATTTTTAAAGAAAAAGGAAAGATTTGATAAGGTAGAGTGTTGGCAAGTATATGGAGCAGTGACAACTTCCCATACATTACCTGTAGGAGTACACATGGGTACAGTATTCAGAGAACAGTTAAAATGAAAGAATTAGGACTGCATATATTAACTTTAAAACAATTTCAAATGCACAATGCTGAAAAAGAAAGGACACAGATATTAATTTTCTAAAACAGGAAGATTTTCTCATACACGATTATCCTCTACTTTCTTTGGAACAGTTAATTCACCAAGTTATGATGAGTAAAGTTAACAGAGTCTCTTCTGACCTTAGTTCATCACATTTGGTAGGTGCTTACAGGATTTTTATCAGTCTACCAGTACCTTGATAGGTAAGTCACCAAAAATGAAAACAACTTTCAAGCTCTGGGCTGATTTACAAGCAGCTAAAATACCTGTACTCTTGAGTAATCTTTGTGGACAATCCAGCCCTAAAGCCTGGGACCTACTCCAGTGCAAATCAACCTAGCCCTGGCCCGAGGTTTTTCCTGGGCCAGCGGGGAAGGACTATTTCACTTTCTCTTACAGCCACTCACATGGCCCTGCTATTCATGTATTTGTTTTTCTCTTTTTGAATCCTTTTGTTTCTTGCAAGATTTTTCTCTTGGGGTGCTCTGGAGGGGTGTGTTTTGAGTGATTATATGAACCTATTACTTTTTTGCTTACATCAAATGGAGTTGTCTAAGTTTCAAAGAATTCTATTTTACTGTATTATTTTGGGAGCAATGCTGCTATCTTTTCTGTGCCACCCATGATTTCATAAATTTCTACATTTTCCTTTCTAGCTTTTGTTGTTTCAGTATCCTTGTCTCCATGAGGCTGTGCCCAAATCCACTCCGCCTCTTTCTTATCACTTCTTAAAGTGGCACCTTCCTCTCTTGTCCTTTCTCCTCTCTGTCTTCCTTCCCTTTCTCCTCCTCCTCTCTACCTCTTCCCCCAGCCCTTCCTTCTCTTCTCTTTTTTCTGTTTTTCCTTTTGAGACATAGTCTCACTCTATGGACAAGTTAGAGTACAATGACATCATCATACCTCACTGCAACCACCAACTCCTGGGCTCAAGGGACTCTCCTGCCTCAACCTCCTTAGTAGCTAGGACTATAGGTGTGTGTCAACCATGCACAAATAATTTTGCTATTTTTAGTAGAGATGGGGTGTTGCTCTTGCTCAGGCTTGTCTTGAACTCCTGGCCTCAAGCAATCCTCCTGCCTCAGTCTCTCAGTGTGCTAGGATTATAGGTATGAGCCACTGTTCCTGGCCCCTCCTTGTCTTTTATAATAGCTGGAGTAGGGCATGAGGAATTGGCCGTGATGTAGACAAAGCAAATGAGGTCAACCTTAATATTTAGGTTTTGCATGAAGTACTCATCCAGAACAGTTCAGGGTATACCAGGGGAAATTTGATATAAAATAAGGTAATATTTTTTGGTGGTATAGTACAAAGAGTTTTTTAGACTTTAGGACTGGCAGTTTTCTAGTAGTGTGATCATGGAAAAGACTCATAAAAACTCTTGATCTTGGAAAAGACTCAATAAAAATGCTAAGCCTTAATTTTATCCAGTGAAGGATGGAAATAATGAAGCTTATCTTATAGACTTGTGTAGTTTAATTGATTTGAAAGTACACTATAAATTATAAAGAACTACACAAATATGAAATATGGGAGTGGTTAATATTCTTCTAAATGATGCGTGACATTCTTTTGGTCTTGTTTTGGCCTCATTAATACATGGTGTCAGTATGCTCATAGTTGAACATAGAGTGACTTTCATCCTCATTCTCTTAGTGCTTTTGTTTTCTAGGTAAAGGGCATATTATTTATCCATAAATGCATTACAAGTAGGAACATCTGTTTTAACACATAACAATTATTAAATATGGGATGGCGCTTGGTGGGGGTACTATTGTGTAGCACATACAGAGTCATGGGCAACAGTTCCCAGCTTCGAGGGGGCTGCCCTCCAGTTTTTTGAAGCTGTGCCTAAAGGTTTGAGGTCAGTAAAAGGAAACTGCCAGATTTCTCTATTTCCTTCCTAAACAAATCATTTATCAAGAACCTAAAACCTATTGAATTACAAAACATTATGTTAATTGAGAGATGTAGGAAACTTTTGCATATGAAAAAATTCCATAGTCCACTGGTATATACCTTTGGATGAGGTAGGCACAATCCTATGAACCCAAGAGCTTTCAAAGAGAAGTGCAGTAAGTAAAACCACCCAAATTTGGCAGTTTGGTGTTTTCTTGTCTAGCTGGATTGAGAAAGAAGAGGAATTTGAACACAGCAATATCTTTGGGCTTTAACAGTGTGTGGCACTCTGTGGAGATTGGACAACATGGATAACATGAATTTTTAGAGAATGAGTGAGAAAATTGAATTTTGAACACAAGTTACCTCTTTCTTTGTGTATAAGCAGCCTGAAATAGTGAGATGACAAAAAAAAATTCTCATGCCACAACTTAATTTGTAGGGTGATTTCGAACAAATCAGTTATTATTTGAATCTTTTTCCTTATCTCAAAATTGATACTGCCACTTGCTCCTACCTACGTTAAAAGACTGTTGAGGGTTGATTGAGATGTATGAGATATACCATGAAAATCTAAGAGTTGAGATTTTAGGACTTAATTTTTATTTAGGTTAAAATAGTTCAGTGATATTCTCAAAGACTAAATTACCTATGTTACCTAATCAAGAAATGTGATGTTTTGTGTTAGTACATCTATGGTGGAAATAGGCTGTTTGTTAGACTAGTAGATCAACATGCAGAACTGCCTATAAAAAATAAAAATCTGTGAGGCAGAAAAGTAGATGCAATTTTAACAATAAAAATACCTTAGCAGCATTAAAGCACATGGTGTATACCAATGTGATAGTGATATTTAATATGATTTAATAAATGGACATGGTCTCCAGGAAGACACATGAGAAGAATGATAGTTTTTGAGGAAGGATGAGGATTAACTGGAAATAGAAATGAGGGAACTTGTAGGGTGATGGAAATATTTCATATCTTTACTATGAGTGGGCTGTTAGTTATACAGGTGTATACATTTGCCAAAACTCATGGAACGGAATGCTTAAATCTGTGCATTTTATGCACACCTCAACAAAAATAATAAAAGCAGAAGAATATCTAAATGGAAAAAATTACTAAGTATAAAAGCAATAATTAAGTGAATACAGGTAATCATAGAACAAGTAGAACATCTAATTTTGGTGGAAGACAGAGTGAAAGAATCACCAAACTAGGCTGGAGTGGAGTTGCTCCAGGAATCTCCCCCATTTAGTGAATGCTTAAGCTGAGTTTTGAGGAAATGATGAGCTGTAGTTTGGCAAAAAGAAGGGAAAGGCCTTTCAAATCCTGGAAACCACATGCACAAGGGCTTAGAGGGAGCCAGGTAAAAACTGAGGAAGGAGACCAGAGTGATTTTCAAACAATTTATGATGAAGAAACAGTGCTTTAATGCATGCATTCATAGAATGAAAACCACAATAACAGCTTGTGGAAATTTAGTATAATTAGTCACTTGATGATATTTTGGGTTATTACTACATAAATTATGTGTATTTCTTTAGAATATTCTTTTTGAGATTTTATATTTTCTAGTTCATAACACCTGAAGCTTGAAAGCCCACATTTGCCTTTTTTATCTCTAATATCTCATTTATAGCAGAAGGTTAATAGTCACATGGTTATTAGGCCATTCAATTGGAAATGATGTGTGTTTTGATGACTTTTATTTTATCTCATTACCTTTTTGAGTTGGTTTGTTTCCTAAGAATCTATTATGAGGACTGGGACTCATCTTTTGTGGAGATCAGAGAGTTGAGGATATGTTAAAGGAATTACTTTTATAGGTTATCTCAATATAAGGAATGCTTGTCAATTATGGGAAAGTTTTCATCCATCCCTGGCATATTCTTTTAAGAAATTTCCACATTCAGTCAATTTGACGCACGAATCCATGAACTCTGAGTTTAAAGCTCATGTTAGTAATTATTGCATTATGTTCCTCAGGGAACAGGAAAGAGGTAACAATAGTTTGCATGATCCAAGCCATAATGCATGTGAAGCACAGAGAAAGAGCAGTGTGGTTTGTGGTGTGTAAGCAATATGAAGAAAACAAATATGACTTTAAAGATAAATGTTCTCAAGAAAGTATCAGTAGCATATATTTGAAGTACTTTGGAAACTATCATCAGATTATCAAATTTATAGTGGAATGGTAGGGAATGAATATTAATAATGTCGGAAAGTTTTTTTTTTTAAACAGCTAGCTAAAGTTTTACAATTGATTAAAATGGAAGGAAGTCCATTATTACTTTCTTCTGATTGAGGAGAAGGTCATTAACACCTCATAAATCAGCAGAGATGGTAGAAAGCTCATCTGTAAACACACCAAGTAGGAGGGCTATTGTCACTCAAAGAAGGTACAGGTTAAAAATAAAATGATCACTTTTATTTGTCTCATTAGCTTGATGTTTATCAGATTTCTTTAGTTATTATAGGTCTGGTTAGAGTTATAAGCTGCTATCACCTGCATTGGTCCTTGTCCAATTTTCACACTGTGTAAATATAGGCAGAAATAAAAAAAAATACTCCTAAGAAATAGCTTTGAAAACTAAGGAAGTCTATTGGAAACATAAAGTGTATTTGGCGTCTTCTGTGTCATGTATGAAAAGTTAATGGAATTGGTTTTTATGACTGGCTTATGGAATTGGTCTCGTTATTCTACTGTCACACCTTATATATGGACAAATGGGTAGATCATGTACTCATTTCTGTGAAAAATTATGACTATTTTCTAGCAGAACTGGCAGTATTACCAAGAATTTACGAATTGGAGATTGGTTTTGGTAAAAATGGGACTTGTTTTACAAGCCAAATGCCTTAATAACCAAACCCTTCAATCTGTAACTGTTCACCAGAGTTACTTGATTTTTGTTTGATAGAAAGATGGAGATGGAAAGGAGACGTGCTTGTCCTTATGTCTTCTAGTACACAAAGAGATACATGGAAAATTTTGTTCTTGCGTCTTCTTGAGGCTTGGCTAGTTGAGGGTTTGTTTTATAGCTGGGATTCTCCTAAATGCAGATATGTCTTTCTTACCCCTCACTCCTACCTGGAAGTCCTTATATTAGTCTTCCTTATGGATTCCATGCTTAACAAATTGTCTCCCGAGGATAATATATCAATTTTATATACTTTTACTAATAACCACATTGAATTACATATAAAAGTTAATGATCGGTGTGAAATAATCTATATTGCTACAAAGAGACTTGACATTTTATTTCACTTTGGATGCCATGTTACACAAAATCACACACTTTTCGTCATTTTTTTAAAAATCCTGAAAATAACTTGTTGATTTTGCATTTTCACCTACCAGGAGTTCTTGTTGGCATTCTTTGACAATCTGGTTAGCATGCATGGACTTATAATCAGGACAAAATGGTTTTACATATGACACCAGACCCTTTCTGTGTGTCCATAGATTATAACTTTTAAAACATGACTTTCCTTGAGGCGAGTGTAAGGCAATAAAGTGAATGCCTGAGAAAAGAAGTCATCAGCCGAGGTTTATGAGTCACAGAAAGAAAGAGTTCAAACTGTGCTCGCCACAAGTGGAGTAGTTTTAAAAATCATGGAAGGTGTTTGGATTGATGAGCTGTTTGAATTGGTCCTCTGACCTCTGAAATGACCTTTCCCATTACCTCCTTAGGTTTGAAAGATAATTACTCTCCTCTTCTTTCACCCTGAGGCAACTCAGCCGGAATTTCAGCTTTTCCTTTTGAAGGGTGATACCAGGGTACACTGTACTGGGGGAGGGGGTCAGGATATGACCTTGCACATCTGTATTTCACTAAGATCACCAAATAGAGATGGCCACCACCATTACTGTCTCCCAAATCCAAAGCAGTCTGCATCTTGATAGCTTCTAATAGCAAGAGGATAATTCTATTCTGGGCTAAAACTGTTTTCTTCATTGTCAACTTTGAAGAATGATAACTCTATTATTTAGGCAGATAAAAATGAAAACAGTTATTTGTAAGTAGTCAAATATGATACTACTATTTTACATGATATAGATTATTTTTAATTTTCTTCTGTTTTTCAACATTTCTAGCTAGTGTCTTATCTTCATAATACTTCTGGAGTTGCAGTAATGAACAGCTTAATCAGTTCATATAAATTTGTTGTACAGTGCTAAGGACTTTAATTGGAAATATAATAAATCCTTTAAGTAAGACCTACTCATTATGGAAAGCTGATTTGCAACAGTTAAATGTTCACATTATACTAAAGTGAGATATAAACACTCCTTTGTAACTTGCATGTCATTATAACACACAGATGTCTTGGCTCCAAGAGCACGTGTATTAAATGAGTGCTGGCTTGGATTTAAGCCAGGGTCGAGGCTTAGTGATCTTAAGTAAGAGCCCAGAACGTCTCATGATGGGAGGTCAACTAACTTTTTTATTCCAGGAGCTCTTAGTCCATGCTTTGGAGTCTGTCGCTGGTGGAGAGTAGATGCCCATTAATTTATTCTCCTACCACATGCTTCCAGCTCTCACAATTAAAGATAAAGTCTTATCAATACATGCAAACCTTAAAATATAGTTGAAAATCTTACAGGAAGTTCTTACTTTAAAGAAAGTAGTGGCTGGTTTAGTTGCTTCCAGAATGGCTCCATTGTCCACCATAGTTAGCTGTCTGGGGTTTGCTTATCTTAGCTAAGCTGAGAGTGCAGAGTGCATCTTTCCCTGCGTTTAGAAAAGCTATGTGTGTGGTGAGTGGGGGGAGGGGGAGGGAAAAGAGGAGGAACAAGGTTATACAGTACATCAGATCCTTAGGTCAGATTTTTAATTTTGATAGAATTGGTCTCTGTTGGAAATGAATCTGCATCAGCACCTACATCCTATAGGTGAGCCTGACTTTTCCAGCCTGGGTGCAGATGTCAACAGAGTTTGAATGGTGATAATATTCCTATTAGGACTTATTACTTTAATTAGTACTCTAAGTACAGAATTGTGTAAGTTTTGAGTGGTCTTCCTATAATCCATTTTCACTCATCATAACTTCATTATTTTTAGTGTAAAATTTTATAGAATGTGAAGTTTTATAGTAACACATGTACTGCATTTATATCAGAACTGCCAATATACCGTGGTAAATATCTACTTTGTAAAGTACTTGTATATTGATGCATAACATTAAAGTTTGTAACAACGCCTCAGTGATCAGGTTGAGAAACTAAGGCACAAAAAGTTTATGTTGTTCTCAGTAGTTAGAATATTCTCTGTTTATTAAGTTGCTTATCACTTTGTTGAAGCTGTCATAATCCATCTAAATGGTATTGCTATATTTTTTGAAACAGATAATGTATGACTGTATCTTTCAACTACTACATTAAGAACTAAAACCCAAAATTTAAGTGTATGTGTTGTGAGAGTGATATACCTAAAATATGGTTGCTTGAAATTAAAAGTAGCAACAACAACAAAACCCTTTTATCAGAGTCTTAGTCAAGGTACTTAAGAGGTAAATAAAAGAGGCCCTAAAAATGCAATCCTTTGAGCAAAGAAAATAATTTACTCGAACCAAAACTTCCTGTGCTTCTATGTCTAATATTAAGGTACAATTCCGAGTCTGTAATATTGCCATTTGGTTAGTATCTTGAGGGTAAATATTAAATTAATATTTTATTATTTAATAAATATTAACAATACAAGCAAATACTAAATCTATCTTCTTAAAAGAGCTTGAAATTCCTTTGCAACATAAGGCATCATAACTATCGTCTTATTATGCCTAAAATCAGGCAAACATAAGGTATTAACTAGGTACCTGCTCATTGCCAGGATCATATTTGACAGCCTATCTAAAAGAATATTAATACTCTTGTTTAAGCTTTGTTTAAAGTTCAAAACTGGATATTTAGCCTAGAAAAGATAGAAAGTGATTAAATGAGAAAGTGGCTTAATTCCTGCCTTCTTCATTGTCTTAATATGTATTTTTTTCCATCATCAAAAGATGAGAGCACTTCATTCAGGGTAAGCCTCTTCCCCTCATGTTATTGGAGTGAGAGGACTAGCAAGAAGACTTGGGTTGTCTGCCTGTCTATTTCCTTTGTCTGAAGCACATCAATCCCCAGATAGGAGCTGGTGTTGAACACCTCGGAGGGCTTCCAGCTGGCATCTGGACAAAGCCTGAACATGTGGAGAACAGATTCAGTCTGAGTTGACTGCTAGGCTCATTTCTGCTCAGATTGGGTGAAGGTGGTGAGTCCTGCTATCAAGAGAAGGTTAATAAGTTGGGTGGGGGTGGGGGGAGTGGAGCCAACCACAGGTGGGAAAGAAAGTAATGAATTTATAAGATAAACAAAGAAGCATGTCCAATTATCAAAGACTGGGATCAAGCCTTAGAAGCAGCCGACTATAGACCATGCAAGTGTTTTCAGGATTGTGTCTCTTACACGTCATCATGGAGGAAGAAACAGAGAAACAAAGATTGCTAAAGATGTACAAGAAGAGACAAACCAGAATCTTCTACTTTATTCCTGGTTGGCAGCCTTCTCCCTAGGCCAGATGGCCACAGAATGATATCACAAGGGGCTTGAGATCCATGGTTAATCACTGAAGCTCGAAGGGAGCGAGCAATCACAGTGAGCACCTCACAGAGAAACAGACTTCAGAGGACAGGCTGGTCAGACCGGTATTCCAGAGGACAAACCTCAGTACAGTAAGCACTTAGAGTATTTAATAAATTAAGTAATAATAGCAAATAACCTACATTTTCAGCAGACATGGCTGGAGTTGATTTTGAATATGGTTCTGACATTTAAAAAATTTTGCTTATAGAAATTTTAGATCTGCTTTAATCTTTATTAGGTTAGTCATCTAATTGTGTTTATAATAGAATTTTCCCATAAATATCTTATTTTATTTGCTACTAGCAAGAGTTGTTATTTCAGAGAAATTTACCATTGGGCTATTAAATATTTATTTGATGCCTGAGGAATTATTAGATTAGTGATCTGAGGAGGCTGCTGTGGGTCCTGTATCTTTTAGAGAATTTCTGTGATTTTTAATCATACAAATGCTGATGGCTTTTGTCCTATGTATAGTAGGTTATTTGGGAGTGGTTCCAAAATATTAAACAATGAGAACTTATTTTAATTAAGAGGAAAAGATGGATATGTACAAGGGCTGTCCTGAAAGTATCCAGCCATGTACAATGACAAAGAGAGACATGAGTAGCTGGGTACTTTTTGGACACCCCTCAAATTCAGGGACTGCAGGTTGCCTACATGGTATCTATTTTCTTTACTAGCAGAGAGAGCTCCAGTTTTATGTGGGTTGCGACCCCTTTGGGAGTTGAACGACCCTTTCACAGGGGTCACCTAATATCAGATATTTATATTACGATTCATAACAGTAGCAAAAATTACAATTATGAAGTAGTAATGAAAACAATTTTATGGTTGGGGGTCACCACAATATGAGGAACTGTATTACAGGGTCACAGCATTAGGAAGGTTGAGAAGCACTGCTCTAGAGTAACTGAATAGTTCTAGGGCCTGGAGCCCTGGAGAGGCTTTGAGTCTGGTAGACAGAGGCCTTAATAACAGGAAGCCAGAAGTGAGGACTTGGAATGGCCTCAAGTTTTACTATTTTTGAAAAATTCCTATAAGCCAAGTTTAATGAGTAAGGTTTTATATTATTGGAGGTTCAGCACATGTCTGAGTTAGAGAGTAAAGACATAACATAACATTTACCTTTCCAACAACTTCCGAGTGTACAGCAGTGTACAGTACAGTATTGTCAACCACATGCACATTGTTGTGGAACAGATCTCCAGATTCCACACCCCTCCTACATAACTGGAACTCTACGTATGTGAAACGAAACTGCTACTTCCCTTTTATCCCCTTGCAACCACCATTTCATGTTCTATTTTGCTGAGTTTGACTACTTTAGATACTTCATATAAGTGGAGTCATGCAGTATTTATCTTCTGGTGACTGGCTTATTTCTCTTAGCACAATGTCCTCAAAGTTCTTTTTTGTTGTAATACATGACAGATTTCTATCTTTTTAGAGGCTGAATGATATCCCATTATATATACACACATACCTATGTGTATGTGTTTATGTAGATACATAAATGTGTGTATATTTGTGTGAGCCTCCCTGCCCAGCCACTGTTTAAGCCTTTAATTTGTTTTGAGTTAATTTTTGTATATGGTGTAAGTGTCAAGTTTTCTTCTTTTGCATGTAGTTAATTTCACTTTCCCAATACTATTTATTGAAGAAATTACCCTGCCCCTATTGTGTAGTCTTGGCACCTTTGTTGAAGATTACTTGACCATATATTTGAGGATTTATTTCTGGGCTCTCAATTCTGTTCCAATGGTTTTTATGTCTGTCTTTATTGTCAGTATCATACTGTTTTGAGTACTGTAGTTTTGTAAAGTTTTGAGATCAGGAAGTATGATAGTTTCAGCTTTGTTCTTAGGATTCTTTTTACTTCTCTGGGAGAAGAGATAACATATGATTTTTGGATTTTTTCCTCTGTTTTTGGAAAAAATGCCATTGGAATATTGATGGGTACTGCATTGAATCTGATACTGCTTTGGGTAGTATGAAAATTTTAGCAATATTAAGTCTTCCAATTGATGAATGCGGGATATATTTCTATTTCAAAGTAGACCTACCATTTGGTCTTGTAATCTCATTACTATGTATCTACCTAAAATAAAAAAAGACATTTTACCATAGAACATTTGCACTCAAATGTTTATAGCAACACAATTCACAACTGAAAAAATGTGGAAACAACCCAAGTGCCCTTCAACACATGAATGGATTAATAAATCCTGGTAATGTGTATACCATGGAATACTATTCAGGCATGAAAAGAGAGATTTTCTATCTTTTGTAACAACTTGGACAGATTTGGGGAACATTCTCCTAAGTGGAGTATTGGAAATGGAAAAAACAAGTATCACATGTACTCAACACTAAACTGAAATTAGTAAATTCATGCTCACATGAGAGGAAAACACAACTAAATTCCAGTAAGGGGGGGAGACAGGAGTTGGGTAAGTTCCCACCCAACAGGTACATTGCACAGGTGAATGGCAGACTTCCTAGGTGAAGGATACAACTACAACTCAGACTTTAACCTTACAAAAGTAAACAGTGTGACCTAATTGTGCATGTCTTTATGTTAATCTGAAGTAAAAAAGAAATATTTGTGTGATCTTTAATTTCTTTTAAGAATGCTTTATATAGTTTTCAGTATACAGATGTTCACCATCTTGGTTAAATTTATTGCTATATTTTATTCTGAGAAGTAGCCCTTTAACATTAGTTTATGGGATTGAATTTATTTCTAAGCTTGTCATTTCACCGTAACACTCTACTCTGTTCTGAATTTCAGCTCTTCTTTTCTCTCATCAAGAATCATAGTTTTTTGAATAGTCAAAATAATGTCCACTTTAATCATAGGAAAACCCTTCATGTCCTCATTTGGAACTTTGCCTTTACATCTGTCTTGCTTCAGTGTTCTTATTTCTTTAAGATAATAAATATGTCCCTTATGAAGTCATTTGAATATTAAATGAGATAATGGACACAAAACTCAGAGCATAATTCATGAAACATACTAAATGCTCCTGAAATATCTATTATTAAACTTTATTTTAAAAAATGTACTCTGATATGTTTGGTGGATTTCTAAAACCACACAAAGGTAGTTGATGAAAGTAAAAAGGTTGTTATGGGAAGATGCTTGAACAATAGTGGGAAGGGACTACTGATAGCATAGTACAGGAGTTATAGTCAGGTAGTGCAGGACCAGAAGACCTTTTCATTTCTCTGTAATTTGCCTAGTAGGATAAATTTACCACTAAACTAGCAATGTTCATAATGGTGATTTCTCTGAGTCATTCAGAAAGGATTAAATTATATGAAGTGTACCCCCATTTAAAAAAGCAGTGGGGTTGGCAGTACAATTTAGAAAGTTTTTCCTCATAATACATATTTTGCTGCTTGCTATACAAACCATTAGCTTTTCCAGAATTCCTAAATGTTCCATGTGACTGAGATTTTGAAGTACTGGAAATCAGGCTAAGTCTCAACTGCAGTGATGGGCTAAAAATGATGGTGCCAAAAAAAAAAAAAAAAATGATGGTGCCAGTAGGTAAGACACATTCTTTATGCTTTTCAGGTGATGTTATGTTCTGAAGGATTAGATTCTCTGAGTCCATTTATAACACACTTGAGTTAAAGGGAAGAAGGGGCTAAGTGACCTTTGCTGATAGTGCCAGGCTAGGTATAAATACAGTTGGCCCTTAGTCAACACAGGTTTGACTGCATGGTTCCACTTACTTGTGGATTTTCTTATATCTCTGCCACCTCTCAGACAGCAAGACTAACCCCTCTACTTCCTTCTCCTCAGTGACTCAATGCGAAGACCATGAGGATGGAGATTTATCTGATTATCCACTTCCACCAAATGAATATTAAATGTATTTTCTTTCCTTATCATTTTCTTAATACCATTTTCTTTTCTCCACCTAACTTTATTCAAAGAATCCTGTGCATACATATACCATTTGAAATATGTGTTAATCAACTGTTAATGTTATTGGTAAGGCCTCCTGTCAACTGTAGGCTATTAGTTAAGTCAAAAGTTGTATGTAGAGTTTTGACTGTGCAGGGGTCAGTGCCCCTAACCTCTCATTTTTCAAGGGTCAACTGTACAGATTGCTCTGAGTGGATGCAAGACTTGGTAACCTTAGTGGTCTGTTTGCTGGAGATCAGTGTTGCTCCCTCTCCTACCTTCTCCCCTCACTGGATGGGCAGTAGTGTTGTATAGCGGTCTAGGGCTGTGGTCCCCACCCTCCAGGCTGTAAGAGCCACGCCACGCAGCAGGAGGTGAGTGGCAGGTAAGTGAGCAAAGCTCCATGTTTGTGTACAGCAGCTCCCCATACTTGCATTGCCACCTGAGCTCTGCCAGATAAGCAGCAGCATGAGCTTCTCACAGGAGCATGAACCCTGCTGTAAACTGTGCATGTGAGTGATCTAGGTTTCATGCTCCTTATGAGAATTTAATGCTTGATGATCTCAGGTGGATGCTTAATCTGCTCAAATTATCCCAAACCCCCCCCCCCCAATTCCCAGTCTGTGGAAAAATTGTTTTCCACAAAACTAGTCCCTAGTGCCAAAAAGGTTGTGTATCGCTGCATGAGCTTTGGGGAATTCAGTAACTTCAGTGCTTTTGATTGAGTAACTTCCATTCTGTTGCTCTCACATTCCTTGGCCTTGTCTTCCTCTGTGCTTTGGTTTCTTCCTCAGGCTGGTAATTGTGAGATATCTATAGCAGTTCTAGACCTCACAGCTGCACACATTAACTCTGAGAGGAAATAAGCTCCAAGAACCTCCCAGCTGATTTTTCCTTACTCTCTGGACTATATTGCATCACCTACCCTTTATGGAAATAATATTTGATACTGGAGGAGTATTAAATATTGAATGGCTTAGGACAGTCACTCTGAACCAGTCACTCACTGCCCAGCGGGATGGGGTTCTCGTGTTTGGTTGAGACAAATCATGACTCGTCTCGGTAGCTGAAATCACATCACCTAAATCAATGGTACTGCAGTGTAGGCGGATAGACGTGGGCATGTGTCCACCTGAGTATAGTCAGCCCCAGGGAAGGACTTGGAGTGAGGCCCTGAAAGTGGGCGTGGAGAGGTATGGGCAGGGCATTCTGAGCTAAGAGGAGCATGTCTAGAAGGGAAGGTATAATCTGGGTTGGTACATCTTCTTGGCTTTATGGTACTCTCCTCACTGGGAGGAGTTTGGCCAAGGGAAAATCCCACTCTAGCTTTTCAAAGCTCAGAGCCCAAGTCTCATCTCTTGTTGTAAGGTCACTTTGGCACTTGACCAGTGGTAAGTGACAATCTTATGTCTGATTTTTCTTCGTAAAGAGGAGAAAATACCAGTTATACCTAGTTTATTAAGTAGTGAAGATTGAGATGATGTATGCCAAGTATTCATTGAATGCTAGCTGCTTTTAGTGTCCTCAAGTATCCAGGTACATGGGTGGTCTCTGGCTCGGACACTTCCTGATGACCCTTTGGCAAGTCACTTGACTTCCTCAGACATCAGTTCTTCATCTATAAAGTATGGATAGTGGCAGTGACACCTGCCTCAGAACTCTTAATGGTAGTGACAGGGAGCATGAACGCAAAAGCTGTTTTGACTGTCAGGAAACCTCCCTGTTTCTGGTGAGATGAAATGGAAATTTCTGGTCACTGATGTTCTCCATAATTTTTTAGTTAAAATCTGCCTCTGATCACGTAATTTCTCCATATTTCAAAGAAAGTCAGTTTACTAAACCTAAGAAATTCTTGACAAGGTACCCCCCCCTTTTTTTGTCTTTCTTTTTTCCCCAATATTGCCTTCATATCCTGTTGCTACTCAAAGTGACCTGACAATGTTAGTCTTGTTTCCCCAAGGCTTTATTTCACCAACAACTACCCCTATTTGCATTTACCCTGGCATTAAATACAGTAGAAAACCATCAATGGTGACTGCTGGCCCTCCTGTCGAGTGGTAATTAGGGTATTGATCTTCTGGCCATGTCTGAATTGGGACTCTAACCAGAAATCAGAACCACAGGGGATTATAAGAAAATTGTCGTTTGGCCTCTTTTGTGTTCTATTTTAACAGAGCTGTTAGTGAGTAGTGGTTGCTTATTTGGCTTAATGTATTTTGTTGCAATATTTAAGAAGAGGAAATCATTTATTTAATTAGTGCCATTGAGTAAGTCAGTATGTCTGCATTTTATATTTAATAACAAGCAATTTCAGAAATATTTAGAATATTTGAGGATAATGAAATTATTGTGCTGAGGGAAAATTCTCCATTAAAGCAGAAGCATGGGATCCAATACGCCTGAGAACACACAGCTCATTAATCCAGGATGTGAGTGTTCATGTAATATTTGTGTTTTTTGGTAAATAATTTTTTTTAATCTTAGAAATAAATATTTTTAATTATAATACACAGAGATATGGGGACTGAGTATCTTGGAACTGATTTGGGTATAGTTAAGTTTTTTAAAGTGTATGCTCTATTTTAAAATCCTTTAAACTGCTAGGTATTGTTAAATTTCCCATGGGCTTTGAATGGAATGCCACTACCATGAATTTATTCCATACCAAAGGAAAAACTGTCCATTTAATTAAGAAAGTATCATTTACACAGTGAGAGCTGTATCAGGATAATAATGAATGTGAGGAGATGTAGATAATAAAAGAAATAAGATGGTATTTTTACTTCAGTCTTTCCTCTTAAACTCGTGCCAATACTAGTTTATATCAGTCAAATACAAAGAATTTTTTTTGGGGGGGCTGGGGCTGGGTTTGAACCTGCCACCTCCAACATACGGGGCCAGCACCCTACCCTTCTGAGACACAGGTGTTGCCCAAATACAAAGAATTTTATAGTTCTTTGTTTTTGAGTTCAAAAAAAGAAATCTGAATTAAAACTAAGGAATTCTCTGGCTTTTTTTCTCCCTCTCCCCTGAAGTATTTGTTTTCTATATCCTAGAGATGGATAAATAATCTCTTTCAGTTAAAATGGAAAGTTTAGGATTGCTATCAAGGATAACAGAAGTACCCTGAGTGTAGGATCCTACTTAATGATGTTCCTGCATCACCTACAAAGTATCAGATAAAACTTTGATTAAAAAGTGGCAAGATATAACATCATCCAAAAAGTTAAAATTTTAAAATAAGACAAATAGGCCATAAATAAAAGATTACTGATTGACTTTTAATAACTGATTGTGATTTTGAAATGTCCTAGAGGACATTGTAGAACAAACCAGTAACACTGTTAATTAAGTGGGATGAGGAATAAGTAGGGCTGAGACTTAGTCTCCATGGTGCAAGGTGGAGAATGTGTATGTGCCCCTAAGAGGGAGCTATACACACACTTTAATCTATTTTAAAGCCAGTGTTCTGGGAGAGAGATTAGGATTTATCCTTTTGCCCTCGCTCTGGCTTCTGTGGGCCTCTTCAGACATTGTTTACACAGGTCATTTTTCTGGAAAATGCATGGGAAACACTGATTGGTGAGTCACAGAAGCAATTAGCCTTATAGTACTGTTATTGGGAAGATACCACATATTTCCCTAAGGTACAAGAAGACTATCAAGAATGAAATAAATTAGCTTACGCTTGTGCAAATGAGTTTCTGCCTTTACAAAGCTAGTCTCTTAATCCTGATACACTTTGAGAAATAAGTTAGGCAGATTTCAGGCCTTTTCTTCTACTTGTCCTGGGGACAAGATTTTAAGAGTTTACCAGGACGAAAGAAAAAGGACTTTTGGGTCTTGGCTAACATCATTGTTTGAATAAGCACTTCCCTTCTATGAGAAATACCACCATATTCATTGTCATACATTAAGAGCTCAGGTACCTCCTGAAACTTGTTTGTTAATAATAGAATAAGATGTAATTTCTTGCCTTGAAATATTTCACAGAATATATAGAAAGTATCTTAAGATAAATAATCTTTTGTGTTTTCCTTAGGCAGGTGATAATTTTGAACTCAAAATTAGTTTTTCTGGAAGCATGAAAAAACTATAGTGAGATTATCTCTGGAAAGATTGTTAAAGACACCAATATCTCTATGAGATTTTAAAAATACAATTTTAATTTAACTACTTTTAGCCAATGCTCTTAAAGTATCCTTTTCATAAATTACCCTATCATGTGCCAAAAAATTGCCATTTATAGATCAATAAAAGTCCAAAACGATTAAGTGACTTGTCAAAACAACATAGCAAGCAGCAGAATGAGGAAAAGATTCAAGGCTTTTAATTTCTGGTCTTCCCCTCTAAGACAATTAGGTAGTTCTGCCCTGAGATCACCACAATACAATTTAAACAGAGTCTTCAGGTGTGCTTGTAAAGGAGACAGAAAGAGACAGTTGTTTGGCTTGGATGAATCTGTGCTTTTTTTTTTTTTCTTTTGAGTAAGTACTTACAGAAAATGTCTCATTTGTCTAAACTGTTTATTTTACTCTAAGAGGTAATGCAAAATTTAGCTGAGGAAAGGGTGAATGGAACTCATCTGAAAAATGTGAAAGTTGATTTTCTGAATGAAAGAAAAAAGTAAAGTTTAAACAAGTTTCTTTTACTATTTTTTCTGAGACAGAGTCTAACTCTGTCACCCTGGGTAGACTACTCCGGCGTCATACATAGCTCATAGCAATCTCAAACTCTTGGGCTCAAGTGATCCTCTTGCCTCAGCCTCTCAAGTAACTGGAACTACAGGCACCGACCACAATGCCCAGTTATGTTTTTGCTATTTTAAAAAAATGTAAAGAGTGTGGTGTCAGTGTGCTTGTTTGTTCATTTGATCTGTAAGTCTTTTCTTTGAGAATACAGGATGTCAGATACATAATTGGACTTACACTTAAGGTTCTAGTCCAGTTTAAGAACTTGTGGAATTACTTTCCCATTTTGGAAAGTGTTTATATTAACTATTCAGTGCCGATTTCTCTTTGTGGAAAATCTTTCTCTGCTTTTAGCTAAAATTAGTAACAAAAAGCTAAAGATTGTAGCTAATTGTCTAGAACATAGGATTAGAATCCAATTCTGGCGGAAGCCAAATGAATTACACTGAATTTGGCACAAGGTGGAGAAGAAACTGGTCTCTGTTAATCACACGTTCCTGTTGTAAACAGGTGTTTGCCCAAGGGGAGTATACTTGCATTTCTTTTCAAATGTTATGGAAGAGCAATTCACTGGAATAGGTGGACATTTCTCAATTTCACACCCTGAATACATTATGGCAATTCTTTTAGTACTCTGGGTTCAGTGAGCTTTTTTATTAGCAGCTGAAGAGATGGGATTCCAGAAACTGTAGCACCCTCCTAATTTGGTGTTTCTAACTGGCAGGCTGTTGTCCCTTTAATTAAATTGCCTCTCAGCCCCAAGTCTTTGAAAGACAACTTTTGTGAAGCGTGTCAAACACGAGGGCTTTTCTTTTCTCTTTTCTGCCGACAGTCTTGTTAGCAGCAGTGGGAATGAAGTTAGGGGATCAGGAGTAGTACAGTGCTAAACCAGTCATTAAAAAGGCCTCATTGCTATTTGCTGAGGGGGAAAGAAGACGAGAAATGATCAAAAAGACAAAACCAACTCCTTTCCTTTGAAATTCTTCTCCTCCTTGGCAGTTCTTTACACTAGCCAGAAACCTTGCAGCACTCTTCTATTTGTTTAACTATAAAGTTTTATGTAGTTCAGCATTTTGGAAATTTTCTAGAGCAATAGTTCTCAATTGTGGTGTGGGGAAAGGGGGAGGGATTGAGACTGCAACATATTTGCCAGTGTCTGGGGACATTTTTGATTGTACCTGGGGAGGCACCTAGTGGGCAGAGGGCAGGGATGCTGCTAAACTTGAAACAAGGGGCAGGGTGGCAGCCCTTACAACAAAAAATCAGGCCCCAAATGTCAATAAGGTGGAGGTTAAGAAACTCTGCTGTTAATGAAGAAATTAAAGGGCTTTTGAAAAAGCTGGCTTGTTTCTGTAGATTCCTAGTAAACGTCTTAGAGTCCCAGTCCTTCCCCCCAGCCACTCCTTAATCATGAACCTTTGCTCTGGAGAAATTTTATATGCTTGCAGATCCTGAGAATACCCTACTACTCAAGGCAGCAAAGGTATTGAATGTTTCTGGGTTTGGTCTGAGCATTTTCTTTTCTTTTTTTTTTTTTTTTTTTGAGACAGAGCCTCAAGCTGTCCCCCTGGGTAGAGTGCCGTGGCATTATAGCTCACAGCAACCTCCAACTCCTGGGCTCAAGCAAGTCTTCTGCCTCCACCTCCCAAGTAGCTGGGACCACAGGTGCCCACCACAACGCCCGGCTATTTTTTGGTTGCAGCCGTCGTTGTTTTGGCGGGTCCGGGCTGGGGATTCGAACCCGCCACCTCAGGTGTACGTGGCTGGCGCCTTAGCCGGTTGAGCCACAGGTGCCGAGCCTGAGCATTTTCTTATTCTCTGACACTGCAAGATACTCCAGGCTCATCTTGCCCCAGTTCTAGAATTAGCTATTCCTCCAAGGAACATTGGTTCTTTTAGTAGAAAAGTAGTATTGTTAGAAATCAAGATCTGGATATAGTTGTGCTCATTGGCATTGAATTCTTTAAACTCCCAAATCTACATTTTGTTAAAGAGATCAGTTTTTAAAATTTGGTCTTTACCATATGCTATGAGTATTCTTTCAATGAAATCTGCAATAATATGGCTTGTAAAACATATTTCCTTATGACATACTAATGTTGTTTGACACTGCTGTTGCTTTAAGGCAACATGGTTACTGAACACTTTTATCATGTGCAGTTTTATTTCATAGCTTCCTACAGCTAGAAGGCATTAGTCTTGTCTGTATGCAGGTAATTTGTTCTGAAATGTATGGAAATCTGCATATCAGATTTTTTTATTATAGGAGTTTTATTGTAGTTAAGTTAAATTTATCTAATACATCAGTCAATGTTCAATCTCTGTTGAAATTTAAGGTTTAAATTCTTCTAAGATGGTTTCAGATATTCTGGGCTTTGTCTTTTTTTTTTTTTTTTTTTGAGACAAGAATCTCACTTTGTCTTAAAAAGCCCTTGGTGGAGTGCCATAGTGTCATCATAGCTCGTAGCAACCTCAAACTCTTGGGCTTGAACACTCTTTTTGCCTCAGCCTTCCAAGTGGCTGGGACTATAGGCGCCTGCCATGATGCCCAGCTGGTTTTTCTATTTTTAAATAGAGATGGGGTCTTGCTCTTCCTCAACTGGTCTCAGAACTCATGAGCTCAAGCAGTTCACCCACTTCTGCCTTCCAGAGTGCTAAGATTACAGGAGTCAGCCACTGTGCAAGGCCTCAAGCGATCTTTTGCCTCAGCCTCCCTAGTAGATGGGACTACAGGCATGTGCCACTATGCCCTGGCTAATCTTGGCTTTGTCTTAAAGACATTGCTTGTTTCAAAAAACTCTCCTCCATGCCTATGATTGGTCTACATTACCTGAGTAGGATATTCTCAAGTAGCATTGTTGATTTTTAAACAGTTCAGGTACAAGTGAAAATAATGTTTATTTTAAAGCAAAATGAGTTTTTTCTTATGACTTAAATATTTCTTTGGTATTGAAAGAATTCTTTGAGATTTATTTAGGGACACATTTTATGTTTATCACATCTGAGTATACATATAAAGAAAAACATAAACAAAATAAATTATTCAAGATATTCTTAAAACTTTTCTACATTCAGGGTCTATTTGGGGTTGCTTTTAAACTTAGCCTTGTCAGTGCCTATATTTTTCCAAACATAATATTGTCTTCTGTGTCATCAGAAGTGTTGGTGACAAAGCATTAAAAAAAACTTTATTGAGGTGAAATCCACATGATATACAATTAACCATTTTAAAGTGAACAGTTCATTAGTACATTCACAGTGTTGTATGATAACCACCTCTATCTAATTCCAAACCGTTTCCATTACTCCAAATTAAAATTCTTTACCCAATGAGCTGATTTTCTCATTCCTCTATTCCCCTAGCTCCTGGCAACCATCAATCTGAATCTCTCTCTATGGATTTGTCTATTCTGAATATTTCACATAAATAGAATTCTATGATATGTGACACGTGCATCTGGCTTCTTTCACTTAGTGTTGGAGGTTCATCCATTTTGTAGCAGGTCTCAGTCTTTCATTCCTTTTTATGACTGAATCATATTCCATGATGTGGGTATCCCATGTTTTCTCTGTCCATTCATTCACTGATGGATATTTGGCCTGTTTTCTCCTTTTAGCTATTATGAATAGTGCTTCTGTGAGCACTGGCATGTGTGTACTTGTTTGATACCTGTTTCAAGTTCTTCTGAGTATACCTAGTGGTGGGAGGTTATATAGTAATTCTATGTTTAACTTTTTAAGGAAAAGCCAAACTGTTTTCCACAGGAGTGGAAGGATTTTTAAAAAGTTATTCCTCACTTTATATCTGCTATCTAAATTAAAATACTCAATTCGAAAATGTACTTTTTTCAGTGCTTTGATTTTGTTATAATAACAAAATAGATTATTCTTTAACATACCCACTACTTTTGCCAAAGCTACTTAAAAAATGTCTTTGGCTAATTTCCATGTTCCTCTCAAGAGAGTCTGTAAGATTCTCAGAAAAAGATTCCAGCCTTTTAATTTCTAGTCTTCTGCTCTAAGACAATTAGCTAGCTCTCTCCTGAACTTGACATAAGTTAGTTTAAATGTTCAGACACAGTATCTACTTTCTATGTTAAAAACAAACAAGAAAACTAGACTGGGTGTTAAATAATGCTTTATGTATTTGAGGACATAGTAGATATTTTATTTACCCTTAACGGGGAAAAAAAGAGATCCACATTTGACAATGTACTCATGGAATAGAATCCTAATTTTTTTCTTCTTTGCCATGTTGCTGGGGTTTTCAAAGATTTGCCTTAAATGATAGTGTTTTAAATTGGACTTTTGTAATTTTATTTAGCATTATCTCTTCACCAAGTAGAGTCACAAATAACGTTTAAATTCTGTGATTTTTATTTATAGTGATCAAGAGTCAGTTTGTTTTCTAAGCACTTTATTTATATAAATATTTTATTTCCAGAGCCATGGAAAGGAAGTCAGGGATCCTATGTTAACTTTTTCATATCCTCAAATGAATCAACATGGTGCCGGTTTATTACAGATGCTTGATAAATACTTGTTAAACTGAATTAATAGTAAATTTTCCAGACAGACAGGAAACTTCATGAGTGCAGGAAACAAGTTTTTCTGGTTCACGGGAATATCCCAGGCACCTAGCACTGTCTCTTCTACATAATAAATATTGACTGAATGCACGATAAACTCTAATGTCCAACATAAATATTTTCTAAGTGCTGATGAAGCTAATTCTTCTTGTGTCTAAGATTATTTAATTTTATTTCTGTTTGTTATCTTTATAATATTCAAACATGAAGATGTATAGTTTTTCCTTGGGATAAAGACACTAGGTTAATTATCAAATAATAAAGTAAATCAAAATTTAAAACCTTGACTCTACTTTGATTACACAAGAATATTTTATTGGGGTGCTACTTGGGATAATATCCTTTTATTGGGATCATGTTAGAATCTCCCCATTCTATTAAATGTATAAAATATTCCAAATTTGGATCTTTTCATTTCTTGATTAAGAAAAATATTTAAAATTTTTTGAAAAGAAATATAATATCAGTATAGAAGTGAAGTCATATGGTTGGGACTTGGCATTGGAAGATGGCATATAGTAAATTTTAACTCTAAGTTGTTGTATTATTAGATATGAGAAATCTTCTCCCATTATTGGCTTACTTACCTGAAAATGCTATGGGTTGACAGTAAAAATCATCATAGTATGTTTACTTGGAAAATTTTATATCCTAATGTGAAACTGTGAAAGCTTAATAGTACACATATTTCACATTATTTTTGGCAGTGACAAAAAAGGGGTGGTGAGCTTTACTTGTCTATAAATGAACTTACGTAGGCATATACTTATGGAAAAACATTTGAAGATTCTGAGTGGATTCTTCAAAACTTACTCTACACTATGAAGGATATTACTCAGAATAAGTCAGCAGGAGGTTACCCAGGAAGAGTGAAAGGACATGTCTTGGATGTGCAGATCTTGGGGATTATACTCTGGGGGTTGGCTCAACACTCACTCATGAAGCCCATGTGTTCCACAGTATTTCCTTGTTACAACGATCTTTTCTAGTTTTAAAAATTCTGTGATTCTAGACTGAATCTATACATTATTTCTATGAGCCATAATGTGCCTTTATCAATGCCCTTAATCTTCCATTTTTGTTTGAAATAAAGTTAATCAAATTTCTCTACGCTAGAACAAACCAGCTAGTACAGTAAGACCATTGCATCAGGGGGAGGGAGAAGGGAGGGGGAAATGGGTGGAGGGAGGGGGTTTGGAGGGATCACTTCTGAGGTTTATCATATAGGGGTACAAGTGAATCTTTCTAAGAGTAGAATGTGAACGTTTTAAAACAATAACAGAGAAAATGACATGAAGGCTGTGTTGACCAGTTTGATGGAAGTAGTTCGGATTGCATGTGAAAACCCCACACTGTACCCCAGAAGTGCATTAATGTACATAGTTACCATTCAATAAAATAAATAAATAAATAAATGTACACTGAGAAAAAAAAAAAAGACTATTGCATCCATACTTAAAGTTAAAATAATGGTTTTGAAGAATTTTGGGCTTTTAAGCTATTCTGTTTGCCAAAGCAGAAGAGCCTAGTTTATAGAATGAGACCTATCAAATATTATACAAATGTAAAGATGCTAAATTCACTTATAGAAAGATGAAATAAAATTTGTGGTGGATGCAGTGGCTCATGCCTATAATCCTAGCAATTTGGAAGGCTGAGGCAGGAGGATTCCTTAAAAACAGTCTGAGCAACATAGCAAGACTCTACAAAAAAGGAGAAAAATTAGCCAGCCATGGTGGCCTACATATGTAATCCTAGCTACTTGTGAGGTAAAGGAGGGAGGTTTGCTCAAGCCTTGGAGTTTGAGGCAGCTAGCTATGACTGTGTCTTTTTACACATTGATTACTTATACTGGTTGGTGATATTCTACTGGTTTCTTTTTTAACTTATTACAGTAATATTGATGACAGAACCATTTGCTATCTAATGCATTAAATTATATCATTGTTATACTCACAGAAATTTAATATAAGATTTCTTATTGCTGTTGACACAGAGCAGTGGCTGTAACTTTATGATACTACAGCTGTTTCTCCATTCCAAACCACTGTCACAATTCTTTAAAGCTTTTAATCACACTGAAAATTATAACTTAGATCACAGCTCACTATGTCTAGTGCCAAAAGTTGTCCTCTTACTTAAATCTATTTATCTCATACAGATCCAAAATCAGGACCCAGCTACTGGGAAAATTGCTCTATTTTCTAGTATTTTAGCAAAGAAGTGTAATTAAAACAATAGAATAAATTCTAGGAGATTTTCAGTTTAATCCAAGATTTTAAGTTGGACATTTATTTATTTGTTTGTTTGTTTATGAATGACAGAGTCTTGTTCTGTCTCCCTGGCTAGTGTACAATATTGCAATCATAGCTCACTGCAGCCTTGAACTCCTAGGCTTAAGTCACCTTCCCATCACGCCCTCCCTAGCAGCTGGGACTATTGGTGCACATCACCACACCTGATTACTTTTTAAATTTTTTTATAGACATAGGTCCTACTATGTTGCTTAGGCTTGACTCAAACTCCTGGGCTCATGTGATCCTCCTGCCTCAGCATCCCACAGTGATAGGATAAGAGGGGTGAGCCATTGTGCCCAACCAAGACTTTGATTTGGGGGCTTCTTTTATATACACACAAACAAGCAACAGAGAAAACTGCATATAACATATCATCCTTAGATGGTAGAAATTGAATTGAGAACCAGCTTTAGCTGTGGAAAATAGATGTTTCTTTCATTGATAAATAATAAATGATGTGGATCTTACAATGTGTAAAAACTCGAACAGATTCTGAGTAATTGGGATCTTAGTTAAAAAGAGTGGTGAAGAAGAAAACTTGACACCTTTTGTTAATGGGGGAGTCATAAGAGAAATCAACCCAGCTCTGAGTCTGAAATCTAAATACATTGCCCACCTCCATATGTTGACCCTTCTATGGGTGGTCAGTTTACAGAGGTTCTACTGTATGTAGTTAACTCACTGAGTTGGCCAGATCCCTGGTTGAAGAATTAATGAATACATTGTCCATCACTTTGTTGTCATATGCTTTGTGATCTAAATGTTCAAGTGATTATTCATTTTTTAAGGAAAAATGTAGCTGTAGTTTTCCACCCAAAAAACATACATGTATTTTCCACTCAAATGTTACAGATAATAGGTACAATGTAGGGGCATATGACACACCCCCTGGGCCAATGGCTCAACTACAACTTGATCTGTACCTAACAAATGCAAACAATGTAACCTAATCATATGTACCCTTATATTAATCTAAAATAAAAAAGAAAAGAAAAGAAAATCATGGAAGGAAGATGATGTAGAGTGAAGTCAGGTAATGGATAAAACAGCAAGGTCAAACAGGAGGAAAAAAAGACTCTCCTAGCATTAACTGAGGCAGTGTGGACATGGTAAATGGAATCATGTTGTCTCAAGTCCACATTTTTTTCAGTACATTTAGAAAACTGTTCTAATAGATCTATTTCATATTCCATGGTGAAAGCTGACCCCATTACACAGTGATAAATGCTTGAGTTCTTCATTTCTGATCTGCATTTAAGACCACTTTTTTATTACTATGTAATATACATATTTAGGATATACATGCAGTAGTTTGATAGATGCATACAGTGTGTAATGATCAAATCCAGATAATTGAGGTATTCATCATCTAAAAGATTTATCATTTCTTTCTGTTGAGGACATTCCAAATCTTCTCTTCTAGTATCTTGAAATATACAATAAATTATTGACAACTGTAGTTACCCTGTTATGCCATCAAACACAAGAACATATTTCTTCTATCTATGTTTTTGTACCTATTAACTAATCTCTCTTCCTCCCCTGGTCCCCGCTGCCCTTTTCAGCCTCTGATAACCACCATTTTACTCTCCACCTCCATGAGATTACCTTTTTAGCTACCACATGAGTAAGAACATGCTGTATTTTTCTTTTGTGCCTGGATGTTTCACTTAACATAGTGTCCATATGCTGTACGTGATAAGATTTCATTTTTTATAGTTGAATAGTATTCCATCGTGTGTATATACACCACTTTTATTTTAAAATTTATCTGTTGTTGGACACTTAAGTTGATTCTATATCTTGGCTAGTATGAATAGTGCTTCAATAAACATGGGAGATTTCTCTTCTATATACTGATTTTCTTTTATCAGAATTCTTTCAAGAATTCATCTGCTTTTTCAGAGGTTTTATTAATAACCATGATCACAGCGGAATAGATTAACCTTGCATTGGTAAATAGTGTTAGACTGGTCATCACCTCATCCAGTGATTCATCAGTGACAGAATATAGGACTGGGGAATGTGTTGTTTTCAAAACTACCTTAGCACAGAATGGATAAGTAGTACATCTGTACCCAATAAAATGAGATAAAAGAAATACTGTCCTGTCTGTGAGGCCATAAAATGTAGCTCTTGATGTTTTTTCTTCTCTAGCTGGGAAGAGAGGCCCATGGAGTGGTCAATAGAATCAGTGTGTGCAGACATCTTGAATGTTTTTAAATGAGGAGATCATGGCTTTTTTTTTTTTTTTATAGCCATTTCCCCAATCAACACCAGTTTTATTCAACTATCTTTGCTATGTACTATTACAAACTCCTATCACCTTATAGATGAAAGATACCTCATTCCTGAATCAAATGGAAAATAATATAGAAATTGATAAGGAGTGGGGAAGATGTTTTTTCAACTAAGATGCAAAATGAAATAGTTGGCAGTGGGAAAATATCTGGAGAGGTAAATGGACTACAAAAGTGCAATGTCTATTTGAAACCCTTTTTTATTTTTGCAAAACTAAGCAAAGCCAAAAGAGTAACTTTTTTGGATCAGCTACCTCACCCCACAACTTTCCCAGCTGTTAAGAAGAAAAGGAGAGAAAAGAAAGAAAAAGAAATCTTCTTGGCCCTTTGTCGTTCCAGAAAGCATATAACCCTGGTCTGTAACTCAGAGCGCCCTAGGGTGTTTTCTTTGCTTCCACTTTCACTCATTGTGTGACCTCAGCAAACCAGCTGGCTGTGTAGTCTTGACTTTCTCATAGTAACATCTTCTTTTTCTCAGGAGTATATACTAGTGAACATATTTAAGTTTTCTTTATTTTAATTGCCATAAGTAACAGATGTTGGTGTGTTAGATTGAATTTGTTCTGAGAAAGCTTTTGTTGAGTTTGGAACTAGAATGTAAGCTCTTGGAGGGTAGAGGCCATGCCTTGTTCATCTTTGGAAATAAGGACTTAGCCAGTGCCTGGGGGTGTGGGGGCCTGAGGAAATGCTTACTGTCCTACACCCAACTGTGGAACTACTTTGTCTTCTCCTAACAATATAGAATTACATGGATTTTTTCCCCCAGAATTTCACATTTGTTTTAATATTAGCTTGGTAGATTTTTGTAAACAGTGAATACCAGCATCCTTTTTTTCAGCTAAGTGATTTGCTACAGGTCATTCAACTAGTTGTTTCCATAGTGGGAAATTAGAGTGTAGGGTTTTTTTCTTTTAACCACTTTTAGACCATCTTAAAGATACTGCTTTTCTATTGATATTCGGGGTCTCTCCCTAAACTCCTAATTCACATTCCATTTCTTTCCCTTTTGCTTTTGTACCATCACTATTTATTGCTCCCTTGTATTGTGTTTAGTTTTCCATGAAAATCATCAAGTTTTTTCCCCTCCTGATCTGTATGATGCCAATGCTCGATGATGAATTCTCTTAGTACTGGACTTCTGTCTTAGCATAACAGACTTTAGAAGACCTGAAGCCAAAGGAGGGAGAAAATAGCAGTGAGTGCACGCTTACGCGGGCTTAAGCATACTCTTAAGCATAAGATACCACCTGGGAAGAAAGTAAAGTCTGCTGCAGAAGAGGAGTACACACGCTCACAAAGCAGCACATGAATCCCCGGCCCAGCTATGTTCTATGGAGAGCTAGGCAGCTAAGTGGGCATGCTGAAGGACACTGATCAAGGATGGTGTCCTGGGGTCAGAGGATGGTGAGTTTTGAGTAGGTTTCCCAAAAGAAGGGACAGATTGGAATCAGTTAGAAACAGATGATGATTCTAAGAAGAGTCTATAATATCATCAGGCCATATACTGGTATAGATTGTCATTAGCCTGTGGTTTATTCATTAACCAGTTTTCAATGTGACATCTTTACATGGGGGATAATCTGACATTTTTAGCTGGTGTTACTAAAAGTGTGTTTTTCTTCACCATCAATTTGGGCAACTTTTTGTTGTTCTAGTGGCTAATTATGTAACTCTTGATTTATACAAGTTTGGCTTTCCTGCTCTATCCCCCTTTTACTTTGATTTTTAAATGTATAAATGTATAACCCGAGGGGAAAAAAGACGGGAAGTGATGGTATTTCATTTATTTGATTAAATTTTACCTTGTGTAGGAGTTGGTAAAGAAGTTTTAAAAGAATTGGCCAAAATGAATTGTTGGAATTAATTTGTATTTATCAGCAGCATTTCTTGTCTTAGCATAGAAGATGGCAAATTGGCTGTTTATTGAATCAGAGAATCATCAGACTGAGTTTTCTGAAGTGGGACTTTTGACTTATATCCCCTGTTACACGTATAGCCTATAATAGGTGCTTAGTAACTGCTGGTGGAATAACTGCTTGACTAGAGCTAGAAGGGAGTTTAGAGATGCGGAAACCAAAGTCCAGGAAATTTAAGGGCGTTCTTAAATTTCTTAGTGACAGAAGCAGGACAGGTCCAGGGTCCATAGCCTCTGTCCACTGTGTTTTCCACCACCTGACATTGCCAGAGGTAATTTCAGTGCCAGCTATGTAGAGGTCCACAGCCAAGCTGGAGACTGTGCCCAAGGACAGTAAATCAGAGGCAGCTGGGCGACAGGGGTTTCTTGCCAAATTTGTAAAGGATGGTTGTCAGCAAACCAGAGCAACAGAACCATTTTAGAAAATTTCCATTTAAAGTGGAATTTTCAAAATCATGAACTACCACCAGGTCAGTGAAGTTGATTTTATGGGAAATCAGCCTTCCACACATCTGGTCGAGCAGACTGGTAATGGTGGCTCAGGCCGAGGACTTCCCTCAGGCCAGATTGCCTCAGACCACAAGTGCCTAAAATCACCCACTAGGGATGATTATTCTAGTTTTTTTCTTAGGGCTAAAAACCGTTTTCTTTTTAGGGCCTTTGACTCACAGAGCAACTTCTAGAGGAATGTTTATTCATCTCATCTTTCTGTAAGCTCCAACTGAGAATTAGTGAAATAAGCAAGAGGGTGTAGGAGTGATTGCTCAATGATAAATAATGACCCATGCAGAGAAATGATATTTTTATTCCTTTAGAGGCAATAGGCATATCTAAAGCACTATAAAGATGTCCAGGTGAGCTTATTAAGTTTTGAGGGAAAAGAAACAGATGAAGAGCAGATGAGAATCTTGGATAAAGGCCTAGACTTTGATCATGGAAGATTTTATTTATTTTTTGATATTATAGTGGATAATAGCAAAGCAAAATTCATAAGGAGGATCACTTTCCAGAAAAAAAAAATGTAGCACTGATTTCTTTTGCAATACTGGAGAAAATATCTCTCAGAGAAGATTCTGGATCTAATTCTAGTAAATAGGCCAAATGTAATAAGTAAGCTTGAAGCTCAGTGACCTCTCAGATCTAATCAGATGCGGGCTTGATGTTGGATAGTGCCGAGGTTAGATGGTATTCATGGACAGACTGTCCCTAGCAGGTCTGGGGTTAGTTAACTACTTGAGAGATTCTTTAGCAAAGAGGTAATTGCAGGATACTGTAGGAGTGAGGGGAAACTTGCCCTTTCCATTTAAAGTTCACCGAAAGACCAACTCACAATTAAGGCAGATAATAAGTGAAAGGTTTATTTATGCATGTGGGGAGAATCACAGAGTGATTATTCAGGATCCATTGAAGTTCAACTATTTTTATACCTGTCTTTTTGGAGAGGAGGGGAAATGAGAAGTATAGGTAATTCTGTTCAGGAGTGACAGATAGCTCTAGGGAGGACAAATGCAGGAGGGAAACAGACTGACTTGTAAATTAGTCTCTTTGCAAATTGAATTAACCTCAGCAAATCAAATTAACCTGAAAGACAGGTATTATGTTTTAAATGATTTGATTTGGGCCAGGTCTGGTTACATTCTGCAATATATTGGATAAAAGGGAGAGGAAGAGAAGTCCATTGTTCTTTTTGATCTTTTGATCTGTCAGTCTGGTTTATGCAGTTAGAGGAAAAGGTCCTTCCAATGCCTTTTTATCTGGAAAGGCCTTTAATTCAAAATATCAAGGAGTCATATTTTGGGGTGAAATTTGCTGAGCTCCTTTAATACATTGACAAGCAGAGTTTGTAGTTGCAGTTAGTGGCATTTTAATTGTGTGAGCTAATTCGGCCGAATGGCCTCTTCGATCCTGTGGTTCCTAGGTTCTAGGTCCTAACATACAGTAGTATTAGCCCCATTCTCTAAACCACCCTTACTTTTTTCTTGTAGTGAACATACTTACTTTATTGTTTGTGGAACTCATCACATGATATACATTGTCAACAGTGTCAGTGACCATAACCACAGAACAAATTACTGTTCCACTTGGTCAAACACGTAATACAATGATTCATCCCAGCACCTGTCCTCTTGGTGACTTGATTTGGTATTGATCTAGTTCCCAGTTAGTCAGAGTTTTGGACTCCACCTTACTTCAGGCCCTAATTTTACCTGGTAGACCTGGTTGGCCCTAATGAGCTCCAGCTCTGGGTTGGATTCTTCTTTGCACTTGGGAAGGCAGTTGTTATTCACAAAATTGGGACCATCCTTGGAGCGTTAGTGTTGAAAGATTATGTCTTCCCCTACCAAATAGAAATTAATGAAGATAAATCTCCAAGTGTGGCAAACTTTTAGTTAGAATAGTGTTTTATAAATCAAAACTGTTGCTTTCAAATTAAAGTTTTTCAGATAATTTTGTTCAAACTAATTTGCTGTGCAAGTTTTATAGTTCTCTGTATATAAAATGTTTAAGTACTTTTCAAATAGTAGCTTCTAAAATTGTTGTATTTCTATGGTAGATTACAGTTTATATTTTCTTATTCATGACTTTGATTCTAACTAGATTATCTGTTTCTCTCTGCATTTTCATAATATTCTGAAAACTTATCTAGTATGATTCTTTGTCTTATAATTCTCTGTGTATAATTTTTGCCAACAGACAGAAGCTACTGAAAGGCAGGGGATCATGTCTTTTTTATTTTTCTGTCTCTAACTAGCAAAATGCCAGGTGCATTATATATTATGTACATATATCCTGGGCTACGCTACATTCTGTGGAAAATAAGGGTGCTTACATTTTATGCTTTTAAATATCCACTTGGATTTGGTATATCACAAATATGAATTGATTTAAATCCAGGCTCTGGTCTCTTGTTGCTTGTTGATTTCATGGCGAAAGTGATTGCAAATATAGTGAGCCTGGGCTGTGTGTTCCCTGTAGTAAGCCTTTGATTATATTTTTGCAAATGTGGCCTGTTTAAATTGCTCTGGTTGCAGTGGAAAAGGAAATAGTTACTCTTTACTATTGTTGGGGAAAAAAATTTAATTTGCTTCAAACCAGAATTGTTTTACTTTAGAATTTGTATGGATTATGGATCCAAACATACATACATTAAAACATAGACTGAAGGTAATTAAAAACTTCTGTGGTTATTTAGGTTCAATACAGTCTTTTGCTCCTTAATTTTCTTCTTATTACTGAAGTAGTATAACCTCACTGTGGAAAAAATTTTAACATATAGACATCAAGTTCTTTCCATGCCTGACTTCCCTTATCTTTAGGGTATTCTTTTTGCTCTTAGCCTGGCTTTCCTCATAATTGCAAGGTGGCTGCTGCAGTTATAGTATCACATCAGATAATAAAAGATTTAGAGGAAAAAAGAATACATCTCTATCTGTGCTCCTTAGAAATAAGGAATACTTTTTCTAATGGCCATCCCATGTCCAGCAATATTCCTTTTACATCCTACTGACCCTAATAGTCTTACTCCTTCCTGAGCAGTCCTTTCCCAGACCAATAATAACTGGTAAGCATAATCAAATTATTATGATTGACGTCAAGGGTTGGCAAACTTTTTCTTAAATGGCTAGATAGTAACTATTTTAGGCTTTGGAGTCCATCTAGTCTCTGTCACAACTATTCAACTCTACTGTGGTAGCAATACTAGACAATAAGCAAGTGAATGGGTATGGCTGTGTTTCGGTAAAACTTTTAAAAGAAACAGGTGATAAGCCCATGGGCCATAATTTGCTATCCCCTGGAGCCTTAACCCAGTGACTTGAAGCATCAGCAGTTACCAGAATCAACTAGGAGCTTGTTAAACTATAAAGTTCCATCCTCAGAGTTTCTGGTTCAGAATATTTGGAGTAAAGTCAGAAAATTTGCATTTTCAGCAACTTCCTAGGTGAAGCTGATGCTTCTGGGTCAAGAACCTCACTTTCAGAACCAATAGCTTAGATTGGGGTTGTTGGAAACTTCTTTGCTGTGGGGTCTGTCCTGTGCATGGTAGGGTCTTCACAGCATCCCTGGCCTCTGCTCACTAGACACCAGTAGCCCCTCTTGCTTCTTCTTTATTTAGTATAATGACCAAAAAAAGTCTGAAACATTGTCAGATGTTCCTGAAGGGGCAAACTCTTTAATCTCCCCTTCCCTGTAGACTACTGAGAACTATCATTTACATCTAGGAATAGGTTCCCCCTTCCTTGTAACATTTGGGTAAGAAAAATGTGTACAAAAATCAATATTATATGAAGAAAGAAGGGAGGAAAATGGTTGTTGGGTTGGCAGCGAGCAGTGTCTACTGCCCATCACACCATAACCCCTGAGGGGCAGGGGGAAGACTTTACTGGCCCAAATGTTTCAGAAAATGGAACAGGAATACCCATTTTCTAAGATTTTTCTGGAGCATAGACTCTAATAAAATTAAGAAACTTTATAGAGTCTGGCAATACATACAGAGAGGTAAACAGTTAATAAGTAAGTAAACATCCCATTAAGCAAAGCCTCAGTTAAAGGTGACATCTGTATTTGGTTCTTGTAGAATGTTTTTCATGCAAAGATTATAAAAGTTATAAAATTTTGTTAGCCTTTCAAAGAGGACATTAATAGAACAATATTGATTTTCTATTTTATATAAGTAAAATGTGAAAAATCATATTTGGATGAATTTATGGGCCTTTTTTTTGCTTAGAAACTTTTAAAATTTTGGATACTATTTGGACTTTGTCTTGACTCTAGGTAGGTAAATAAACCATGGTGGAAACCTGTGTGGTTACTGTGAGCCATGCCTCACTCTTCTCTGGCTGTGCTATGTCTTACTTAGGGGGATGTAGGCTGCATTTCTCAAGATTCATATCAGCTGGAAGACACAGGGAGGTGACCAGAGGCAGCAAAACTTCCGAGTCAGAGATCCTCCCCCTCCCAAGTCAGTCTTCCATGGCTGTATCTTGGGCTCAAACCTTTTTGAATAGGCCTGCCCTTGCTCTATCAGGTGATCTTGGATCTGTTGGCTTTGTAGCTCTTTCTCCTCCCTCTATCCCTCTAGCCTGAGAAATGGTAGAGGCTTCCTGCTGTTGTTAATCTCTAGATTACCTCACCACCCACCCTGTCTGGCTTCTCAGCTCCCTCATTAACTATTAAACCCTACACAAAAATCCCTCAATTATAAATACTCAAAGTGCTTTCTGTTTTCTTGATTAAACTCATGCTAAAACAAAGCCCAACCCAACTGTTTTATCATGAAAACTTAGCAGATCTATATTTTATTATGAGATTTTGTTGTTTTTAAAATAAAGTATAAATAATATATTGAGATTATCAACAGTAACCCATATACTAACATACATCTTGATAGCTGGTAGTATCAGATTCTTATAAACAGAAAAAGAAGTTTAAAAGTTGGTAAATTATTTCCCATGGAGACCCCCTTATAATAGCCTAGTGTCAGGGAACGCTAGTTGTATGTAGTTCAGCTGCCCAGGTTTAAGTGTGACCTTCCACTTACTAGCATTGTGGCCTTGAGCAAAAGATCTAACTTCTCAGTACCTCTGTTTTCTTGTCCATAAGATGGTGATAATGGTACCTAGTAGGTCTCAAAGAGACAATTATGAGGATTAAATAACATAACAGAAACCCTTCAAGGAGTGTGTGGCATATTATAAGCACCCAATAAGTATTAGCCATCATCATCATTATTATTGCTATACTTATCTTAGCCATAACTGAGTGACCCAGGCTGTCACTTTGAAGAACTGTAGGCCCCCAAAATGAGTGTCTACATGAAATTAGACGAATGTGTGTATCAGAGGGAAAAGTCTATTTGAATGTATGCTTCCTGGATACTTTTTTTCCTTCTAATTTGTTTACTGTGTATCTGACTACTTTAAAGCGTACATCAGTTAACACACATGCATACCTTAATATCTCATAATAGAGGTTATTATTTTTTTAGAAAAAGCTTTTGCGAATGTCAGGACTTTAATTTTAAGAAAAGTAAGAAAGATTGTCCCAATTCCATGAAGTTGATTGGCCACTGGCAAGTACTGGCTCAGCATACTAGTTCAGTTATTCAGTGTCCTGAAGCACCATGAATAAGCAAGTATAGCATTAAGTTGTTAGCTGTAGATACATTGTTGACCATGGGCATTTTAATCATGGAATAGAAATGTTGGGCTTATGTGGTGACCACAAGTTGTGCAATGCTATTTGGTAGGACAGCAGTCAGAAATGGGGAGGAAATCTTGTGAAACTTTTACAGGTTGTGTTTTGTTTTGTTTATTGTTTGTTTTTGTTTGTTTATTGTTTGTATTGTTTATTGTTTTATTCTTTTGGAAGAAGAGACAAGTCTTTAGAGAGAAATTAAAAAGAAAAAAGCCAGGAGGAAGTGTCAGTCATGGCTTGTTAATTATTAAAATGGTTGCTAAAAGGTAAAGGATCTTCTATTTAACATTTTGACTTTTCTATGGGTTGCATTGATATTCAGTCATTCATTAGTCCTAAATTTCTTATAGAGGGTCCAAGAAGATGGAAACATTTGGTGTGAGATATGGAATTTTGTTTTAATTATTATTTATATTTCACTGGGTTCCTAAAAATGGTTTCATTTGGCTGTTAAATTTGTCAAGTGACTTGTCCCAAACCAAAACTGAAATAATAGTGAGGAAAAGCATTTGGGACAACAAACTAATTGACTGTTTTGCAGACTGTCTAAATGAAAATTCACAAATGCAACAAGAAAAGAAAATTATAGACCAATATCACTAATGAATATTGATGCAAAAATATTCAACAAGATCCTAACCAACAGAATCCAGCAACACATCA